>NW_027069539.1:878024-1047406 GCF_002906115.3 Quercus suber
TTTCCTTCCTCCTAAAGTTTTTTTTTTTTTTTTTTTTTTTTTTTGGAAACCTAAAGTGAGTCCTTTTTAAATTAAAAAAAAAAAAAATCTAATGAGAGATCTAATTAAAAAAAATTATAATTATTTTTTTAATCCAACATAAGTCTCTCAAAAAGTCAAAAACTTTGATTTTATATTATATATAGATAATAATAATGATGTGACAAGCTCTAAGGATATAAGAATGCAATTTGTAGATCTACTATCATGATAAAATAGATTAGATTGGCAGTGGATAGTAGATTTAATTGCAGTTGAGTATTATGTGAAGTCATCACCATAGAATAACCCACGCCGAAATATTAGTAAACTTCAAACTTAGAAAAAGTTAAACTTCAAACTTAAAAAAAATTGTTTCTCTCTATTCTCTTCTATCTCTCTTTCCTTTATGTTCCTCTCTGTCTCTCTCTCTAGTAAACCCATGCAACCCACCTTCCACCAAAACTTAGCCACAAACACCAATTCTTCATAACAGCCACCACTAGCACAACAATCAAAACCAAGTAACCAATCACCACCAGTACAACAATCAAAACCAACCACCACCACCATAGTCAATAACCATCCCAAAATAAAACCCCATAGCAAAAAAAAAAAAAAAAACCCTCAACCACAGTAGCCACCATCCCCACAACGCACCACCACCACCTAGAATCCATCACCACCACCAAAAGAAAACTACCAAAATCACAGAGAAGGAGAGAGACGAGACATAGAAACCCACTATCATCGAGATCCATCACTTTGACCCATCACCAAAACCCAGCCACCGATTCAACTCCGCCACCGAAACCCAACCCCACAACCAATGAATTGCCATCCCTGAAATCCAGCCACCATTGAAACCCACCATCACCAAAATCCACCATTAGCGAAACCCACCATCACCGAGACCCACCACCAAAACTCACCCACCGATTTAACTCCACCACCGAAACCAACCCAACAACCACCAAATCTCCACCCCTAAAATCTAGCCACCATCGATTTGATCCAACCAAAAATGTGTCAGACAAGAAAAGACAGATTAGAGAGAAACAAAGAAAATAGAGAGAAGATGGAGAAGAGAGAAATAGAGAGAGCAGATGGAGAGACGGCTAAGGGTAAAATAGAGAGAAGAGGGAGACACAGTGAAGAGTGAAATAAAGAGAAGAAAGAGAAAAGGGAGAGTCAAATAAGAGAGAGAGGTGGGAGAGTTAATAAAGTATTAGCTTTTAGGTTTATATCCTATGAACAGTGAGGTTGCATATATGCAACCTTAGAGCATTAGCATTAAGGGGTGTAAAACAACCCCCCCCCTCCCCCCCCCAAAGTTGCTATTTTACCAACTAGAGCCTTAAAAAACCCCCCACATATGAGTATGTAAACTTTTTTTTTTCATCTTAGCTACAGTAAGTATGAGTATTTAGAACTTACTGTTGCTAGTATGTATAAGTAAAATAATAGTTTTTCTCTCTCCTCTTTGCTTCTCACTCTCTGACTCTCTTTTCTCATTCTTCTTTGACTTTTCACTCTTCTTCCCTCTCACTCTTCTTTCTTCTCTATTCTTTCTTAGACTATCTCTCTCTCTCTTCCAGTAGCTCTAGCAACAAATACAAGATTTTCATCTTTCAAATCTTCTTTCTTCAACACTGCTCCAACTGCCTCTGACCGGACTTTTGTTGTGCCTCGTAGAAAAACAAGAATTACACATAGGAATGGATGATACATAAAAATGATAAAGTTTTGTTTCGGCACATCAGCACATCCTACAAAAAGGGGGGAGGGGGGAGGGGGAGAAGAAATGGCAAAATAATTCTCTTTCATATGTAGGTTTAAGATATAAGTCACATAACTGCATGTAATATTGTTACAGGAACTTGCAGCAGCATGATCTGCATCACTTATGCTTCACTTACAACTTTGTCAGTTCATTTAATAGTTTGTGTTTATGCACAACATAAACACATATCAAGTATGTATCAAGTTCAGCAACAGAAAAGCATAATTGTGCATTGACCAGTGCATATTTGCAGATGACCATTGCTTAAACTTCCAATGATATCATCAGAAATAACAAAGAAGCAAATCTTCTATTCATCTTCATTTTTTCTTGCGCATACACACAAAGAGCCAATTTTCATATGGACTAGATCATTGTATCTGCACATTGCATATGCTTATTTATGTACACCACATGAGGTGTATTTCTCTTCTTTTTTATTTTTATAAGGGAAATTACATTCAAACCTCCTTCATTGACGCTAATGGGACTGACGAACTCAACTTACCTAGACGATATCATCAAACATATTCGTCCACCTTGATGCAACACGAATGAAGACAGAGGGACCATTAATATGAATATTCAATGCCCGGGATGGTTACTAAATAGTTGGTAGACCGTTGGAGCCTCATCAAAACCCATATTCATAAGCCTTAAGGCGTTATAAAAAGGGCACTAAAGCCACAATTAAAGCCCCCAATGGCTAGGAACCTCAAAGCTATATATATATACACCTCAATCAGCTACATACCAGGTACATAGACACACCTAAAATCATTCATAGTCATTCTAATATTCTATTATTCTCAAAAGGCTTCCTTGTACTGACTTTGGCATCGAAGACTTTGTGGCAAGCACCACACCGGTGACCACCTCAAGGGAGCCATTTTCCTATACTTGTAGAACACAGACTAGGACACAGCTCCATTTAGTCGCACTTACGAATATTGGCGATTTGCACTTCATCAATTTGGCGCCGTCTATGGGGACGACATTTTCATACTTTGGTTCAAAAGTGTAGTTTCCAATTAACTTCTACATTTAGATGGAGTCCAACCAGGATTCTACATCATTAGCTCTACAAGTCCAAGCTCTTGCAGCTACCATTAAAGAGCTCACCAGACAGAATCAGGAAATGAGGCTACGGCTTTAGCAAGAGGAGAACCGGTCTAGGGCCCATCAAGAGAACGAAGGAGATAGCCATAGAAGAAGTGACCGTCGAGGGCTAATTACTCCAAAGGAACAAAACTCAGATCTTCTCCAGGAGATGAGAAAGGAGATGGATCAGTTGAGGAACACCATTAAGGAAAAAACAGACCGAAGCCTGGATAGAATGGTCAGGGCAACAGATTCGCCCTTCACCACAGCAGTCTTGGAATGCCTAGTATCATCGAAGTTTCACTTGCCTCAGCTTGAGCCGTTTGACGGACTTAAAGACCCTCAGGACCACCTCAACACCTTTAAGATGACACTAGGCTTTCAACAGCCTCCTGACAAAATACTGTGTCGTTCCTTCCCTATCACCCTCAAAGGAGCTGTAAGGGAGTGGTTCACAAAGTTACCAACATCATCCATCAACAGCTTTGAGTAGTTGAGCAACGCCTTTCTGCACCACTTCGTCGGGGGACAACATTCGAAGAGGCCAGTAGATCACTTGCTCACCATTAGACAAGGGGAGAAAGAAACCCTGAGATTATATGTAAAACGCTTTACTCGGGAAACTCTGGAAGTGGATGAAGCTGACGATAAGGTGTAGTTAATGACCTTTAAAGTAGGATTGAAGTCTAGAGAGTTCGTGGTTTCACTCGCGAAGAATCCACCTAAAACGATAGCAGAGATGCTCTTGAAGGCACAGAAATATATGAACGTTAAAGATGCTTTAGCTGCCATAAAGGGTGTGGAAGGCCAGAAGATAAGGGAATGAAGGAGGATGATCGTAGAGGACGAAAAAGGGAGCACGCAGATCATCAAACTAGTGATGGGAGCAAAAGGAAAAACCAAAAAACTCCTCGAATGATAAAATTTACTCTTTTAGTTATGCCTGTTGACAAAATTTTGGCACAGATTAAGGACAAGCATTTCCTTAAATGGTCAAGGCCATTACATTCGTCGCCCAACGTATGTGACAAAAAGAAGTACTGCTGGTTCCATAAGGATCATAGCCACTACACAGAGGATTGCAGGGACCTAAAGGAGCAAATAGATGAACTTATACGGAAAGGGAAACTGCAAAAGTATGTGAAAAAGGGAGAATCTAGTAGGTTCAGAGGTGACAGCAAAAACCAGCACGAATCTTCTCCCAAGGACGAGGATCACACATCCTAGTGCCCGCCAAATGTGATCAGGGAGATAAAGACGATCACAGGTGGCTCATCCATAAGCGGGTCATTCAGATCCCTTAAGTAAGCATACTAGAGGCAGGTGAACAGTATCCATAAAATGCCCTCATTTAAGCAAAGACGGACTAACCGTGATATGTTTTTCTCAGAAAAGGACGTTAGAGGAGTGAAGCAGCCTCATGATAACCCTTTGGTCATAATGCTCACTATAGAAGGGTTTAATATCAGGAGAATCCTTGTGAACAATGGCAACCTTGCGGATATCATCTACCTCTCTTCTTTTTAGCAACTGAAACTAGATCTAAGAAGGTTGCGACCATTCGACTCCCCCCTCGTCAGTTTTAGTGGAGACAAGGTATATCCCAAGGGCATAATGACACTGACGATTATAGTGAGGACTCACCCGAGGTAGCTGACTCGTTAGCTGGACTTCTTGGTAGTAGACTGTCCTTCGTCATACAATGTGATCATTGAGAGGCCCAATCTCAATCATTGGAAAGTAGCCACGTCTACCTACTGCTTGAAGGTAAAGTTTCTAACAAAGAACAGTGTGGGCGAGGTAAAGGGAGATCAAGTACTAGCCTGAGAATGCTACCAAGCTGTGCTAGCTGCCAAAGAAAACCATACATGGATGATCAAGGAGAAGGAAGAAGATAAAGTGGAACCATCGGAGACAGTAGAGCTGGTCAAAGGAGAAGCAGCTAAGACGACCTGGATAGGGATGACATTGAGTCTCGAGATGAGGACAAGACTTGTCCAGTTCCTTAAGGAGAACTTGGATGTCTTAGCATAGAGTCACGAGAACATGTCGGGCATATCCCCAAGAGTCATCGAACACAAGCTAAATGTGAACCTCGAGAAGAAACCCGTCTAGCAAAGACGACGAGTCTTCGCTCCAGAACGAAATCAAGCAATTATGGACGAGGTTAACAAGTTGCTATCAGTAGGCTTTATTCAAGAAGTTTACCATCCAGAGTGGCTCACTAATGTCATCCTAGTGAAGAAAGCAAATGGTAAATGGAGGATTTGCATGGACTTCACAGACCTAAATAAAACTTGCCCGAAAGATAGCTTCCCTCTACCAAGGATAGACCA
Organism: Quercus suber; assembly: GCF_002906115.3. Lineage (NCBI taxonomy): Eukaryota > Viridiplantae > Streptophyta > Magnoliopsida > Fagales > Fagaceae > Quercus > Quercus suber. Next base: position 883,263 of record NW_027069539.1, read on the forward strand.
GCTAGTGGATTCCACAGTAGGGCATAAGCTACTGATGTTTATGGATGCCTTCTCGGGACACAATCAGATAAAAATGGCTGAAGAAGACCAGGAGAAAACTGCTTTCATCACGAGCTAAAAGCTCTATTGCTATAAGGTAATATCCTTCGGATTGAAAAATGCAGGAGCAACTTACTAGAGGTTAGTGAATAAAATGTTCAGCAAGCAGATCAAGAAAAATATGGAGGTGTATGTAGATGACATGCTCGTCAAAAGTAAAGAAAAGCTCGCCCATCTAGACGACCTTAAAGAAAAATTTGCTACAGTCAAACAATAACAGATGAAGTTGAACCCCATTAAGTGCGCCTTTGGAGTAGCCTCGGGGAAGTTCTTGGGATTCATGGTGTCCCAAAAGGGGATAGAAGCAAACCTGGAGAAGGTGCAAGCCATACTCGACATGATGTCGCCAAAGATCGTTAAAGAAGTCTAGAAGCTCACAAGAAGGATAGTGGCACTCAATAGGTTCGTCTTTAAAGCGACAGACAAATGCCTGCCCTTCTTCAAGACATTGAAGCAAGCCTTTACTTGGACTGACAAATGCGAGGAAGCTTGTCAAGAACTAAAGCGTTACTTAAGCAATCCGCCCCTCCTAAGTCCGTCCAAGGAAAGAGAAGACCTATATTTATATCTGGCAGTATCAACCACAATCGTAAGTGTAGCCTTGATTCGAGAAGAGGACAAGAAACAACTCCCAATTTACTACGCCAGCCATGCTTTTCAAGGCGCAGAAGCCAAGTACCCAAGGATTGAAAAGATTGCATTTGCATTAATAGTAGCTTCGCTTAAGCTGCGACCGTACTTTCAGGCGAACCCCATCCTGGTAATGACAGACCAACCCATCAAGAAGTCCATGAATAAGCCCGAGGCAACAAGAAGGATGGAATGGGCAATCAAGCTTAGCTAGTTCGACATCAAGTACCACCCCAGGACAGCCATTAAGGCACAGGTTCTGGCAGACTTCATCGTCGAGTTCACTCCTCCAAACGAGGACTTGCCTCACTGAAGAAACAGAACGATGGATGGTATAAACCGACGATTCGTTCACCCAAAAAAGGGGCAAAGTAGGGGTCATCATAACCACCCCAAATGGCTAAACGCTTAAATACGAAGTCCGACTAAAATTCCCAGCCACTAATAATGAGGCCGAGTACGAAGGAATATTGATGGGGCTAAGGGTCAGAAAATCACTGGGAGATAAAAACTTTCTTCTCTAGAGCGACTCTTAGCTGGTAATAGGGAAAATGAAAGAGGAATATGAAGTAAAGGAGGAAAGAATACAAAAATACCTCAGGCTAACGAAGCGCCTGATATAGGAGCTGGATAGGGTGGAGTTCGTGCAAATCCCCAGAAGCCAAAATATGATAGTAAACGAAATTGCAAAGCTAGTGTTGTCAGAAGAAGGATCAACGAGCATAGGCGTAGAAATGGAAGTCCAGAAACGCCCTAGCATTGAAGAAATCTCTACATTTACAATCCATAGCACAGGCAGCTGGATGACCCCAATCATATCATTCCTCCAAGACGGCCATCTCCCACAAGACGTCGAGAAGGCTAGGAAGGTCAGGAAGAGAGCAGCCAAATTCACGATCCTGAATGACACCCTGTATAAAAGGGGCTCTTCTATGCCCTACTTGAAGTGCGTAGATAAGGAAGAAGCCAAGTATATTCTAGAAGTGATTCATGATGTGGTGTGAGGAGACCATGCAAGCCCTAGATCCTTGGTAAGTAAAGTTGTCAGAATAGGTTACTTCTGGCCTACTATGCAGGTTGATGCAAGGGAGCTCGTCAAGAAATGCGACAAGTGCCAGAGGTTTTAGAATGTCCAACGCCTTCCAGCTGAGAGACTAACGACGATAGCCTCCCCTTGGCCATTTACACAATGGGGAATCGACATCGTCGGCCCATTGCCCCAAGGTAAAGGACAGGTAAAGTTCCTACTAATCGCTATTGATTACTTCACAAAATGGTTTAAAGTGGAGGCATTAGCAACCATCATTGAAGCGAAAATTCAGAGCTTTGTATGGAAGAACGTAGTTTGCAGGTTTGGGATTCCACGGACAATCATATCAGATAATGAGCGGCAGTTCGATAGTCAGAACTTCAGAGATTTTTGCTTAGGTCTAGGGATCAAGAACCAGTTCTTGTCCCCAGGACATCCACAAGCAAACGGACAGACGAAGGTGACTAATCGAATACTAATTAAGATCATCAAAGCCAAGCTAGACGATGCCAAGGGGGCCTGGCCCGAGGAATTACCCAATGTCTTGTGGGCTTACAAAACTACAGTAAGAACCCCAATAGGAGAAACTCCCTTCAGACTCACGTACGACACTAAGGCAGTGATCCTGATCAAAGTGGGAATGAGCAGTATCAAACGAGAAATGTTTCGCGAGGACAACAATGACGATTAGCTAAGAGTCAACTTGGACTGCCTGGACGAAGCTAGAGACGGAGTAGCTAACCCCCCCAAAGTTGCTATTTTACCAACTAGAGCCTTAAAAAACCCCCCACATATGAGTATGTAAACTTTTTTTTTTCATCTTAGCTACAGTAAGTATGAGTATTTAGAACTTACTGTTGCTAGTATGTATAAGTAAAATAATAGTTTTTCTCTCTCCTCTTTGCTTCTCACTCTCTGACTCTCTTTTCTCATTCTTCTTTGACTTTTCACTCTTCTTCCCTCTCACTCTTCTTTCTTCTCTATTCTTTCTTAGACTATCTCTCTCTCTCTTCCAGTAGCTCTAGCAACAAATACAAGATTTTCATCTTTCAAATCTTCTTTCTTTAACACTGCTCCAACTGCCTCTGACCGGACTTTTGTTGTGCCTCGTAGAAAAACAAGAATTACACATAGGAATGGATGATACATAAAAATGATAAAGTTTTGTTTCGGCACATCAGCACATCCTACAAAAAGGGGGGAGGGGGGAGGGGGAGAAGAAATGGCAAAATAATTCTCTTTCATATGTAGGTTTAAGATATAAGTCACATAACTGCATGTAATATTGTTACAGGAACTTGCAGCAGCATGATCTGCATCACTTATGCTTCACTTACAACTTTGTCAGTTCATTTAATAGTTTGTGTTTATGCACAACATAAACACATATCAAGTATGTATCAAGTTCAGCAACAGAAAAGCATAATTGTGCATTGACCAGTGCATATTTGCAGATGACCATTGCTTAAACTTCCAATGATATCATCAGAAATAACAAAGAAGCAAATCTTCTATTCATCTTCATTTTTTCTTGCGCATACACACAAAGAGCCAATTTTCATATGGACTAGATCATTGTATCTGCACATTGGATATGCTTATTTATGTACACCACATGAGGTGTATTTCTCTTCTTTTTTATTTTTATAAGGGAAATTACATTCAAACCTCCTTCATTGACGCTAATGGGACTGACGAACTCAACTTACCTAGACGATATCATCAAACATATTCGTCCACCTTGATGCAACACGAATGAAGACAGAGGGACCATTAATATGAATATTCAATGCCCGGGATGGTTACTAAATAGTTGGTAGACCGTTGGAGCCTCATCAAAACCCATATTCATAAGCCTTAAGGCGTTATAAAAAGGGCACTAAAGCCACAATTAAAGCCCCCAATGGCTAGGAACCTCAAAGCTATATATATATACACCTCAATCAGCTACATACCAGGTACATAGACACACCTAAAATCATTCATAGTCATTCTAATATTCTATTATTCTCAAAAGGCTTCCTTGTACTGACTTTGGCATCGGAGACTTTGTGGCAAGCACCACACCGGTGACCACCTCAAGGGAGCCATTTTCCTATACTTGTAGAACACAGACTAGGACACAGCTCCATTTAGTCGCACTTACGAATATTGGCGATTTGCACTTCATCAATTTGGCGCCGTCTATGGGGACGACATTTTCATACTTTGGTTCAAAAGTGTAGTTTCCAATTAACTTCTACATTTAGATGGAGTCCAACCAGGATTCTACATCATTAGCTCTACAAGTCCAAGCTCTTGCAGCTACCATTAAAGAGCTCACCAGACAGAATCAGGAAATGAGGCTACGGCTTTAGCAAGAGGAGAACCGGTCTAGGGCCCATCAAGAGAACGAAGGAGATAGCCATAGAAGAAGTGACCGTCGAGGGCTAATTACTCCAAAGGAACAAAACTCAGATCTTCTCCAGGAGATGAGAAAGGAGATGGATCAGTTGAGGAACACCATTAAGGAAAAAACAGACCGAAGCCTGGATAGAATGGTCAGGGCAACAGATTCGCCCTTCACCACAGCAGTCTTGGAATGCCTAGTATCATCGAAGTTTCACTTGCCTCAGCTTGAGCCGTTTGACGGACTTAAAGACCCTCAGGACCACCTCAACACCTTTAAGATGACACTAGGCTTTCAACAGCCTCCTGACAAAATACTGTGTCGTTCCTTCCCTATCACCCTCAAAGGAGCTATAAGGGAGTGGTTCACAAAGTTACCAACATCATCCATCAACAGCTTTAAGCAGTTGAGCAACGCCTTTCTGCACCACTTCGTCGGGGGACAACATTCGAAGAGGCCAGTAGATCACTTGCTCACCATTAGACAAGGGGAGAAAGAAACCCTGAGATTATATGTAAAACGCTTTACTCGGGAAACTCTGGAAGTGGATGAAGCTGACGATAAGGTGTAGTTAATGACCTTTAAAGTAGGATTGAAGTCTAGAGAGTTCGTGGTTTCACTCGCGAAGAATCCACCTAAAACGATAGCAGAGATGCTCTTGAAGGCACAGAAATATATGAACGTTAAAGATGCTTTAGCTGCCATAAAGGGTGTGGAAGGCCAGAAGATAAGGGAATGAAGGAGGATGATCGTAGAGGACGAAAAAGGGAGCACGCAGATCATCAAACTAGTGATGGGAGCAAAAGGAAAAACCAAAAAACTCCTCGAATGATAAAATTTACTCTTTTAGTTATGCCTGTTGACAAAATTTTGGCACAGATTAAGGACAAGCATTTCCTTAAATGGTCAAGGCCATTACATTCGTCGCCCAACGTATGTGACAAAAAGAAGTACTGCTGGTTCCATAAGGATCATAGCCACTACACAGAGGATTGCAGGGACCTAAAGGAGCAAATAGATGAACTTATACGGAAAGGGAAACTGCAAAAGTATGTGAAAAAGGGAGAATCTAGTAGGTTCAGAGGTGACAGCAAAAACCAGCACGAATCTTCTCCCAAGGACGAGGATCACACATCCTAGTGCCCGCCAAATGTGATCAGGGAGATAAAGACGATCACAGGTGGCTCATCCATAAGCGGGTCATTCAGATCCCTTAAGTAAGCATACTAGAGGCAGGTGAACAGTATCCATAAAATGCCCTCATTTAAGCAAAGACGGACTAACCGTGATATGTTTTTCTCAGAAAAGGACGTTAGAGGAGTGAAGCAGCCTCATGATAACCCTTTGGTCATAATGCTCACTATAGAAGGGTTTAATATCAGGAGAATCCTTGTGAACAATGGCAACCTTGCGGATATCATCTACCTCTCTTCTTTTTAGCAACTGAAACTAGATCTAAGAAGGTTGCGACCATTCGACTCCCCCCTCGTCAGTTTTAGTGGAGACAAGGTATATCCCAAGGGCATAATGACACTGACGATTATAGTGAGGACTCACCCGAGGTAGCTGACTCGTTAGCTGGACTTCTTGGTAGTAGACTGTCCTTCGTCATACAATGTGATCATTGAGAGGCCCAATCTCAATCATTGGAAAGTAGCCACGTCTACCTACTGCTTGAAGGTAAAGTTTCTAACAAAGAACAGTGTGGGCGAGGTAAAGGGAGATCAAGTACTAGCCTGAGAATGCTACCAAGCTGTGCTAGCTGCCAAAGAAAACCATACATGGATGATCAAGGAGAAGGAAGAAGATAAAGTGGAACCATCGGAGACAGTAGAGCTGGTCAAAGGAGAAGCAGCTAAGACGACCTGGATAGGGATGACATTGAGTCTCGAGATGAGGACAAGACTTGTCCAGTTCCTTAAGGAGAACCTGGATGTCTTAGCATAGAGTCACGAGAACATGTCGGGCATATCCCCAAGAGTCATCGAACACAAGCTAAATGTGAACCTCGAGAAGAAACCCGTCTAGCAAAGACGACGAGTCTTCGCTCCAGAACGAAATCAAGCAATTATGGACGAGGTTAACAAGTTGCTATCAGTAGGCTTTATTCAAGAAGTTTACCATCCAGAGTGGCTCACTAATGTCATCCTAGTGAAGAAAGCAAATGGTAAATGGAGGATTTGCGTGGACTTCACAGACCTAAATAAAACTTGCCCGAAAGATAGCTTCCCTCTACCAAGGATAGACCAGCTAGTGGATTCCACAGTAGGGCATAAGCTACTGATGTTTATGGATGCCTTCTCGGGACACAATCAGATAAAAATGGCTGAAGAAGACCAGGAGAAAACTGCTTTCATCACGAGCTAAAAGCTCTATTGCTATAAGGTAATATCCTTCGGATTGAAAAATGCAGGAGCAACTTACTAGAGGTTAGTGAATAAAATGTTCAGCAAGCAGATCAAGAAAAATATGGAGGTGTATGTAGATGACATGCTCGTCAAAAGTAAAGAAAAGCTCGCCCATCTAGACGACCTTAAAGAAAAATTTGCTACAGTCAAACAATAACAGATGAAGTTGAACCCCATTAAGTGCGCCTTTGGAGTAGCCTCGGGGAAGTTCTTGGGATTCATGGTGTCCCAAAAGGGGATAGAAGCAAACCTGGAGAAGGTGCAAGCCATACTCGACATGATGTCGCCAAAGATCGTTAAAGAAGTCTAGAAGCTCACAAGAAGGATAGTGGCACTCAATAGGTTCGTCTTTAAAGCGACAGACAAATGCCTGCCCTTCTTCAAGACATTGAAGCAAGCCTTTACTTGGACTGACAAATGCGAGGAAGCTTGTCAAGAACTAAAGCGTTACTTAAGCAATCCGCCCCTCCTAAGTCCGTCCAAGGAAAGAGAAGACCTATATTTATATCTGGCAGTATCAACCACAATCGTAAGTGTAGCCTTGATTCGAGAAGAGGACAAGAAACAACTCCCAATTTACTACGCCAGCCATGCTTTTCAAGGCGCAGAAGCCAAGTACCCAAGGATTGAAAAGATTGCATTTGCATTAATAGTAGCTTCGCTTAAGCTGCGACCGTACTTTCAGGCGAACCCCATCCTGGTAATGACAGACCAACCCATCAAGAAGTCCATGAATAAGCCCGAGGCAACAAGAAGGATGGAATGGGCAATCAAGCTTAGCTAGTTCGACATCAAGTACCACCCCAGGACAGCCATTAAGGCACAGGTTCTGGCAGACTTCATCGTCGAGTTCACTCCTCCAAACGAGGACTTGCCTCACTGAAGAAACAGAACGATGGATGGTATAAACCGACGATTCGTTCACCCAAAAAAGGGGCAAAGTAGGGGTCATCATAACCACCCCAAATGGCGAAACGCTTAAATACGAAGTCCGACTAAAATTCCCAGCCACTAATAATGAGGCCGAGTACGAAGGAATATTGATGGGGCTAAGGGTCAGAAAATCACTGGGAGATAAAAACTTTCTTCTCTAGAGCGACTCTTAGCTGGTAATAGGGAAAATGAAAGAGGAATATGAAGTAAAGGAGGAAAGAATACAAAAATACCTCAGGCTAACAAAGCGCCTGATATAGGAGCTGGATAGGGTGGAGTTCGTGCAAATCCCCAGAAGCCAAAATATGATAGTAAACGAAATTGCAAAGCTAGTGTCGTCAGAAGAAGGATCAACGAGCATAGGCGTAGAAATGGAAGTCCAGAAACGCCCTAGCATTGAAGAAATCTCTACATTTACAATCCATAGCACAGGCAGCTAGATGACCCCAATCATATCATTCCTCCAAGACGGCCATCTCCCACAAGACGTTGAGAAGGCTAGGAAGGTCAGGAAGAGAGCAGCCAAATTCACGATCCTGAATGACACCCTGTATAAAAGGGGCTCTTCTATGCCCTACCTGAAGTGCGTAGATAAGGAAGAAGCCAAGTATATTCTAGAAGTGATTCATGATGTGGTGTGAGGAGACCATGCAAGCCCTAGATCCTTGGTAAGTAAAGTTGTCAGAATAGGTTACTTCTGGCCTACTATGCAGGTTGATGCAAGGGAGCTCGTCAAGAAATGCGACAAGTGCCAGAGGTTTTAGAATGTCCAACGCCTTCCAGCTGAGAGACTAACGACGATAGCCTCCCCTTGGCCATTTACACAATGGGGAATCGACATCGTCGGCCCATTGCCCCAAGGTAAAGGACAGGTAAAGTTCCTACTAATCGCTATTGATTACTTCACAAAATGGTTTAAAGTGGAGGCATTAGCAACCATCATTGAAGCGAAAATTCAGAGCTTTGTATGGAAGAACGTAGTTTGCAGGTTTGGGATTCCACGGACAATCATATCAGATAATGAGCGGCAGTTCGATAGTCAGAACTTCAGAGATTTTTGCTTAGGTCTAGGGATCAAGAACCAGTTCTTGTCCCCAGGACATCCACAAGCAAACGGACAGACGAAGGTGACTAATCGAATACTAATTAAGATCATCAAAGCCAAGCTAGACGATGCCAAGGGGGCCTGGCCCGAGGAATTACCCAATGTCTTGTGGGCTTACAAAACTACAGTAAGAACCCCAATAGGAGAAACTCCCTTCAGACTCACGTACGACACTAAGGCAGTGATCCTGATCAAAGTGGGAATGAGCAGTATCAAACGAGAAATGTTTCGCGAGGACAACAATGACGATTAGCTAAGAGTCAACTTGGACTGCCTGGACGAAGCTAGAGACGGAGTAGCTAACAGGATGATGAAGTATCAGTAGAAGATGGCCGATTACTACAATAAAAGAGTGAAGCTAAGACGACTTGACATAGGAGACCTCATCCTACGCAGAGTTACCTCGACGACCAAAGATCTTGCACAAAGGAAGCTATGCCCAACTTGGGAAGGACCATACCGGGTCGTCCATTACTCCAAACAAGGCAGTTACCACCTGGAGACCCTAGATGGATAAAGGCTCCTACGACCATGGAACATTAAGCACCTGAAGAAGTACCACCAATAGATGTAACAGACGATTGTATTCATTCTTGAAAGCAATAAGAGAACTATTCAACCAATGTTGTAATGTGAACGAACCTAGCAACTTAAAAATTCTAAAAAATGGCTAAGTAACAAGATTCCGCCTAGATAGATATAAGTTGACGAAGCCAAAGAATGACAAAATTCCTTAAGATGGTGTAGGTCATAAAAAGAAAAAATGGCCAAGTAACAAGATTCTGCCTAGACGGATGTAAGTTACTGATGAAGCCAAAGAATGACAAAATTCCTTAAGAACAAGGTTTTCAGACCTGGACCATTCATTAAACTGTAAAAGGGAGAGGTTCAAGGTTTTTGAGGTCGAACTGAGGTCGAATCAGGGTCAAACCGTGATGACTTCATAATTAATTTAATAATTATTTTCAATATATAAAAAAAACATTAAATTAATAAATAAAAAATAGAAAAATTAACTAAAATAGTCTAATTCATTTAGAGAATTAACATTACTTTAAATATTAATCTAATACAAGAATTTATTGTATAAATTTTATAAAAATATTAAGTAAAAATATTATTACGTTTAATTTCTAATCTAGAATATCTACGTCCACAATATTTTTACAACAAATTATAGGTTGATTCAAATTTGAACGTATCATTGAGATTACTTTTTTGTTTCAACAATAACAACCAATAACAATCCACCACTTAAAATTTATTATAAAAATATCGTAGGCATAACCTTTCTCTTTCTAAGCCAATACAAATTTAAAACCTTTTTCTTTTTATTCCCTCCATTCACCTGCCACTCCACAGCAACACATCACGTTTAGATCAGGACATTAACTTTACCTTTTATTTATTTATTTATTTTATTTACCCAAGGCTTCCATTTCCCAAGGTTTAATCTACACCACACCTTTTAAAAAAAATCTCTGCACCAAGTCAACCTTTAACTTCTACATATTTTTCCCTTTTTTCGTCTTCTTAACCTTCATTTCTTCCGTCACTCCAACTTCCCAATTCATATCTTTTCTTTTCTTTTTTATCTTCCTTTAGTTTTCTTAAACCAATGTATGCAACATCTAGATGAAGTAGAGGCAAGAAAACAAGACTGGGAGAGAAAGAGAAGAAGATTAAGAAAAAAAGTTCCAGACAGAGAACAAACGAGAGATAGAGCTAGTGAGATAGAGATGATGGGATCTCAATAATTTCAATGTTTGATAGCATCTCATAGTGTTTGAAGCTTCAACCATGGTGATAAGGTGCTGTGAGGTTCTAAATTTTATTTATTTATTTTTTTAAAAGCGTTGATCTGAACCATGAGAATCATTCATGGTTCTCAAATCCAGGTGGTTCAACTGCGGCTCAAGTGGTTTCATGCTTTCTGTGCATAGAATGGTTTTGGTGGTTAAAAGAACCGCGTTAGTGAGATGTTCCCGGTTATTTGGGTCAGACCGTATGGTCTAGTTCGGGTCTGAAAACCTTGCTTAAGAGGGTGTAAGTCATAAAAAGAAAAAATGGCCAAGTAACAAGATCCTGCATAGACGGATGTAAGTTACTGACGAAGCCCAAAAATGACAAAATCCCTTAAGAGGGATTAAGTCATAAAAAGAAAAAAAATTGCCAAGTAACAAGATTCCACCTAGACGGATGTAAGTTACTAACGAAGCCAAAAAATGACAAAATCCCTTAAGATGGTGTAAGTCATAAAATGAAAAAATGGCCAAGTAACAAGATTCTGCCTAGACAGATGTAAGTTACTGACGAAATGACAAAATGAACAAGTGTATAGGCAAGTAATTTGGCTAAGCACAAGGTAAGGACGCTGGAAGAAAAACTAAAGGAACAAAGATCACACAAAAACAGAAGTATAGGCAAGTAAGTATGCAGTTACAATTATAATTAAAAGCCCTAAAACAGGGGCAGTTACCATTGTTTTCACATCAAAGCTAAAAACTCATAAACACTGGGTTAAAAGCATTGTTCTCAAATTAGAATGAAAATATTGTTCTCAAAATAGACTTAAAAGGCCCAAAAACACACGGAGCACTTACAAAAAAAAAAAAAAAGAAACAAGTTCAAGCATTTGTGACTGCGTCATCACCAACTAGAGGAGGAAGAGCACTCTCAAGGGCATCACCATCAGGGGTTGTGTAGTGGGCGGCCTCGTCAGTAGCCATCTCCTTGTCTACCTCCTCGAGGTCCAAGTTCTCTAGATCTTCTCTAGAAGGGTGCTTAATGAAGTATCACCTCAAGAGCTCGAACCCTTTGAAGTACTAGCAGAAGAGCATAGTATTATACTCTTCATTCTACTGGAAACCCTCGACAGCCTTAACAGCTATGGTTTTGATCTTCTCCTTGGCAGCTAGGAGTTGCTCATCCTTTTCCAAAGTCAACTGCCATTCAGCTCTGAGGTCGTCACTCAGGATCTTGGCCTTTTCCTTGGCGAGGTTAGCTTCATCCATGGTAGTTATCAAATCTTTCTTCAACTTCGAGTTCTCCGCCTCCAAGGCCACCACCCGAGAAACTACAGAATCTACCTTAGCCTTTTGAGTAAGATACTCTGAGGAAAGGTGGAGGCTTTCCCCCCAACACCTAAGAAAGAAGAATCAGATCTCAGAACAATGCAAAAAAAAAATAAAAAAATAAAAAAATAAATAAAAATAAAGGAGAGGGGATGAACTTGCACAAGCGCATTACTTGGATGAGCTTGTGGAGATGACGACCCACAAGCTCACTTGGAGACAAACTCGAGAAAACCTTCATCTCTTCAGCAGTAAAAGTCTCCTACGCTCTAGCCATCGCGACCCCAGCATCGCCCCAAACATTTGACAAATGAGAGTTGGCCTTCTCCTTCTCCTTGTCATCGGTCTGCTGCCTCTTCCGTTGGGGGGGATTTCTTCAACCGAGGTAGTTGGGGAGGCCGTCCTCGCCGTCTCGATGCCAGGAGTAACCAAGGTAGCAGGAATGACGAAGGCACCCTTGTCCATCACCCTCACATTCTTGGCTCCAAGATTGGAAAGGGGCTTGTTCCTCTTGGCCCTCATTCAGGAGTACATACTTTGATTAAAAAATTTCATCATTCCTTAAAAAAATACACTTGTGAGCAAAAGTATATATGCAAGAAAGTCAACATTGACGAAAGAGTCCATGGGTCTACTAGGTCGTCATTGAGAAAAACACTCTTTTTCTCCTCAATCTTAATATTGCACAAGACAAAGGCAGATGGTTCTGGACCAAGGCAGTAAAAAGCAAGAGTCCATGGGTCTACCAGGTTATCAAAATCCTCGATTGTCCTGGCGTACTCAATCGCCTTCTCAACACGTCCCTTGTACCTGCTTTTAAGTTTGGGTCGTCTCTTAACTGCACAAGACAATGGGTGAAAGAGTTAGTGACGATAAATAAACACAACGAAAATTAAGGGACGAGGAGAAATAATGACCCACCGAAGTTCGAGGTACTCCATCGACGGAGCAGCCTTGGGAGATCACCCCAAATTTCATTTGAGGGAGTCTCTCAATCATCCTCAGACATAAATAAGAACCGGGACATCCAGTATATGAAGGACGAAGGCAGATCCCAAATGATCCTAGTCCTCCTCTCCCATGGCACTAGCTCATAATACTCGTGCTCCTTAAATTCCTTTAAAGGGTACAAGAAGATAAGCTCGTCCACTCTGATCATGTCTCCGTCCGTAGCAACTAGCTATATCCCCCTACAGCTGACCACTATCCTCCACAAATTAGGCATAAGTTGCCCGAGAGTAATACCAAAGTGGCCTAACAGCTCCATGATGAATGGGTGGAAGGGGAACCAAAGCCCATTTAGGAAGGCAGCCTCGTAGAAGCATACCTCCCTAGGGAAGAAGTGGTAGGCTCGTTCCTTCTCACGGGGTAGACAAACCTTAACCCTATCCAGGAATTGGAATCTACCCTTAAACCTAGAAAGTGTGTCAGCGTCTAAACCACACACCTCGTCAAGGGCATGGAAAGCCCTAACCTCCTGAGGAGCAGAAACAGCAGTATCACCCCCAGCCTTCACTAGGCCATCATTAGAGGACAACCCAGTTTCGAGTTCACTAGATCTAACTTTAGACATTATCCCTCGCTCCCTTACCAAATTCTCAAACCAGTCAATTGGTTGGCTAAGCAAAGGTAGTAAATTAGCCAATGCAACACTCAAACTACTACCCTTAAAGAAAAAATTTTCAAGGTACGGGAAAAACACCTAAAGAACCCCCCAAACACGCAAAAAGGAAAGAAATCGAGGGACAGACTATCCTAACCTCAGAGCTATTAACCATGGAAAACCAAAAAATAGAGAGAAAAAGATGAATCCTAAAAACCAAAACACAGAAAAAAAAAAAAAAAAAAAAAAAAAAAAAAAAAAAAAAAAAAAAATCAAAAATTTGTCATAGTCTATGTCCATGCCATAAAAGAAAGCAGAGAAAGGGAAAAAAGGCATACCTCAAAATGGAAAATGCAGATAACTCGGCCACTAAATGCACCAGCTCGGAGAGAATCGCAGACAAAAACCGGAGAGGAAGAAGCTCAGAGCAATGATTGGAAGTTTGGAAAAGGTGAAAGGAAAAATGAAAATAAGAAAAGTTTAAAAACCAAGGCACAAAAAACTGAATTTCAGCGAGAAACCCCTAGAGTCACACAATTGGAGCATTAACTCCACTAGCTAGAACACGCCACATGGCCACAATACGTGTAGCGTTGCCACTACACATTAAATGTAGAGCGAAATCCCAAGAGCCATGTCTGATCAAGAAAACCTTTCATCTTTTGATGGTCGTCATGACATGTCACGATGACCATAGAACCCAGGGGCAGCTAATGGGACTGATGAACTCAACTTACCTGGACGATATCATTAAACATATTCGTTCGCCTCGATGCGACATGGACGAAGACAAAGGGACCATTAATAAGAATATTCAATGCCCGGGACAGTTACTAAACAATTGGCAGATCGTTGGAGCCTCATCAAAACCCATATTCATAAGCCTTGAGGCGTTATGAAAAGGGCACTAAAGCCACAGTTAAAGCCCCAATGGCTAGGAACCTCAAAGTTGTATATATACGCCTCAATCAGCTACATACTAGGTACATAGACACACCTAAAATCATTCATAGTCATTCTGATATGCTATTATTCTCAAAAGGCTTCCTTGTACTGACTTTGGCATCAAAAACGTTATGGCAGGCACCACACCGGTGACCACCTCGAGGGAGCCATTTTCCTATACTTGCAGAACACAGACTAGGACACAGCTCCATCTGAACGCACTCACGAATACTGATGATTTGCACTTCATCAGACATGATATAGAAACACCCTACCTAATCAAGTTGGAGACTTCCCCTAAAGTACTTAAAAAATATGTCCTTTCTTCTACATCTTAGCAGAATGTATAGAGGTCTGCACTCCCTGTACTATGACTTCACATAATGCTCAACTGCCATTAAATTACCTGTCCACCAATATAATCTATGTTATCTAGAACATTTGTCTGCAGAACTCATTGGATCACTAGGAAACAACTTTATAGGGGTCGATTGTGAAGTACTACACACAGGCAACTAAGGCAAGATGTGAAACAAGTAAAGATGATTGCCACATTATTCATCAAAAAAAATATGATGACAACTTATTCAATGGCAAGGAAGCCCATGATATAGGGAAATACAAAATCACTATATAAGATACATAAAGACCCAAAACGAAAGTGCCACTTTATCAATGAGACATTAAAAAAAACCCAATTCACAAGTGAATGAAATGTGGGAAGATAACTACGTACCTAAGGCTTGAGCTCTGACATTGGCTTTTGATTTTGTTTTTTTTTTTGAGAAAGAACTGCATGAACCTTTATTAACTGAAGCAAGCTAAATCAGCTTGTACAAAATACTGTATGTGTGGTGGAACATCCTCCATCCACACTAAAAAATCTGGTATGCTAATAGCGTATTTAGCCAGATTATGTGCTACGGAATTGCCTTCTCTTTTTGTGTGAGAGTAAAGCAAAGTGTCAAAACTGTGGGAAAACAGGCTAACATCCTCCAGTAAAAGACCTGTAGGAGTAAAAGGATAATCACACTCTCTCAATGCTTTTATTACAGCCAAGGAATCTCCCTCAAGAACAGCACGCCTCACACCCAACTCGCTTGCAAAAGCTAAGGCAGTTGCTGCTGCCATAGTTTCGATCTCTATCGGGCTGTAAGCTTGGAGTAATCTCTTAGAACAAGAGCCCAGCACCAACCCCTGCTCATTCCAGACCACCACACCAATCCCGGAATTATTTTCTTTTGAGAACACTGCTCCGTCGAAATTTATTTTAGCCACGTTCGCTGGAGGTGGCCGCCATTTTATCTGCAAACGGTGACAGCGGGGTGCATCCTGAACATTCGTATCTGCTATCCTGGAGTGGTACTCAGCCAAAGCATTTCGTGCCACCTCAGCAACTTGATGGAGTGCTGTTGCCGCTGCTCGGACCCGGACCTTATTGCGTTGCTGCCAGATTGACCAAGCTGTAAACACGAAGAGCTCGAGGTGCTTTCCTTCTGCAGCTATCCACGACACCAGCTGTTTAAAATCACCAAACTCTACATGGTTTCTTAAACTCCACAAACTCAGATCAGCCCACACAATATCAACCTCTGAACAGGCCCACAGCGCATGTAAAGAATTTTCCGTTTCAGTTTCGCACCTATCACAGAATGGATCGGTGATGATGGTCCTTTTCACCAGAGCTTGCTTCGTTGGAATTGCATCACGACAGGCCCTCCATACAAAATTCTTCATCTTTTGCGGCACACGCATTGTCCAAACTGCTCTCCACATCTCTTTGTCTCGCAGCGGTGGAACATGGTGCGATACCAACTGTTCAGCTTCTTCCTTGAGGAATCTATAGCCTGACTTACAGCTGTATACACCGTTGTTCGACCAAGGCCAGTAAAGAACATCCTCTGTTACCGTCTTACTTAATGGAATTTTTTTTTATCCGCTCCGCATCTTCCTCCACGAATAAACCGTCCACCAAGTCTGTGTTCCATTGTCTTGTGCTGGGATCAATGAGGCAACTCACAGTGGAATGTTCATAATCTTCAATGCTACATGTGGGTAGGTACGGAGGGTGTTTCCTTGGAAGCCACCTTTGCTGCCATATGTTTACTTTCTCACCATTGATTTTGTTAATATGAAATATCGTCCACTCAAGGTATATCAGTAGAGCAATGTTTTGTCGTCTCCACAAATATTGTTTTGGGGTTCCTCCTCTTTGCATGGAGATGGAGGAAAGGAATATACTTCTATCTTGTATTATCTTGTAGTCAGCCATTGTGAATATATGATTTCCACATCAATAAGTTGAAGTTGAACCGTTTCTCTTCCACTGAAGTAGGGAAAACCAAATGCATAAGACTACAAGACATATTAGTTTGATATATGGATTCAAGTATGTTTGATGATAAAATCTAGAAATATTTTTTACTTTAGGCTTTCAATTAATTATTCAACGACTTGGAAGCCATCTTCAGTAGCGACTTCAGGAATTTTTCTCAGGGTGTTCCTAAAATTTTTTTTTTTTATCGAAAGATCCAAAGGCCAAAGCCATCATCAAGTAGATGAATCTTGGGTACGTGGTTTTTTTATCAAATATTTGTCTATAATTTTAACAAAATAATAAACAATAAAATATAAGTTGATTTGAAATATTAATAAAATTATTAATTATTATTGTTTAGTTGTTTCATTAATTTGTTTGTCTTTATAAACTACAATTTGTAATTTTTTTTTTCATTAATTATAAAATTATTAATTATTATTTAGCCTAACATAATTTAATTTGTTTATCTTTTATAATATATTGGTTAATTAAATTATTAATTATTATTTATTAGTTGCTTCCCTTAATTAATTATTGATTAATTAAATTATTATTTATTAGTGGCACCATGTGCATTTACTTCCCCCAATTCAAATTCCTTACTCAGCCCCATGTGATGTGCCCATCCACCCCCACCTCACTTATCAGACAATGAGACAAACCCCATCACAAGAGCCAGCTGCCAATCAAAAAATTTCACAAATCCAAATCACAATAAAACAATTAATTGTATCTCACCAACACCAACACCAACACACACCAGCACCAACGGATAAAGCCAAAAAGAAAAAGTCAAGAACAGGGCCAAAATATTAATAAAGTTAAAGCAAAACTGAGCCAATCACAGTTATTCAAAAAAATCAGATAAATTATTAAAGTTAACCGTTAAAGTCTTAAAAGAATAAAGAGAGAGCCTCATTCATTCCATTTCAAATTTCACGTCATTTTAATTTTTCAGATAAAAGAGAGAGACTCAGAGACTCAGAGAGAAGAAAACACTTTCATTTTAATTTTTCAGATAAAGAGAGAGAGAGAGAGCCTAAGAGAGTTAGAGAGAAAGAGGAAAAAAAAAGAGAGAGAAGTTATGAAATACCTTGAGGGAGCACCGGAGCAAGCCGAGCGACAGGCGACAAAGCAAGCCAAGCGACAAGCGAGGGGCAACAGAGAAAGCGACAGGCAATGGAGCAAGAGACGGGTGACGGAGCAAGCAACGAGCGACAAAGCAAGCGATGTGACCGAGTCGAGTGACGAGTGACGTGATCGATCAGCGATCTCCGATCTGATCCAATGAGCGATCTCCGATGCCCGAATCTCGATGTGATGTGCTTTGGACTGGAGCTCGAGTTGTGTTGGTTGACCGATCTCCGATGCGACGATGCCCGATCCGTCTATTGGCTTGTGTTGCAGTGTTGGTTGCGTTGCTTTGTTGATGTTTTTGTCTCTAGGTTTGCTTTAGTGATATCTGATTAGTGATTTGAGGTTTCTAATTTAGTGATTTGCAGTGTATGTTGGGTTTTGTTTTGTTTTTTTTTTTTTTTGGAGAATCCGTGGGTTTGCTTTACTGTTTACCATATGTTGGGTTGTTTTTTTATTTAGATTGGGTTTGCTTTACATTTAGGATTGATGTTGGGCATTTTTGTGGGCTTGCTCTGTTACATTTTTTTTTTTTTTTTTTTTTCAGATTTTAGTTAATTTTTTTTTCTTGAAAGTAGAACAAATAAATATATATATTTTTTTTAATTTGAAAGTGTTCTTCATTTTCTTAAAGGTGTTCCTCATTTTTTTTAAGGATAAAAAAATAAAATTTTTAAAATTATTATATATAAATTTTTTTTTTTCAAGTCATGGTGTTCTTGGGAACACCTTGACTCTAACGTGGCGCCGTCACTGACCATCTTTGCCCTTTTCCTCCAATCCAGCCGGCTATCAATCTAACCCAATTATAGCTAATTCCTCCTTTTAAAATTAAAAAAAAAAAAATTATTCATCTACCCCATTTCTGCTTTATATACTTGTTAATGAGTGGGATTTTTTTTTTGGTGACAATGAGTGGGATATTTTTAATAAATAATAATTCCTCTTGTGTCTTGTCTCTTGCCTCTATTGTTTGAGCCATCTTGCAGAATAATACTAAGCTGGACTCCATCCATCTAAACTAAACTATAAACTCAATCTGGATATGGGTTCTCACCGATGACGCAAGCCGGGGGTAAATTAATCGAGGAACAAATAGAAAATATAAGACTCTATGCATGCATATTACTCCTTTTACAAAAATTTTACTTGCTGACTCCTTCTATGTCATAAGCTAAAAATAATCACAATCGCCATTCTTTATCCAAAGATTCTCTCTCTAAAATTTCGGGCGAAAAATGATTTAAGGGTACCAGAACTTGAGTAAATCTGAACATAGCTAAAATTTGTGAGAAACTCTTTGCCATATTTCTCTATACGTGTGTCAATTATTATTTACGCGCTACTTCGTCCATATTCTTGTTTGGCATAAATGATAAAACACACAAGTCTCAAAAACTTCCAAGGCCGGCGAGAACAACCGGCCAAAAAAAAAAATCTCAATGTCCACGTCTGCCACGCGAATGTGACGAAGATGTAGAAGAAGAAGAAGACGACGAAATACTCCCTGTACTCCCATTCCCATAGAACAAATCCGACAAGTAATTCCCCAAATCATCAGGGGCAAATTTGACAAACGACCACGACCTGCCCCGATTCTTCTCATTGAAATTCCCATACGCCCCACCAAGCTTCCTCGCCACCGAAGCTTTAATCTCGTCTCTCAGTTTTGGGTCGGGCACGACCCACGAACTCTGTTTCTTATAAGCCGCTTCAAACGCCGCTCCAAATTTTTTATAACAGTCCCTGGCTTGGTCCAGCGAAATCTCAGCCTTTGGATCTTCCGGCAACGAAGATATCACTTTGCTCCATCCCATTCTCTCGTAATTCGAAGCGTACTGTTTCACCTTCAACTCATGCTTATTCACCCAAT
This sequence comes from Quercus suber, assembly GCF_002906115.3. NCBI lineage: Eukaryota > Viridiplantae > Streptophyta > Magnoliopsida > Fagales > Fagaceae > Quercus > Quercus suber. The sequence continues at coordinate 902,806 of NW_027069539.1, forward strand.
CATCACCAAGATAAAGCTTCAAATTCGAACTGCGGACCTTAGCGACGACGTATTGGAGATTATTGGCTAAGAACAAGTACGAGAGTGCCACGTCCTTGTATAGCTCGGCTTTGCCGTCGAGTTTGCAGAGTAAAACCAAGACTAGCCACGCAAATCGTACGGAAACTGGGCTATCGTCGACCTCGCTTGGGCTACCGAAATATGATTCTGGTAACGGCGTTTGTAGATTTAACGGCCCGTCGGCGACTATATCGGCGAGTGCGCCACTGTAATCGGCGAGGAGAGAGATATAGTTCATCACGTAACGTGTCAAGGGGTGGACCCCACCGCCTGGGACTGTAGCTTTTGACGGGTCTTTTTGAACGGCGGTTTCGAAATCCATTAACATTGTACGCACCGCATCGCCAAGTTTGATCAAGGAATTAATGGCCTGTGATCGGACGGTGGAGGTTGACCCGTACGAGAAGATGGATTGGATTTCAGGCAAGAGATCTGATATTGCTTCGTATAGGTCCAGAGTGCGAAACATTTTCTCCGGGGTTTTCTTGCACTTCGCCACGGTTTCCGGGAATCCAAACAGGCTTATTGCGGCCTCTTTGGAAATCTCAGAGAAGCAAGACTCTCTGATAGAAGCCGAGGCTGAGAACACGTGGTCACAGAGAATTCTTTCGCCGTAAAAGAGTGTTTTCACGGCGACCTTCACTGCGTTCAACCAGGTTTTGATTTTCAACTCCACCATTTCCCAATCCATCTTTTGCAAGTGAGAGAGACTAATCTGCCTCTCAACGCCGAGATGATACAGCGACTCATCGACAATCGATTTCCGAATTATCTTGTAAATCTTGACGCACTCTCTTCCATAACCAGACGATATCATACAATCCGCAATGGCTTTCAAATCCGCCATCGCGATCATCGAAACTCGCTCCACATCGGAGATCGAGTCATCCAACTCAGTCCCGAATCGGAACTCGTCCTCCTCCGACTCATCGCTTTCCTCAAAATCCGAAGTGCTCGCCCTCGTCGCCGAAGATCTCGATGAGCGATCCGACACCGATTCAGGGTCCAAGTTAGCCCTATTCACGGACAAAATCTGATAGAACTCCTTCTCCAACCTCTTCATGGCAAGTTGCATCAAATTCTGAGCCGCGACAATCTGTTCAGAGCTGGAGTTCTCGATAACCAAGTGCTGCATAGCGGCCTGTAAGTCTCTAACAGAGTTCAAATACTGTTTAGCCTCGTGAGGATCGGCGTGGAAAAGCGAGGTGACGTTTGCATAGGAAGAAACGTTAGTAGAGTCCCATTTGGTAATAAGAGACTCAGCAATCTCAATGTTCTCGTCCATTAGAGACTCAGAGAAAGTACGGCTAGGTGAAGCTGGTGGAATCATCGCCGTTCTAGAAGGTGAAGGTGAAGGAGATTTGAAAAACACGTTCCTCATTCCTTTACTTGGCATTAACAAATATCACAAAAGCTTTTTGTTTTACTTTCTTTGTTTTGCTGCAGAATGAGAATGAGAGAGAGAGAGAGAGAGAGAGAGAGAGAGCTAATGTAAAGTGGGTCTTTGTATTTCTTTGTTTTGTTGAAATTGGTTGTTTTTGGTTTTTGATGAAGAAATGTGGGGAGTGGCGGGGGTATTTATAGATTGAGAGTGAGAGGGTGACGTGGAGTGTTGGGAAAAAAAAGCGAGGAAGCTTGTTTTGGCGCTGCGTGAAACGAAATGGTTGACGCTGTCCTGTGACTCTGTCAGCAATAGTGTGTATATGTACGACTATTACTAATTCGCCAAGTTGCTCTGTGAGTTGCCTTTGTTGCATGGAATTATTACTAGTATTTGACAAAACGAGTGAGATGTGATCAATCATAAATGTTTTTTGATTTTGCAAAGAAATAATGGCTTAAGTCAAAAGGGGAAAAAAAATTGCATTAATCATGATTGTCAATTATATTTCAATAGCAACAATTCCTAATAAAATATGAAGTTATTATAAATATATATATATATATATATTATCTCAGTTCTATTAGTCAAAGAAAGCATGTTGTCCTTTGTAAATTTGATCATGAATGTAATAAGAGCTTGAAGTGGTTCAAGTTTGGTTCATTAAGCAATGAAAATATAAATTTAGAGTTTAGAGTTTAGATTTTATAACTGTTTATGTATTTTTACATTATCTTTGAGCTTTGTGTTAATTTCTTAATATGAGATGTAATATGAGTTTGATAATTCTTGTGGGGCCCGTGGGCCCGATAGCCTCGGCCCATCGGGTATTAGGCCCAAGACCAACGTCGAGGAGGACTGAACAGCCAAGGCTAAGTTAGACAAAGCCTCCTTTGTGACCACGCCGAGGACCTGTTCGTCCTCGGCATTCTAAGGATAATCTTTGGGAGAGGACAAGCTCAGAGCAAGCTGTCACATTCGCACTTAATGCATTCACCTAACCCTTCTGGCTGCATTAATGGGGATATAAGCCCTTAGCAGAGCAACGTTGGTCAGAGTGAACCACTTGAGTACTGATAAGGCCTCTGATGGGACAGACGGCCAGAAGAGAGGCAAATGGATGATCAACAGATGGAATAAGGAGATAGGCAGATGAAAACTATGTAAGAAAAGCAAGTAAAGAAAAAGGAGGAGGGGAAAAAAAAAAAGAGAACAAAAAGGTCTCCTCAGCCACAGGCCGAGGAGCATTCCCTCATTTGTAAAGAAAACTCTTAGTATTTTTTATAAAGAAAGTTCATGTCTGGTGATCGACGGCCAGCGCCTAAACCTTTAACCTACTCTCAATAAATTTATTGTTTGGGCTTGATTGGGCTGAAAACCCATTCGTACTCAGGGTCAATCCAAATTGAGTCCCTACAATTGGCGCCGTCTGTGGGAAGATTTAGGGTGTCGGCCGGCGCACCAGGCGAGTGTTCTAAGTATTCGTTTTACAGTAGGTTGAAAAAAAAAAATATAGAAGATTTGACAGTAGAAAAAAAAAGAAAGATCTTGATTTTATTATTTCATGAATAGAAAAAGTACAAGTTACAATCAGAGGCTCAGGCAGGTGTGTTTTACATACAAATTTACAAGCTAATACTACCAGCTATTTCTACAAATCAGAGGCCCAGGTGGAGCCGCCCTAAGAAAAAACTAGCCGGTGGGAAGTGTTAAGCCGTCCCTTTATTGGTATAAAGAGAATGGGAGAGCTTGACAGGAGGCGGAGAAGGGGAAGGGCAATCATGTTTCCAGGCCACCAACAACTCCCTTCTCGGCCAGGCGGAGCTGGAACAAAGAGAGGAGCAGATGCAGGGGCTCCGGAATACCTTCCCCTATGATGTTCCCTCGATTCTTTCCGATCCTCTCGAGTGTTGGCCGTTGGAGACGGCAACACTCGAGCACCGCCCATGAGGTAAATTCGCACATCTTCCTCGTCGGGGGTGTGCTCCGAGGAAAGACGTTAGGTTCTCTAACAACACCCCTCTGGGACACCTCGAAGGGCGCCATCGGGGTTACGCCTAGACTCTGCCGCACCGAAAGCCCAGTAAGGGCTGCGGCCATACCGGTTTTTGTCAATCCCGGTAACAATTCCGGCGGGGTTGTTAAAAGGGCTTGGGAAGTTGGAAGAATGTGTTTTGTTCTATTTGTGTTGAGAGGTCCATGGGTTGTGGAGAAACCATCTCCCCACTTTATATAGGGGTTGGGGGTTGGTAAGAATTAATTCATGCAGAGTTCGAAAAGAGAATTATCAGTTGGGATAATAATGAAGTCATCAATTTCCAAGGAGGCCGTAGACCGTTGGACTCGTGTTAATTCACGAGGACATTAATGAAGGCGCGTTTCGCGCACCGAGGCGTCCAGCGCGGANAAAAAAATAAATAAATAAAATATAAAACACTTACATAAGAGAACCAAGAACTTAAAGGGGTGTCCATTATTTTACTTCTTATCATGCACACAAATTCAGAAGCAAAGAACAACAAGTAAGATGAATTTATTAGATTAAAATATAATCGTAAATTTCATCTTGAAAAAAGAAATCCAACAACGTGAGGTGTATTGAGTGTGATTTAATTATAGAGATGATTTTATTGGTTAAGAGAAATTATATTGAAAATTCATGGCTCTATATATATATGAAAAATTTGATAATTAACTATTAGTTGGAGTAGAATTTAAATTTCTAAAACTTAGATGATAAATTTTATCTAACTTAAATTATTGTTAAATTTTATTCCTTAGTCAAGAGTTTAGTAGCTTAATATCCTAATAAAATATTAATTTAATAAGATGCAACTTGTAGAAAAAAAAAAATATATATATATTATATATATATTTGATGGTAGACTTTTAGTTTTATTTTTAAGGCAAAATTGTAAAACCCACCTTTAAGTTCACATAAATTCATTTCAATCCTTTAACTTTACTTTCGTTCAATTGAGTTCTTTAAATTTTAAATATGTTCAATAAAGATTTTGACCAATTCTATTAAGTTCTCGCCATTAAAGTGTCTAATTTTTTTTTTCATTTTTTAAAATCTAAAATAAAAACATATATGGTTTCACAAATCTGCGTAATGAAGAAACATGATTGGTAACTCAAAACAAGAAATGTCATTCTTCTTTACCTTCACCACTGTTCTCTTCTATCTCCACCTCTCCTCAACCCCACTTTATACTAAAACCTTAGTCCTCAACCCCTTCATTGCCCCACAAACTAGACCAAGGAGTTGGCGACCAACACTTTGAATTCCTCATACTCATAAGCCTCCCTCCCTCCCTCCCTCTCTTTTCTTTTGAATTTTGCAACTGGAATTTGATGAATTTGATGGTTTGTGTGTGTGTGTGTGGAAGTTTTGACCAATGAACATATTTAAGATTAGTATGTTGTTGTATGTATTTTTCTTATTTGAAGTTTTGGCCATTGGAATAAGCTTGTTGTTCTAGTTGTCAGTTAACGAATGTAAGATTCTATTATTTCTCCTATGGAGGAATTGCCTGTTATTGACTTTTTTAAGATACTACCAAGGCTATAGGATCTATGTGAATCTAAAATGTGCTTTCATTGAAAGCCTGAGTAATTGAATATTTTTGCCATTGGAAATCATTGATTGAAAGTTGCATAAGTTGAGTAAAGTAGATTCTTTGAATTCATGCCATGAGAGGTTTGTGGGGGCAATAAGGGAGTTGATGAATATAGTTTGGGTTTGAAGTGGGGCTAAGGAAGATCAACTAGATCTGTTCTTTGTCTTCTTAAAAAAAAAAAAAATTTTAAAAATTTTATTTTTATTTTGGTCTTTGAAATTTCAAAATTAGACACTTAACGGCAAGTAGTTAATGGAAGTGGATGAGAAGCCTTAATTGAAAAAAATTAGAAACATAGAGAACTCAATTGAACAAAAGTAAAATTAGAAGATTGAAATGAATTCAAGTGAAACTTAAAAGGTGGATTTAAAATTTTTGCCTTTATCTAAATTAAACAGTTGTTAAATGTTATACCTTAATTTAAGGAAATATATCATAAAAAATAATATAAAAGTAATTTACTAATTAGTTGTTTTTAGCATTTTGATAATAGACTTTTAGTTTGAGTAGAAGCCAAAAGTTGGTTTTTATTTTTATTTTTTATTTAATTTAGAAAGAAAACATGGGTTGTTGTCGGGGATTTAAGTTTAGAATTTTTTATAATTGGCTTTTATTTTGAATAAAATTTAAACTAGTTGAAGTTTAAATGTATAAAATTAATTTACTAATTAGTTGTTCTTAAAATGTTAATAATAGACTTTTAGTTGGAGTAGAAGTCAAAAAGTTGGTTTTTTTTTTTTTTTTTTTGGAGAAAGAAAACATGGGTTGTTGTTTGAGATTTAAGTTTAGAACTTTTTCCAATAAAATTTAAATTTATTGAAATATTTAAGTTTAAAATTTTTTCATAATAGACTTTTAGTTTGAATAGAATTTAAAAATTTTAAAGTCTAAATGTATAAAATTAATTTACTAATTAGTTATGTTCTTAAAATATTGATAATAAACTTTAGTTGGAGTAGAAATCAAAGCGTGGGGTTTTTTTTAAAAAAAAAAAAAGAAAAGAAAATGTGAGTTGTTGCTTGGGATTTAAGTTTACAATTTTTTATAATAGACTTTTAGTTTAAATAGAATTTAAATTTGTTGAAATTTAAATGATAAATTTTTACCTAAATTAAACATTTGTTAAATATTATCTCTTAATTTGAGGAAATATATCATAGTAAATATTATAAAATTAATTTACTAATTAGTGAACGTAATCACTTGGCAATGCAATTATAGTTTCTTAGCCAACTTTTGTTATATAGTATAATATATGATGATATTTGAAATGCATCAAGTTGACCAAGCAAATTTATACAAGTCTATTTAATTAAAATGATAAAATTTAGACACAATACCTTAGATGATATTCTTTAGGTTTCCATCTTAAGATTCAACTATATGGCTACTTAACTAAAAAATACATTTTCATCCTATGAGAAAAAATCCACATGGCAAAATTTTAAGAGGGGAATTTAAAAATAGTACCTAAGTATTATACTTAAATCTTGCCCTAAATAAAAAATACAATAGATAAATGGAAGGTAGATAAATGGAAGGGAGATAAGGCGTAAACTTTTATACTATAATTCATGACATAAGCATTTCTCAAAAAATAAAAATAAATAATTCATGATATAAGCAAATGAGATAATTAAGGTTGGAATAGGTATCACTATCTTGCTGGTGAGAGTAAAATAGGCCAGAAGTTCATGACTTCTTATTTTTCTATACAAAATTTCTTGAACTGAATAGTCATCAAAAACAATTTTATAAGTTCTGATTAATTTGTATTAGTCATACTATGAAAAGTTGAATTATATTGATAGAATACTTGGTCAATACCTCATCGAGCTAGCTTGATTAATTTCAGACGTAAGCTTATAGGAGTATACTTCTTTTTGTGCCGAATATATACACGAGAATACGACCTTTGAGAAAGTCTAAGCAAAGATGATTCATTAGGCAATGATTAAAACACTAACGGTATATATACAATATACCTTCCTTTTTAGGACTTTCGCTTTCTTTTATATTCCTTAATGCCTACGATACTATAAAGGCTCACCTCAAATGACGTGGTCCAATTAAATTTGTTACAATATTAATTATATCAATTTTTTTTTAGACTTTTTAGTTTTTATTCGATAAAAAAATACTACCATAATAATAGATTAGCTATAATAATTTTTCCTTTTAAGAATCATAATAGCACATTAATAAAATACTAAAGTATTTAAAATTAGGCAAAAATGCAAACTAACCCTCTAACTTTTAGTCTTTTTTATTTCAGTGCTCTAACTTTCAGTTTTATCATTTCAGTCCTCTAACTTTCAATTTTGTCAATGTAGGATTCTGTTAGAACTCAGTTAAGGGTTGCCGTTAATTGAGCCAAAAAAATGTTGTTTTGGTTTTTTTTTTTTTTTTTTTTTTTTTTTTTTTTTTTAAATAATAAATTTCAAAATTAAGAAAAAAATATGTAAAAAAAGAAAAAAGAAAAAAAAACATTTAAGGGGAACAATAGTCAAGTTTCCGATCTCGGCAGATATAGTGCCAACTAGTTCGTTGCCGAAAACCGGCTTACTCAATAAACTGCCATTGTCTGTACTGGTCGGGATCTGACCGGTGAAATAGTTACCGCCGAGATGCAAATGGTGAAGGTTAGGCATTTCAACAACATTCAGAGGCAACTCACTGGTCATGTTGTTATTGTAGAGATCAAGGACCTGGAGGTTCTTGATAGAAGCGAGTTGGGTTGGGAAAGTGCCGTTGAAAATGTTGTTGGAGAGGTTGAGGTAGCAGAGAGCTGAGAGCCGAGAGAGAAGAGAGCTGAGGAGGAATGGGGCCAGAGAGTTGGTTAGAGGCAACGGTGAAGTTCAACAGGAAGCGGAGGTGGGCGAGGTTAGGGGAGAGAGTGCCAGAGAGGTTGAGACCGGAGAGGTCAAGAGATGTCACGTGACGGTGAGTGGTTTCTTTGTTTTGATTTCAGGGGAATAGTTCCCTTAATTTTTTTTTTTTTTTTTTGTATTTTACAGATTTTTTTAATTCTGAAATTTATTAAAAAAAAATCAAAATGACGTCGTTTTGGCTCAATTAATGGCAGCCCTTAACTGAGTTCTAACGGAGTTCTGCGTTGACAAAAATTGAAAGTTAGAGGACTGAAATAACAAAACTGAAAGTTAAAGGACTGAAATGAAAAAGACTGAAAGTTAGAGGGTTAGTTTTGCATTTTTGCCTTAAAATTAAGTTGTTGACCGATTCTAAATGGAGTTTCTTATATGGACTGGCGCCCATGACCCTTTGTTTAAAGAAAGAAAGAAATTGTTGTAATTTAATGTATAAGACTGTCAGGCTCTACATATCTAGTATCATTTAATTCTTGCGGAGACTGAAAAAACTAAAACCGGACCAAGTCGCCGTGCAAGAGAGGAAAAATTTAGGCGAAAACACTATTTTGGTCCTTACATTTTTGGATTACAATCAATTTGGTCCCTACATTTTGAGAGTAATCAATTTGGTCCCTGCTATTTTCATGTCACAATTAATTTGGTCCTTACCGTTAAATGACTAACGAAATCTGCTTAGGTGGCAAACGGAATGTACACATGGCATAAATTAAAATAAAATATAAATAGTGCTTCCACATCAGCCTTCCACGTCAGCTTTCTCTACTGTTAAAATCGCACATGAGTCTCACATGACTCACTTATCATCAACATCATCCTCACTTGGCAACAACACAGACACGATTGAATTCTTAATCCCAAAATGAAATTTTGAACCCTAACCCCTTCTTCTTCATAGCCATTAACACAGACATGATGAACAAAGCTCCTCAATGAACATGAACTCCTTCTTCATAGCCACATCTCTTCTCACCTAATCCCCAAGATCAAAGCTCCTCTCATCTTGCCGATTCCACTCTCATCTCGCCGATTCCATTGCCGATTCCCAATTGAGCTCTCGACCCTCAAAGAGACGAAGAAATAGAGAACCCAAATGTCAATGACAAACCCAAACAGCAGGTGAGTTGTTATGTGTACTTTCTTTGTGAATTTTAAGAATAAGTATTTCAGAATATTATTCCACTTATAATGGGTTTGTGTTTGACACCTTTTTGGGGACCACAAAACCTCAACATTGACACCTTTATTTTTTGTCATGTCTTTGGTTCTGCTTTTATACTTTTGCTATTTTTATAACTATTGTTTAACTGTTATTAGCTTTGTCATTGACTGTTTGTTGGTGCTTTTCTATTTTATCTTCTTGGGCCAAGGTAGTCAATGTGTAAGCTTGTTAGCATGTGAAAGTGTAAGTCATTAAAAAATTTCTTGCATCCTTATCCCAAAAAAAAAAAAAAAATCATTGCATAATTCCATTATATATATATATATATATATTTTTTGAAAAAATATAGAATTAATAGTATTTGAAGATGCTGAAAAATATGTAAATGACTGCTACAAAGTCAATGCGTATAAGGCATGCTATGAGCCAATGATAGAGCCAATCAATGGGCAGAACATGTGGCAATCAACTAGACTTCCTTTTGTGCAACCTCCCATTAAACGTAGACCGCCTGGCAGGCCTAAAAAAAGTAGAGTAAAGGAACCTGATGAACCAACCTGCCATACCAAGCTTAGAAGAGTAGGAGTCCCTAAGAAGTGTAAGGCATGTGGGAGGTTAGGCCATAACAAAAGAAGTTGCAAGGGGAGGTTAGAGGAAATTCTTCACTTCCAGGAGCTGCCAAAAAGCCAAAAAGGAAAAGAACCAACACCAAGAACGTAAATACCTGATCTAAGGCTTTATGACTATCTTGTATTGTTTTTTTTTCCCTCCATTTTTAATATATCTATTTTTTTTTCTCAATTTTTATTATTGTTTAATGTTGTAGTTTTGATTATCTTGTATTTGCTGTCTGTAGGGGCATGAGGGTGGTCCAAGTGGTGGATCTCCCACTATTGAACCAAATCAGACAAGTGCACCACCTACCACCAGTGAAGCAGAATTCCCTTGTGCACCACCCAACTCCAATGCTACAACTTCCACTCCAAGTACAAACAGCTGTAGGGGTTCAACAAAGTCAAAAAAAAGAACAATAACTGATGAGACTCTAAGAGCCACCACAAATGCATCAAGGTATATGGATGCATTGAGGTTTAGTGAGAGCCAATCCTTTATGCATGGTCCAGGATTGTAAGCAGGATGAACTAGAGTTATTTTGTAGAGGAGAGCAGCTTAATATCAGAGGGTAGCTTAATATTTTGTTACTAGTTGGAACTTATATTAAGACGATTTTAATTGATGTTAATGGCCTCCTTGATTTTTGTAAGGCCTTCTTCACATTTGTTTTATAATTGTGTTGACCATTGGAATGTCCTTAACTGTTTACAAGCTGGACAGTGGCTTTTATTAGCTAAACAATGATTTTCATTGTCAATGGAATCAGAATTTATGTGAATGTGATTCTGATTTGTGGTAAAACACACAAGTTATTTATTGTTGATGGTTATGGGATTGATTTTTTTTTTNTTTCTCCACTAATTGGCAATAGCAACATGACAAATAAGGAAGCCACATGAGGTGAAATTGAATAAATTTGCAATCACTTGAAAACTAGATCATGGCAGTTTTTGTCACATGGGTAGGCACAATCTCTAAATGATACCAGTCTCTAAATGACTTTGCAATCAACGGCATAAAGAATATTATTTTTTTGTAACAGTGTAGATTTTATAATGTTTGGTTTTTTTATTGTTTAATCTTGTGTGTATTTTTGCATGCAGAATGGACGCCCAATATTTTACTATGAATGTGCATCATGGTGGTTATTTCACTCTTAATCCTCGTCAGTACATGGGAGGTGCAGTGAGAATAGTGGATAATTGTAATGCTGAGATGTGTTTGAAATGTGAGATTAAGTCTGTATGTAAGCAGTTTGGGTATACTTCTCTTAGCAACTTGTGGTATAGGATGCCTAGTGTGAACCTTGAGAATGCATCGTTCCACATGATTGTGAATAATAATGATGCAATGTTCATGGCAGACTTGGTTGCAGGTTATGGAGAGATTGATTTATTTGTAGAGCATCCAATTGATGAGCCTATCGAGGTAGAAGTTGAAGAGATCCATTCTAGAGTTTAGAGCTAGGTAAAGAACCTGTTATTGTCACCGATAGTGGTGAAAGTGATAGGGAAGAGGAAGATGCAGCATTAATGCACCTCAATCAAAATTCTGATGGTGGTGATAGTTGGGATAGTGATGATGATGTGGTTGAACAAGTGGAGCAAATGGGTGCTGAGGTAATCAACTCCGATTATGAGACTGAGGAGTTATTAAGTCTTGATGAATCATCTTCATCAGATGATATGATGATGATGATGATTTTTGTTGATAATTCTATTAGGGAGCAATTATCCAGTTTTTAAGCTAGTATTGAAAGCTGAAAATATTAGGTTTGAGAAGGATATGCTTTTTAACTCACCTAAGCAATTCAAGGATGCTATCACTGAGTATGCAATTCATGGAGGATGGGGGATCAGGTTTAAAGAAAAGGGTTAGAGCTATTTGCCAAGAAGGTGCAAGTTTGTAGCTACCTGGCAAAGCTTTCAAGGGAGATGAGCTACCAACTCAAAACACTAAACTTGGAACATACATGTAGCAGGAGTTATAAAAATTCTAGGTGTATGCTAAATTCCTTGCCAAGAAGTTGGTGAAAAAAGTAAGGTGTCATCCTGAGCTTAAGGTTGCAGAAATTCAAAATGTTGTGCATGAAAAATATGTGGTCCAGATAAGTGCCAGCAAAGCAAGTAGGGCTAGGGTCAAGCTCATGAATTTGTTGATGGGTTTTACACAGAACAATATAACAAGCTATGGGATTATTGTGCAGAGTTAAGGAGGTCTAGTCCTGGTAGTACAATACTTATGAAGGTGCAAACCTTCAATGAAGGTGATTTAGCAGCTGAGATGGATTTGCTGCCTGGGATGCCTTATTTCCAAAGTTGTATATGTGTCTAGAAGCTTGTAAGAGGGGATTCTTGGCTGCATGCAGGCCAATTATTGGTTTGGATGCTTGCCATTTGAAGACCAAGTTAGGTGGACACTTGATTGCTGCAGTTGCTAGAGATCCCAATGAAGAATATTTCCCTCTAGCAATTGCAGTTGTAGAAGCCGAAACCAAGGATTCATGGACTTGGTTTCTAAATTTGTTGCTTGCAGACATAGGTGAAGCCAGGAGGTGGACATTCATATCAGACCAGCAAAAGGTATGTATTACAACTTTATTTTTCATGGTTAATGTTTGAGAATTTTCAAGCAAGCTACATTATTCTGTTAGAGTTATTGACTTTACCTCAGTCTTGGTAGGGCTTGGTGCAAACATTTGCTGACAATTGGCCACAATATGAACATAGGATTTGTTGTAGACATTTGTACAATAACTTGAGGAAGAATCACCCGGTGTTCTTATTAGGGAGTTTTTCTGGAAAGCTGCAAAAGCAACATATCTCCAAGAATATGAGAGGGTCATGAATGAACTAAAAGAAATTGATGAAGGGCATACAACTGGTTGCAAGACCATTCAACAACAATCTGTCTAGACATATGTTTCGTGGGGATGCAATGAGTGATACGATACTGAACAATATGTGTGAGAGTTTCAATAGCAGGATCTTGAAATTTAGAGGGAAGCCCATAATTAGCATGGTAATTTATCTACATTCTTTTGTAAATTTTCACTTTAATTGTAATTTAATAGTGTGATAATTCATTTCTTCATTTGTTTGTGTATTCAGCTTGAGGACATTAGATTGTATTTAATGGGACGATTTCAACTAAACAAGGAAACAATCTTGAAATTTGAGTCGGAGTTGTGTACTAAGGTTAAGAAGAGGTTGCACAAATAGAAGCTTGAAAGTGGCAAGTGGCTAGCTTGTTGGGCTGGTCATACCAAGTTTGAGGTAAAAAATGGGGTTAATAGCTTCATTGTGGACTTGGCTGAATACAAGTGCAGTTGTAGGAAATGGGAGATCACTGGTATACCTTGCTACCATGCCATTTCATGTATTTTTTTCAACAGAGAAGATGCTGAAAAATATGTAAATGACTGCTACAAAGTCAATGCGTATAAGGCATGCTATGAGCCAATGATAGAGCCAATCAATGGGCAGAACATGTGGCAATCAACTAGACTTCCTTTTGTGCAACCTCCCATTAAACGTAGACCGCCTGGCAGGCCTAAAAAAAGTAGAGTAAAGGAACCTGATGAACCAACCTGCCATACCAAGCTTAGAAGAGTAGGAGTCCCTAAGAAGTGTAAGGCATGTGGGAGGTTAGGCCATAACAAAAGAAGTTGCAAGGGGAGGTTAGAGGAAATTCTTCACTTCCAGGAGCTGCCAAAAAGCCAAAAAGGAAAAGAACCAACACCAAGAACGTAAATACCTGATCTAAGGCTTTATGACTATCTTGTATTGTTTTTTTTTTGATGGTTATGGGATTGATTTTTTTTTTTTTTTTAATGGTAGTTAAACCCAACAGGTTCATTTATGTTATACAGTGGAATTAATGGAATCATTGTCAATTTTGTTGAGCCATCACAGGGCAGTTAGTGGAGATGATGAAATTGCATTTGGCAGTAAGTGCATTGCACAATTTCAGCTATTGCACAGTCTACATATTACTTGATTTTCAAACCCCTTAAAGCTCAACTGCAGATTACACAACAGCAAAAAAAAAAAAATACACCATTTGGGGAATAAGATTGCCATTTCATTAAAGTGAAAAGTACAACAAATAAACTCTCAAAACCTTAAATATATCTGACAGAACCAGCAAAATTATCAGACATAACCAGCAGATGCATTGATACTTGGAAACACATTGACAAAAAACACTCCACTACATCAAAAACTTTTCTTAGTTTTTTTCTCTCTTAGTTTAAGTACAATAAACCCAGTCCTTTAACCCACCAAAACTACAATCACACAAATGCAGATCCCATATATTACCAATGACACTACCAAACACATCGTCAAAACCTTTTTCCTCTAACAATTTGCAACTTGAAGTGTGATAATCTCTCTGCCTCTGCTATATAAGCACCTTGTCTTGCTTGTCGCACTCATATATCTCTTCATTAAGTCATTGAAAATTTTTTCATCAGCAAACAACCTGCAATTGAGTTTACAGTGTTAGTTGGCCTATTAAAATAACATAATTTTGATTAAAGCACTACCCCTACCCCGGTTGTAAGGACAAAGAATTCAATTAGGATTCCACAAAATTGAACTTGATTGCTTATAAGAAAGCCACCAAATAAAAGCATAGTTAGCTACAAAGTATATGAACAAACATGGTGACCCACAAATCATTCTAATTAACAATATGTGACACACCCATTATAAGTGGAATAATATTCTAAAATACTTATTCTTAACATTCACAAAGAAAGTACACATAACAACTCACCTGCTGTTTGGGTTTGTCATTGACGTTTGGGTTCTCTATTTCTTTGTCTCTTTGAGGGTCGAGAGCTCAATTGGGAATCGGCCATGGAATCGGCGAGATGAGAGTGGAATCGGCGAGACGAGAGGAGCTTTGATCTTGGGGATTAGGAGAGAAGAGATGTGGCTATGAAGAGGAAGGAGTTCATGTTCATTGAGGAGCTTCGTTCATCATGTCTGTGTTAATGGCTATGAAGAAGAAGGGGTTAGGGTTCAAAATTTCATTTTGGGATTAAGAATTCAATCGTGTCTGTGTTGTTGCCAAGTGAGGATGATGTTGATGATAAGTGAGTCACGTGAGACTCATGTGCGGTTTTAACAGTAAAGGAAGCTGACGTGGAAGGCTGATGTGGAAGCACTATCTATATTTTATTTTAATTTATGCCATGTGTACATTCCGTTTGCCACCTAAGTAGATTCCGTTAGTCATTTAACGGTAGGGACCAAATTAATTATGACTTGAAAATAACAGGAACCAAATTGATTGCTCTCAAAATGTAGGGACCAAATTGATTGTAATTCAAAAATGTAGGGACCAAAATAGTGTTTTCGCCAAAAATTTATTAAGACTATTAAAAATTTCAACATAGCTATAAATGAAGAGGTAGAGTTCGGTGTCTAGGAGTAATGATTTCTAACGCCAATATATATTGACCATTGAGTATGTTTGATGAATTTCATTTATTTCCCTCCAATTTTTATTTCTTAATTCCATTAATAAAGTGTATATATAGATAACTTTAAGTAGTATCACATTACCCAATAATTTATTATTAAATTAATATTTTGAAAATCTTATCATTGAATTACATGTTCTATACATTTTTAATTAACATGCATGTCAATTTTCATGCTAGTTAGATATTATTTAATTACTATTCTGCTATACTATTCAATTCATAAACTCGTCTTTTATGTAATATTACACCATCCAATAACTTATTATTAAATAAATATTTTGAAAATCTCACAGTTAGATTATATGTTATATATGTTCTTAATTAACATGCATGCTAATTTTCATGCCAATCGGATATTATTTACTATTTGATTCATAAACTCATCTTTTATGCATTATTTTAAGCTACAAAAACTCAAATTTTAAAAAAAAAAATTGATTAATTGATGACATGACTATTAATCTTTAATTTAATCATCTTGAAATTTTGCAATCATGAAGAATACACGAAGATAATGTAATTTAATGATGAATTTGTTAAATTTGCATCTAATTAAAAAATATTAAGTGATATAATATTGTTTAAAATTATATCATATGTAACTTGAACTTAAACTTGTTTAAATAATATAGAAAGCAAAAAATGAAGTGAGATAGAGAAAAAAGAAAAGAACAGAACACAAGCTTGTCTAAAAACTATTTTAAGATAATAAAAGGAAACCTAATAAATATGATATTTTCAACAGAGTTACTTCCTATGTAGAAAGAGGGAACCGTTCTAACAAAATAATCAAACAAATACTTTTCTTTCTTCGACAATATTGTATAGATATACTTGTTTTACTTTAGTGGACTTCTTTTCCAACAAGAGAAAGGCGTATAGGTTTCCTTTTTCTAGTCAAAGATACTTTGTTTTTGTTTTTTTGATCAATAAATACATACTTTTTTTTTTGGGGTGTAGCTCTGGTCATAATTCGTACGTTGTGTTGCCCGTCGTTTGGAATTCTTCCAAGCCAAAAATGCGTAGCTTTGTAAACATCAATTTATATAGTGGGTCTGTTTGGATTGAATTTATTGTTGCTGAAACTGAAAAATGAAAACTGAAAACTGAAAATACTGTAGCAAAATAATTTTTAAATGTGTAAATAGTACCGTAAGACCCATTTTTAATGAAAAAGTTGATAAAAAATAAAATTTGTGGGTCCATAAACAGTATACAAATGTACTGTTCATGAACAAAAGTCAACAAATGCGGCTACTGTTCATGTGAACAGTAGCTGCACAGTAACGCACAGTTCCGCTTTGCTCCCTCTCACGCCTTGAAGAAAAAAAAAAAAAAAAAAAAACGTATGTTGTGTTGCCCGTCGTTTGGAATTCTTCCAAGCCAAGAATGCGTAGCTTTGTAAACATCAATTTATATAATATGTAATACAATTTTTTTAATATAGAATAACTAATGTTGCACCGAAATAAACTGTGTACTGATTCTTCCAACTCAAACCACAATGATCGAAAAGGATAATTAGAAGGTTCAACTTGTCATTTTTGGTTTGAATTTATTGGATTAACCAAGTCAAGTACTCTATAGTAGCATTCAAGTTTGGGTAGACCAATAGAACGTATTTTTAAAAAGCATATGAAAGACAACAAAAATATATAATAATAATTCGTAATAAAAAATTTGTACATCAATTCATTTAAGACAAGCTTATTTCTTACTCCCTTGAAAAAATAAAATGTTTCCCTATTGTCGGGGATTTATACACACCCGAAGATTTGTTTGAACTCTCTCTTTTTTCATTTTTCTTTTTATTTTTTTTATTTTTTTTAAAATACTAAATATTTTCTAACACACACATAGAGAGAGGGAAGAAGGTCTTAAAGAAATTTACAGTGGTGTATATTCAAAAGGGTCTAACTCTTGAATATACAGCACATACTTTAAACCTTCTTAACTCACACTCATTTTTCAATGTGGGATTAACCCACTATTTTTTCTTTTGAGAATACCAAAAATTTTTAACACACACACGGGAAGAGGGAAGAATGTCTTAAAGAAACTTACAGTGGTATATATCTAAAGGGTCTAACTTTTGAATATACAGTACAAGCTTTAAATCTCTTTAACTCACACTTATTTTCAATGTGTGATTAACCCACTATTTTTTCTTTTGAACTCTGTTGGCATATTCTCAATAAGAAATACTATGATAGAAAGATATATTAATAGTACTTTTGCTTTTTCTTTCTTTATTTTTTATAATCATGTAATAAATCATTTTAAGAAAGTTTTAACACAATTTTTATAAAAAATATAAAAGAAATATTATATTCACAATATTTTCACAACAAATCTTAAATGGTAGATTGTTATTGGCTGTTAAGGATAAACAAAAATGTAATTTAAGTTGTGGATTCAAATTACAACCCATAATAACTAACCACCTATGATTTATTGTAAAAAATAAAAAACTGTCAAAAAAATTAATTACTTTTTTTTTCTCATAAAAAATTTCTAATTAAACATATTTCCTAAATCAATGCCCTTAGAACATCCCTTAACTTTCCCCCTCTTTTTAAAAAAGTAGTTGAATTTCACTTATCTATATCAAAGATACAATGCTGCTTTTTCCTAAAAAAATTAAAATCAAAATCTTAAATGGTAGATTGTTATTGGCTGTTAAGGATAAACAAAAATGTAATTTAAGTTGTGGATTCAAATTACAACCCATAATAACTAACCACCTATGATTTATTGTAAAAAATAAAAAACTGTCAAAAAAATTAATTACTTTTTTTTTCTCATAAAAAATTTCTAATTAAACATATTTCCTAAATCAATGCCCTTAGAACATCCCTTAACTTTCCCCCTCTTTTTAAAAAAGTAGTTGAATTTCACTTATCTATATCAAAGATACAATGCTGCTTTTTCCTAAAAAAATTAAAATCCAATTAATTGCTTTATCTCTAAGACAAGCAGAATTTTCATGGAAATAATATTAATAATTATTAGGTTAAATGAATATATTCACTATCCCCTATAAGTTTAAACTTTTGGGAGAATAATTACTAATTTAATATTGTATTAGAGTAAGAAATTTAGATTCAATCCCCCACCTCACCTCCCATATTTAACAATATCTATACTTATTTTCTTCCTTCATCTCTAATAATGGTAGAGCAATCTCTGATGTACTAATCTATCAAACTATCCTGAGAGTCAAATTAATTCTTTAGGGGCAAACTTGGAGTTCACATATTTTCTCTAAGCTCTCCTAGTTATTCCAATTAATTGGGGAAAAAACCCTCTAACTTTTTTTTTAAAGAGAATTTCAACTTTCAACCTATGTGTCTGCTCCTAATGATAGCTTTTTATCATCAAACCAAAACAATAATCGGTTTTTGGTGTAGGCTGAGATTGAACTTCAAATCTCTTATTCAACTATCAAAGATTTTACCAGTTGAGCTAACTAGAACCCACTAAAAAAACCTTCTAACTTTAAGAAAAGAAAACAGTTTAAAATTATTGGTTTATCTATCTATTTTTTAAATATAAAAATTACGGTCTTATTTGAAAGGCAATTAACTTAACATTCAATGATAGGAAGATTGGTCATACTAAGCTATCAACTAACAGATGATGCATTGCCATCTTCTTTATAATCTTCATGTCGTTTACTTTATTTTATGTGATATAACGTATAGTGCTTGGATTAGGGTTGGTATCCAATAATCCCCAGATTTTGGGAGAGTTATTAAATTATTCAAATCGTTGATGATACTATAGAGGAACAAGTCGTCTCTAAACTAACAATGCCTAATAAACATTTATTTTTTAGTAGAAATTTTAGTTTTCCTGTAATCTTTTTGAAGCTTCATTTGAAGTCCAATTTTTTTTTTTTTCGAGAATCATTTGAAGTCCAAAGTGGATGAACATAAAAAAGATTTGATTATGTCATAAAGCATACTTTATGTTTATGGATCATGATTCATCACTGACATCTTAGATGTCCCTCTTACTTTATTTATTTATTTATTTATTTTTCTCTCACTTTATTTCTTTGTTGTACTTGTGTTCCCTTAAAGCATTCGCATCAGCTCATGTAAAATTTGTGTCTATTTTATACATAAAAACCTACTTTTTCTATTTTACACATTCACTTTTACAATACACCCACATCAGTTCATCTATTCTATCCCCTCTTTTATTTAAATAATCAATTTTTTCAATTATTTTATTATTTCTCAACTAACCTTTTTATACGCGCTCTGTCTCTCTGTCTCTCTCTCTTTCTCTCTTTCCATTTTTTCTGATTCTATTTCTCTATGCCCATCTCTCTCTCTTGCTCTCCCTCTCGGTCTATCTCTCTATACCCATCTCCGATCACAAGCTCTATCCAATCCACAACTCCGATCACAAGCTCCGATCCACAGCTACACCGATCTCCCTAACTCCGATCCACAAGCACCAATCTCCCTAGCTCCGATCAGGCTCCGATCCACAGCTCTGATCTTCCTAGCTCCGATCCACAAGCACCAATCTCCCTAGCTCCGATTAGGCAAGACCCATACCCACGAGCTCCGATCAAACAAGACCCACGAGCTCCGGTGATCCAGATCCTTTCTTCACCGGCCGATCCACACTCCACGCTTCACCGGCTGACCCACGAGATCCGACGACCCAAATCGTTCCAATAACCACCGATATCTCTGTCCGTTTGGGTTTGTTTGTGTGTGGGTGTGTTTGTGTGTGGGTTTGTTTGGGTTCATTTTCAGTTGATTCTGGCCGTTTGGGTTTGTTTGTGTGTGGGTTTGTTTGGGTTCATTTTCAGTTGATTCTGGCGCGCTGGATGTTGGGGAAGAGAGGTAGGAGATAAGAGTCAGTTAGAGAGGAGGGAGAAAAAATTATTAAAAAATTAAATACACGAGCTACAGTGCCCGTGTAAATTTACACGGGTACTGTAGCTCGTTGATAAATTTCCACAAGTTTACATGATTTTAAAATGATTGATGTGGAGTGTTTTTTGGTTCAAAATATGTAAAAGTGATCAAAATGTGTATTTTACACATTTATACCAGAGCTGATGCGAATGCTCTTAATGATGTAGACATGTAGTGGACCCCGTTTACATTCTATATATCCTTTAGCTCAAACGGTTTCAAGCAATCAGAACAAAGACTTAATTTTTATAGTATAATATTAATATAATAATATTATACCATTGTAGCAGTGTATTTCTTCGTGAGTAATGTTAGGGTCATAACTTTTGTTATCATTTGCTCACGTGGTAAGTCGTGAGTAAAGTTGTGAACTTACCACTTTTATTCCACTACTCACAACTTGTCACATAAGCAAATTATTGTCAAAGTTGTGACAAAAGTCTGTTTATGTTTCTTCTAGTTGTGTTTCAAATGTATTGAATTGATTGAAATTGTGAATTGAAAACATAATTTCGAGTTAGAAATCATGTCTTTAACTCACGATTTTAGTTTTAGTTTAAAAAGTGTGTATAATAGTTTTTATTTTAGCTAATAAAGTTGAAAGATTCCATAGATATACCTATTACTTGTATTAAGTGTAAGAAAGATGGTCACCATGTTACAGAATGCGGAAAGAAAGAAAAATTTAAAGATAAGAAAGAAAAGACAAAATTAAAACAAGATGGAATAAATATAAAACCTGTAACTATACAAGACTTAATGACAGAAGCAAAAATAGTAAAACAAGAAATTAAAGAGATTAAAGAAGATAATTCCATAGATATAAATGAACAGAATATTGCAGAAATAATAAATTTAAATGAATTTTCTAAACCCATGATAGACCCACCTTTATTAGAAAAAGATGATGGCAATAAACAAAATTCCTTGAGCTTTCAAAAATGGCATACAGAAATTACTTTAGTAATTAATAAAGAATTTTCCTTGACAGAAATTGCTTTAATAGACTCAGGTGTTGATATGAGTTGTATACAAGAAAGATTAATTCAGGCCACTAGATTAATTAATCATAAATTACCTAATGTATCTAAAGATATATGTGTTGAAGTTATTAAAGACCTTTCTTCCAAAGTTATTTTAAGAAATTATTTTGTGGAAACAGATGAGAGAATTAAAACTAATGTAACTAACGTATCTTTTAATTCCATCCTACCATTTATCCCAAAAGAAATTGATTTTCCCTATAAGGTCACTATCTTACAGGATACTAATAAAGAAAGAATCTATGGAACTAAAAGAGGTTTGTCATTTTTAAATATAGAAATATCACTTGTTCACCAATTAACTGATAAGGACATAAAAAAGGTTAAACAAGACATAGAGATAGAGATTCATTCTTATTTCCCCCTTGCTCTTCTGCATAGGTAACAACATATAATCCAAACAATAGTCCAAACACTTTATGAAAAAGAATTCAGTACAAAAGATAGAACTATGCTTAAAAGTCAATATGATTGGACTGAACGAACTAACAGTTTGACAGATGGCATTCTTGCACCCTTTGTAGTAATCTCAACTACTCATGTAACAAATGTTTTAATAAAAGAAGTCTTGACAGATTCTCCTTTGCTAATCATTAAGGAAGATATTAATTATGGTAATTTCTTGAGTAAAGACAGATTTAATTTCTTGATAGATAGAATTAATTATAAGTCTCTAATAGATTTTCTCCAGACTATTTTAGCAGTTGTTAAAAGACTTTATGGAGAAGCATTATTTCACATATTTTCACAGAATGAGATATATAGGGACACATATAAAATGGATAGAATCATGATAGACTTTGTAAGGAAAAAGTTTTTGAATTCTAACCCCTCTAACATTGAAAGACTTCATCATGCTTACTCTTATACCACTACTCAGCAAGGGCACAAAAGTGTACAGAGAAAAGTTTTTTTTTTTATTATATATACTTTAAATTTTAAAAATGATTTTCTTATAAAGCATTTTAAAGAAATTTCATAGAAAGACATTAGTGAAAGGATTTTAAAAATGAATTTGAAAGAAGCCTTGCATGAAAATGTTTATTCTCAAAATAATATTTCAAGACATAATCCTTTTCCCAAACCTTATTTGCAGACTACTATCAGTAGAAGAACCTCCCAAGTAGATATGAAAGGAAAGGGCAAGGCACTAGCGGTGCAACCCAAATCCTGAAAGCCTTCAGTAAGGATTTCGGATATGCATGAAGGTGTCTCGATAGAGACAATATCCCTTCAGGATACGTTGCTAGCAGAGGCAATGTATTCATGTGGTGAAAAAAGTATAATTTTGTAAAAAGTGCTCCACACTGATCTCATGTTTCAGAACAGAGAATTTACAAACCTCCCTCTTCATATTAAATTACTTCTTGATAATTTACAGGCAGCTTTTACCCTCAGACAGAAACCTTTATTCCAAAAGACCCTTCAGGCTTTGGAATTACATCTTGTTAGCACCGGGGCATTTATTGAAGCACTCGATTGTCAACTCCTTGGCAAGGAGGATGGAGATTCAAGCTCCACAATGACAGAATCACAATCTCTAAAAAGCTATCTTATGGGAACAAGCTTTTCAAAGCTCCACCCTAAGATTCAGGAAAAAACGAGGCTTGCCATTAGAAATTTACTCCCTAAAATCCAACAGAATATATTAACCCATAGAGCTTTAACTAGTTCTTATGACAGATGGATGTATATTTTTAAAGTATTAGTCTCTACAGCATTTATCAGAACAGAAGACATGACAGACGACACATGGCTATCTCATAAAGCTACATGGTATGAGAGTTTTGGAGATGCAGACAGGGTCTATGAAGGAACAGGAGACAGATACAATCCCTAAAAGCTCCACCCTAAGATTCAGGAAAAAACGAGGCTTGCCATTAGAAATTTACTCCCTAAAATCCAACAGAATATATTAACCCATAGAGCTTTAACTAGTTCTTATGACAGATGGATGTATATTTTTAAAGTATTAGTCTCTACAGCATTTATCAGAACAGAAGACATGACAGACGACACATGGCTATCTCATAAAGCTACATGGTATGAGAGTTTTGGAGATGCAGACAGGGTCTATGAAGGAACAGGAGACAGATACAATCCCTATCCAGGATTACTTATCAATACAGAGACAGAGGATCTAGTAATCCATGATCCTTTATGGTTATCTGAAATGCTAGAAGCAGAGTTTATTAGCAAATTAATCATAACTTCTGCAATTCAAATTAGTTTATTCCCCAAAGTCATCCAGGAAGCAGCCGCACATATTGGACTTAATTATATGAAGATGGTAATCTGGAGTACTCTTCCAGCTTAGGACATTAGCTATTATATGTAAGCACAGCCAACACATATTTTGGTCCTTATCCATGATTGGGGTTGTATCCCTAAATACAACTGGTGTACAGGAGATACTTATTTATCACTTGATGATCCAGGTGCTCTGGCTCAAGAATGATCTAATTTCATGAGTAACAAGATTTATGAAGTACAAAAAGAATTAGATAGAGGCTTCCACTTATATGGCTACACCAACAGAATAGCTGTACATGGACCAAGACCTTTGGCAAGAAGGCTTATTGGGAAAAGAAGGATTGTTAAGGATCCCAGACAGATGATAGCAAAGGACCGTGTTCCTATTTACCTTCTTATTTCATACTACTCTCTATGTAATGATTATGGAGTGCTCCATGAGCATGAGCAGTATGAGGACAACTCCGATCCGCTAGATTACGATAACTACGCGAATACATATTGATAGATAGACAGAATGCTCTCCTGAACAGATGACGGCGATAGATCACTATTCATCAGACATATTACTATTCACTGGCGACAGATCACTATTTACCAGCATACGTGAATAGTTTCTAGACAGATCCAATACAGTCCAAACAAATACGAAAAGATTTTTGAGTCACCACTGTTCACTAGCACGCGTTTCCTATCAAATTCCCAGACAGGCTACTATTCATGAATAGTAAGACTTTTACTGTTATGAATAGTAATACTTTTACTGTTCATAAGATTCTACCGACATATTAACTTGAGTTAGCTAACTCAGGTTACTTTTAAAGGCTTATCATGGTTTACTTCATCTATAAAAGGATAGATTCCAAAGACAGAAGACAGGTCCATAATTTCAGGTCCTAATTTCCAAGTTCAATTCTCAGTTAAAAGCTTAGGTCCAAGATAGCTCTCTCCCTTAGAAAGACTTTTGTAATCCTTTCTCTCTTGTAATCTTGTAACCCTTCCCTTCAAACAGATATAGTCTTGTAACCCTTTTGCAAATTTTACTTTATAATCTTGTAACTCTTCAAAACGTATTTATTTTCAAGCTTGTATCAAAGACAGTTTGTTTTCAAGTTTTATCAAAGACAGAAGTTTTATTCAAGTAAGATTTTACTAGTTTTTGTTTTCATATTTCATACTCTATTTTAACTTATTTTGAATATATCTATTTTATTATTTTTTTTTTTATCATCTATTTTATTATTGTTTATACTTCTATATTAGTACTGTGCTCTCTCCTGAGTAGTTAATGATATCATTGATGAATTTCTCATTTTCTCCATAATTTAGTTTGTCCATTTGTGTGCTTGAGCTAATTAATGAGTTGTCCATCTTTTTACATAAAGCAAACACTGAAATAAATGGGAGCAGTGTATATTAATATACTTCAAACACCAAATTCGAATGAGCCAGTGGCCGAAAAAGGCCACTCAGAAGTCAAAGCTCAGAGCCAAGAATCAAGAATATTTTATGAATTATGATATCATGAATGACGTCTTAGCCAGGAATCAAGAATATTTTATACATTAACCTCGGTTAGTTCACCCATATATTTTCCCCTGGTCAGCCCACTTACCCATACGCTTTTGTTTGGCCTATTTCCACCATGTTTTTAATTATGGAAAGAATCGGTTCGTATAAGAGGCCTTCCTTGAAGCTTTTTGCTGCCATCTCAGACCATTGTAGACCCCACAAATTGTTGAAGTGGGTGTATGTTTAGATTGGGATTTTTGTCAAAATTTAGTTCGAGTATTTTTTGAAAATTAACAAATGTACAATTATACTTAAAAATAAAATAAAATAAAGCTTTAGAAAACTATGTATAAAAAAATAAACTCAAAAAAAAAAATGTTTAATCCAAACACTCCACAAATTTGCTAGAAGGAGAACTTCGTGGGTGTAGTACTGTTGAGTGTTGATTATATAAGAGATATGTAATAGAATTGAATCTCTCTATTTGCCAAGCAATATTTGATAGTCTGATATGTCATGGCTTCTACTACTATGTACTTATCTAACCATAAGAGCATTAGCATTGAAAAATTTCAATGCTATTCTATTTTACAATTCTAAAAATCTACTTTATCATTATATCATATCATTTTACTTCAATACCTCCACATCCCAAACTTCTATTTCACTCTTTTACTCATTAAAATAATATATCCACGTAATAAAATAATATATCACAAAATTATATCTTTTCTCTCCCATCTCTCTCCTCTCTCTCATTTTCAGCTTTCTTCCTCTGTAAACTTCCGCCAAAGCCTTCATTTCCCATAAAACCTAAAACTCGGCTTCAATAAAACCCAAAACTTCATTCGCTCCATGACGAGCTTGTACTCACACTGCTCCAGTTGTGAATCGTGGGTCATGGATCGCGAATTCGTGATATGGGTTTCACCATGCTCAATGGTTGTGATCCGGTGGGTGTCGCCGTGCTCAATGGGATGATATGGTGCTAGGTTGGCTATGCTCTGTGGTGCTGGGTTGTGGGTGGCTGTTTCGGTTTTTGAGTTGGCGTGATATGTTGCTGGGTGGCTGTTTCACCGTGGTGTTGGTTTTTGGGTTGGCTGGCTGTTTCGCCGTGATATGGTTTTTGGGTTCAGCGATGAAGAGATAGAGACGAGAGATGAGAGATAGAGGAGAGCAAGTCAGATAAAATATTATTATTTTTTTATAATACTTGCTACAGTGCAATTCTATGTTTAGAATTACACTGTAGCAGTATTGCAAAAAAATTTGCAATACTGTTGTTTAGCATTCCCCAATACAGATGGTTTTAGGGCTTAAAATTTCAAATTTCTCTTAAATTTGGCATTAGCATTCCCCAATGCTAATGCTCTAATACATGATGTTTATCATCTTTGACTTGACAAGTGACGCTGTTTGGCCTAGGGAGTTCATACTTCATAATACTACATTTTCAGAAAAAGAATTAGAATGTGGAAATTAGGAACCAATTATTTTCTTCTTCCTCTTCCTTTCAATCATAGCTAACTTTGAAAAAGAGATCGACACTCCCGGTTCCTTTCACATAAAAGTCGTTTTCAACCTAATTATGCGAAAAAATTGAGCACCACTATTTTACATGTAAGGTTCCAAGAGCTTTCTTTATTGTGCATCTAAAACAAATCAACAATTGTGTAGATTGTGATGTGGGTTTGGATTTTAAGAATTCTCACATATATATTGGAAGTTTATAAAGCCTCAATAAACAAAATAATTAGGATAATTTATGGATATATCGTGTTATAAAGATTTGTCACATAGGTGAACTGCTCCTAACACAAGTCAAAATTGTGTTATAGTTCTTATAATTGTTTATACTAATTTTTTCTCAACATTGTTAGAAATATATTAGATATACTAGCTTAATGTAATAGATATAAGTTCATTCTTACTTGTACTAGTAGTCTAGGGTTTAGTCGCTTATATATATATATATTCATGTTAGGGTTCATTATAACATAGGCTTTATTTTACATTCTTACATAATAAAAATGTAATCCTTAAGGGTTTCATGAACGTAAGCCGACAAGGCTGAACCATATAACCTTTGTGTTTGCGTTGCCAATATATTTACAAATATTATATAACTTTATTGCATATGTACAATTAATAATAATAATAATAATAAAATTTATTGCATGCAGTTTTTAATTTGTTAGGCAGCGCAATGCAATGTTTCCAGAGTTTTCCGTTGTGTGCGTGAGGTCATTAATGACACCTTTACCGCGTATGGTAGTGACAGAGTGCGGTTTAATCAAATCAACCGTGTTATGGTTGACTAAAAGTTGTATCCAGTAAAGAGTAATAGAGTATACTTAAAATGTAAACACAATATTGATGAGTAAAATTAATGTTGAGTTTCCTTGTAATCATCGAGGAAGTTCTCTGTGATCGAGAATATCTTCATGATACCATGAATGACGTCTAGCTAATGGATCCATAAGCTTTTTGTTTGGTCTATTTCTGAAACTGTTGGAATAAAGCTTTTTGCTGCTATCCAGTCCTTTGTAGACCTTACAAATTGTTCTAGTAATCGTATGTTTAGATTAGTTTTTTTGCCAACAAATTATTTGCTTATTTGTTGAAAATAAACAAATGTATAAATTATACTCTAAAAAAATGCTTTAATATATATATATATATATATATATATAGATAAACAATCAACTAAAATACAAGTTTAATCCAAACTCACCTAATTTCTTACCATGAGAAAAAAATATCTTAAGTGTCCTAAAAGCTTAAGTTATTCAAATATAGTGAATTTAATCATTTAACTAATACTTTTAACACTCCCTTTTACATGTGAGCCGAAACTACCTTTTGATAGGTGAAATTCAATACGTGAGAATTTAAATGGGAGGTTTAGTAGAGGAGACAAAGATCGAACCCAAGATCTCATGCTCTGATACAATGTTAAATTACCAATTGTTTCAAAAGTTTAAACTATTGGTATATGATAAATTTAATCATTTAATCAATACTTCTAACAGTTGGCTAAATTGTTGATTATGTAAGAGATATGTACGCAATATAAAATTTCATTTTGTGTAATCCATAGTGAGATATAGAAAACAAGAATTTTAATATTTGCAAACAAGTTATCATATAAAAAAAAGTTAAATGCTATATGTGGGGACTGAAAGTCTGATAGCCTCGGCCCATTTTACATCCGGCCCAAGGCCCATGTCGAGGATGGAGAATCGCCCGAGGACGCTGCATAAAGGCCTGAACTGTAAGGACCCTACTGAGGATGACCTGTCCTCGGTGGACCGAGGCCAACACCAAGTGGGGGAACAAGCCTAGGACAGGTTGTCACCTCCATAATATATGCGCTCACCTAACCCTCTGACCGCACTAATGGAGATGTGACTCCTGGACATGACAACCTTGGCCATTACAAATCACATGATTACTGATAACGCAGCTGATGGGACGGATGGTCAGAAGGGAAGCGCATGGATGATCAACAGGTGGAAGAAAGAGATGGTGAGAAGAGGTTTATATAAAGGGAACCAACAGAACAATGAAAAGGGGGGGGGGGGACCTCGGTCAGGATCCTCAGATTGGTGCCGAGGAGAGACCTTGAGAAGTAACTTTGGCACGCCGGCCTTCAATGGATGTGAGTCCTGTTTTGGGTGTTGTCCGTTTGTTAGGGCCTAGTTCTTGAACCCACTCTCTAAAAATGTATTGTTTGGGCTTATGGGATGAATTTTACGAGGGCTTTTCCAAATTGAGTCCTTACAATTGGCACCGTCTGTGGGAAGAACTAGGGCGTTAGCAGGCGCGACGGCTAGCGATTTCCACCGTTGGGGGCTTTTTACAATTGGTAGTTTTTCGTCACCACCGGCGATAATGACCCCGACTTCAAAAAAAAAAAAAAAAAAAACGAAGTAACAACCAACAATAACACTTTTGCACAAGATATGATCGTTGCAGGAAAGTAAAAGATTCAGAGAATAGGAGAAGGAAACAAACATCACAACGTTTTATCAATCGAAAAGTAAATACAAGATACAAACAGAGGCTCAGACAGGCGTGTTTTAAAGCTAATTCTACAAACAGAGGCCCAGACGGGCCTATTTTAAAACTAACTTTCGGGAAGGGGGTTGAGGCGGGCATGTTTTAAGGCTGCCAACAACCCCCAGGCCGGTGCGGTTGGTGCCGGCGAGAAGAGAGGAGTAGATGCATAGGCGCGTGACGACCCCTCCCCATGGTGTTCCCTTGATTCTCTCCCGGTTCCATTGTGGTTGGCCGTTAGAGACGGCAACACCCGGGCACCGGACATGACATAATCTTGCGAGCCTCTATCGATGGATAGGCTAGGCGCGAGTCACTGCCAGTCTGAAGGGCAAGTATGGGTGCACCCCGGAGAAGAGCGTTATGTACTTCAGGAACCTCCCTCCTGACCGCCATGCACGACACCATCAAGATGACGCCTAAACTCTGCCACGCCGGAAGTCTGATGTGGGCTACAGCCACAATGACTCTCGGTCGAGGGAAGAGGACCTTTGGCCTGTGTGCCCTCACTCCCATCCAAGGCCGCCCTATTTCTCCAAACTCTTGTCACAATCCTGGTAGGGTTATTGAAGGGGCTCGGAGAGCTGAAGGGACGTGTTTCCTGTTTTGTTAGAGGGTTCATGGAGTGTGGAAGGACATTTCCCCCCAGAGAGCCTTATATAAAATGTGGAGGTTGGTGGGAATTGATCCACACAGAATTCGAGAAAATGGTTATCAGCGGCATTAATCCTGACCAAATTCCAAGGAGGCTGTAGACCGCTGGATCTATATCAATCCACGAGGATATTAATGAGGGCGCGTCTCGCGCATTGAAATGTCAGGCGTGAAACGCGAACAGTTAGGGGACCTCGGTCAGGATCCTCAGATCGATGCCGAGGAGAGACCTTGAGAAGTAACTTTGGCACGCCGGCCTTCAACGGATGCGAGTCCTGTTTTGGGCGTTGTCCGTTTGTTAGGGCCTAGTTCTTGAACTCACTCTCTAAAAATGTATTGTTTGGGCTTATGGGATGAATTTTACGAGAGCTTTTCCAAATTGAGTCCTTACACTATATATATATTGAGAATCAAAAGCTCAATATTTAAAGGCGGTCTAATACTTTAAAAAATTTCTTATATACACATAGGTCCAAATTACAGTGTGATAATTAAAAGACAGAATAGTGAAAAGATGAAGACATGTTAAAAGAGATGATTAAAGTAATAGAGGAAGATAAAGTAATAGACCAAGATGACATAGTAATAGACCAAGATGTTAGGTTCTAAAGATTTAGGAATTTATGTATTTAGAACTCTAATGTGTAATGTTGGCAAACCCTGATCAAAACAATATGTTTAGTCTTGTTTAGGCTTGCTCAAAGTTGTGTCTTTCATGTAAAGTTGGAATCGAGAGGCTGCAGATGCATTGGTGCATTTCGGCCTGGCTCGATCAATCGAAAGAAAGACTCGATTGATCGAATCTCGGGCAGAATGTTTTTCTGCAGAATATTCCAGCTCAGCCCTAACTCATTAAACGTTTTGGTTATTCTGTTTTTACCCTAGGTATATAAAGAAAAACCCTAGCCACATTTTTAGAGTTGCTCCTGTTGTGTTGTTGCTCATACTTTTCTGTTTTGTGTAAATCTCTTGTGAGATCTAGAAGAGCTTTCCTTTACACAAAACTTAGGGTTTTCAAGGTAGAGATAGTATCAACATCTTGATGATCAACTCGGTTGCTGCCATTGGAGCTTAAAGAATAACAAGCGTGGGTGCTTGTAGCTGATTAGAGAATCCAAGAAAGAAGGAGTCCGTGGATTCGGAGCTTGCACGTGATCGTGTCAGTAAGTTCTACTGGTGGGTAGCATTAGGAAGTCAAGCGGGGAGCTTGTAAGTCCTTTTGTATGAATTTCGATTCTTTCGCATAGTGGATTCAGGTTTACCTTGAGGATAGCTAGGTCAAATCCTCCCCAGGTTTTTACCGTGTGGTTTCCTGGGTGATCATATCTTGTGTTATTTATTATTCCGTTGCTTTATACTTTTGATATGATTGTATGTTTGTGATAACCTAAAATTGCTTAAATTGACTAAGTTAATCACTTGACTAATTTACTAGGTTAATCTGGTTGGTTTAAAGGGTCTAAAACTGTTCACAAGATAAAGTAAAAGAGATGATTAACAGACAGAATAGTGAAAAGATGAAGACGAAAGAAGAAGTAGGGAAAGTTGTAAGAAAAAAGATGTTAAAAGAAAATAGTACTTTTAAAGAAGAAAAACAAGAAAGAACAAAAGCTAAAGAAATAGTCAACAAAGGAAGGAAAACTAATAATAATAAAGAAAAGGAAAATAGTGATAGTATAGTAAAAGCAAATGTAGTCAACAAGAGATGGAAAATTGATAATAATAATAGCTTAAAAAAAAAATTGATGAAAGACTAAAATCAATTGAAAGATCCATAATATATACCCAAAATGATAGTTTGGCAGAGTTAACGAGAAAGATAGAAATTTTAAATTTACCTTTAGATATTGGTAAGGAAAAAGATATAGCAGTTTTAAATACTACTGAGTTATCAGATAATGAGAAAACTGACAGACACGATAAAAATACTATTTGTCATAAATGTAAAAAAATATGGTCACACTAAAAAACAATGTGATAAACAAAAAAAAAAAAATTTGCTAAACAAATCAGTAAATTAGAATTTGAAAAAGACATACTAAATGAATTGATGAAAATATTTAATGTTAATAAAAAAGAGATAGATCAAGTTACGAAAAAGAAAGAACAAAAATCAACCTACCCACTTAAAGCCAGTAAAAGAAAATGAAAACAAAAAGACATAGTAATGAAATTGATAGAAAATCTACCTAATCACTTAAAAGACAAAAGAAACTATTTACTAAAGCTAAAAGATTCCATAGATATACCTATTACTTGTATTAAGTGTAAAAAAGATGGACACCATGTCATAGAATGTGGAAAGAAAGAAAATTCTAAAGATAAGAAAGAAAAGACAAAAATAAAACAGGATGCAGTAGATACAAAACCAATAACCATAAAAGACTTAATGACAGGAGCAAAAATAATAAAACAGGAAACTAAATATCAAAGAAAATAATCACATAGATATAAATGAAGAGAATATAAAATAAATTTAAAAGAATTTTCTAAACCCCCACCTTTATTAGAAAAAGATGATGGCAATAGACAGAATTTCTTGAGCTTAATTGACAAAGCAATCTTTCAAAAATGGCATACAAAAATCAATCTAGTGATTAATAAAGAGTTTTCTTTTACAGAAATCACATTAACAGACTCAGGTACTCATAACATGAATTGTATACAAGAAAAATTAATTCAGACCAATGGATTAATTAATCATAAAGATATATGTGATCTTTCTTCCAAAGTTGTTTTAAGAAACTCTTTTATGGTCTTGAAAGAGATAGACGAAGGAATTAAACTAATGCAATTAACGTACTTCTTGATCCCATCCTACCCTTTATCCCAAAAGAAATTCATTTCCCCTATAATGTCACTATCTTACAGGATACTAATAAAGAAACAATCTATGGAACTGAAAGAAGTTTGTAAATTTTAGAGACAAAAATATCACTTGTTCACCAATTAACAGATAAGGACATGAAAAAGTCTAAACAAGATATAGAGACAGGGATTTCTTCTGATATAGAGACAGAGATTTCTTTTTTTATTACCTTTTTGCATAGGCACCAGCATATAGTCCAAACACCTTATGAAAGGAAAGTACAAAAGATAGAACTATGCTTACAAGTTCCTTTAGTCAATAAAAATGGACTAAACAAACTGACAGTTTGACAGATGTTTTGATAAAAGAAGTTCTGATAGATTTTTTTTTACTAATAATTAAAGAAAACATTAATTGTGATAATTTCTTGAACAAAAACAGATTTAATTTCTTCATAGGAAAAGATAATCATAAGCTTGTGACAGATTTCTCCCAGACTATTACAATAATTGATGAGAGACTTTATGGAAAAGAAGCTTTATTTCACATATTCTCGCAGAATGAGATATACATACATGGATAGAGTCATGGTAGATATTGAAAAACTTTTGAATTCCACTCACTTCGATAGACTCCATCATAACTACTCTAATACCACTATTACTCAGCAAGAGCACAAAAGTGTACAGATAAAAGTTTGTTTTATTATATATACTTTAAATTTTAAAAATGACTTTCTTATTAAACATTTTACAGAAAGTTCACAG
The DNA here is from genome assembly GCF_002906115.3 of Quercus suber. Lineage (NCBI taxonomy): Eukaryota > Viridiplantae > Streptophyta > Magnoliopsida > Fagales > Fagaceae > Quercus > Quercus suber. Next base: position 936,069 of record NW_027069539.1, read on the forward strand.
GAGGACATTGGCAAAAGGATTTTAAAAATGAATTTTAAAGAAGCTTTGCATGAATATGTTTATTCTCAAAATAATATTTCAAGACATAATCCTTTTCTCAAAACCCATTTGCATACAACTATGAGTAAAAGAACTTCTTAGGCAGACATGAAAGGCAAGGGTAAGGCACTAGCGGTGCAACCCAAACAATTCCGAAAGCCTTCAGTAAGGATTTCGGATATGCATGAAGGCGTCTCGATAAAGACAATATCCCTTCAGGATACATTGCTAGCAGAGGCAATGTATTCATGTAGTGAAAATAGTGTAATTCTGCAAAAAGTGCTCCGCACTGATCTCATGTTTCAGGACGGAGAATTTACAGACCTTCCTTTCCATATTAAACTACTTCTTGATAATTTACAGGCAGCCTTCACCCTCAGACAGAAACCCTTATTCCGAAAGACCCTTCAGGATTTGGAATTACATCTTGTTAGCACTGGTGCATTTATTGAAGCACTTAGTTGTCAACTCCCTGGCAAGGAGGATGGAGATTCAAGCTGCACAAAGACAGAATCACAGTCTCTAAAAAGCTATCTTTTGGGTACAAGCTTTTCAAGGCTCCACCCTAAGATACAGCAAATGATGAGGCTTGCCATCAGAACTTTACCTCCTGAAATCCAACAGAATATATTAACTCATAGAGCTTTGACAAGTTCTTATGACAGATGAATGTATCTTTTTAAAGTTCTAGTCTCTACAGCATTTATCAGAACAGAAGATATGATAGACGATACATGGTTATCCCATAAAGCTACATGGTATGAAAGCTTTGGAGAAGCAGACAGAGTTTATGAAGGAACTGGTGATAGATACAATCCTTATCCAGGATTACTTATCAATACAGAGACAGAGGATCTAGTAATCCGTGATCCTTTATAGTTATCTGAAATGCTAGAAGCGGTGTTTATTAGCAAATTAATCATAACTTCTGCAGCTCAGATTAGTTTATTCCCCAAAGTCATCCAAGAAGTAGCAACACATATTGGAGGACTTAAATATATGAAAATGTTAATATGGAGTACTTTTCCTGTATGGGACGTTAGCTATTATATGGAAGCTCAGCCAGTACAGATTCTGGTCCTTATCCATGATTGGGGATGTAGCCCTGAATACAACTGGTATACAGGAGATACTTATTTATCACTTGAGGATCCAAGTGCTCTGGCTCAAGAATAGTCTAATTTCATGAGTAACAAGATTTATGAAGTACATAAAGAATTGGACAGAGACTTCCACTTATATGGCTACACTAACAGGATAGTTGTGTATGGTCTAAAACCTTCAACAATAAAGTTTATTGGGAAAAGAAGGATAGTTAAGGATCCTAGACTAATGACAGCAAATCGTGTTCCTATTTACCTTCTTATTTCATATTGTGCTCTTTGTAATACTTATGGAGTGCTCCATAAGCATGAGCAGTATGAGGACAACTCTGATCCGCTATGTTATGATAATTACACAGATACAGACTAATATGCTAAGTAAGACAAAATGATCAGACAGACAACTGGGCAGACAATGGTGACAGATCACTATTCACCAGACAGATTACTATTCACTAGCGACAGCTCACTATTTACCAGCATGCATAAAAAGCTTCTAGACAGATCCAATACAGTCCAGACTGAACGGTTTTAGACCCCTTAAAACACAACCAGATTGAGTAGCCTAGTTAATTAGCCAAGTTACTTAGTCAAATTATGCAATTCTAGGTTAAAACAATCAAACAATCATATCAAGAATATAAAGCAGCCGAAAAGTAAATAACACAAGATATGGTCACCAAGGAAACCATACGGTAAAAACCTGGGGAGGATTTGACCTAACTATCCTCAAGGTAAACCTGAATCTACTATGTGAAAGAATCGAAGTTCATACAGAAGGACTATAAGCTCCCCGCTTGACTTCCTAATGCTACCCACCAGTAGAACTTATTGACACGACCACGTGTAAGCTCCGAATCCATGGACTCCTTTCTTGGATTCTCCAATCAGCTACAAGCACACACGCTTGATAATCTTTAAGCTTCAATGGTAGCAACCGAGTTGATCATCAAGATGTTGAAGTAATCTCTACCTTGAAAACCCTAAGCTTTGTGTAAAGGCAAACTCCTCTAGATCTCACAAGAGATTTACACAAAATAGAAAAGTATGAGCAACAACTCAACTAGAGCAACTCTAAAAACGTGGTTAGGGTTTTTCTTTATATACCTAGGGTAAAAACAGAAAACCCAAAACGTTTAATGAGTTAGGGCTGAGCTGGAATTTTCTGCAGAAAAACATTCTGCCCGAGATTCGATCAATCGAGTCTTTCCTTCGATCGATCGAGTCAGGCCGAAATGCACCAATGCATCTTGCAGCCACTCGATTCCAACTTTACATGAAAGACCAACTTTGAGTAAGTCTAAACAAGACTAAATAACCTGTTTTGATCATGGTTTGCCAACAATACAAATTAGAGTTCTAAATACATAAATTCCTAAATCTTTAGAACCTAACAAACTCCCCCTTTGGCAATCTGTGACAAAACACACACTAAGCTCAAAGTTTACAATTAAATAGCCCTTTACAAAATAATGCTCATAAAAACTAAAATTCAATCCTAACTACTATCCATCAGTTGCAAGTGTAGACAGCAGCTCAATTGAATCAACTTATATATTCCTGAAATACTTAACAAACGCATAAACGTATGTGTGACAGAAAATAGTATATAAACAGGTATATCATTCTTGTATGATTCACACAACACATAATAAAGACATATATCAATGAATTAACTCAAAGAATATAAATCAATAGACAGTGAATCCAAAGAAACAAGAATCAGCAAAAATTCATGTATATCAATCAATGTTACTCCCCTTAACATGAATATCCCCAAAAAAATGATATACAAGGTGAAGTGCCTAAATACAGTCTACTCCACAAAACAAAAAAATCTCCCTCACTACAAAACTCCTCTACAAAACTCTACTCCCCCTTTTTTGTGACGGAATGCCAAAGGGCAATCACAATCCATCATCAAAAGGAGGTGGTGATGGTGATCGAAGACGTGCCAGATCAGCTCGTAAAGCTCGGATCTCGTCAAAAATGTCCACCAAAAGCTGACCATGAGCCGCCTGGACGGTCATGACAGTCTCCAAAGTACGACGAATATCAAACTCATCCGATGGAGGTGGAGGAATAGCAGCAGCAGCAGTAGCATTAGGATCAGGAACATCCTCACTAGTAGGACCTATAGAAGAAGAGGGAGGAGGCTCAGACCTAGAAGGCTCAGACCTAGGGTGTTTAGAGTCAGCTCAAAGATGAGCAGCCCTCTGTCTAAGAAAAGACACATCTATGGGACCGATAACATGCACAGGCTCTGAGGAAGGGAAATCCTCTAAACCTAAATAGAGAAGAATCCTATGAATAAAAATAGGATGAACCAGTGCATGAGAAGAAGATGAACTCCTATACACATCGTTCAGAGAACGAAGGAACAAGTAGGGAAAACTGATAAGAGCATCAGTAACAAGAGCGTACAGAAATACACACCTCTCGAGAGGAATGGTGTGCAGATGAGAAATGGGCCAAAAGCAATGACATGCTATCCTAAAGATAAGATAGTGTAGCTCAGAAAGCTCAGCAGTGGTGATCCTAGGATCAGAACCCCACTAGATAGATGACCCAGTGATGTAAGACATGACATCACTCAGAATGGAAGACTCATCATAAGGGTAGACAGGGTGCCGGACCAAAGGTACCCCTAGAGCATCAGCCACTACGGTAGGAGTAATGGTGTACTCTACGTCTCGTATCCAACTCTTTACTAAAGTGTTGGAATCATAGATGCGGATCGAGATGTTCGAAAAGAACTCTCGGATCAAGGTAGCAGGTGGAGGAGGATCAGAAATATCCACCAAGGGTAACTAGCCCCGACGCTCTATGTTTGGCCTAATGGTAGGATCTAACTCATCTAGAATAACAGATCGCTTAGACCAGATCTTACGCCTAAGGTTCAGCTTTTCATAAATTTCCTGGTTTTTCTCACTAGCAAATTTCTCTCGGTTAAAAGATGGGGGGGAAGGAGTAGGTGAGGGGATGGACCTACGAGCTCTAGTCTTCCTAGGCATGATGCTAAGGAAAGGACAGAGACACAAGAAAGAGAAAAAAAAAACCAAGGGCAGACTGCAAATTAGCACAAAAAAAATATAGAGCAAAAATCTATATGATGCATGAACAGTTAAAATGGCATGATGCATGTACTAATGCAGTAAACACAGTTCAAAATTAAGTTCAATTGAAGAAAATGGCTTGAGCATAGAGTTTCTAACAAAAACCCCAAAAAAATTTTTTAAAACCACTTGAAAAATTTTGAAACACATGGATGAATTAAGCATTACAAAACATAACACATAGATTATAATGCCTAATCACATCCAATCAACAAGCCAATTTCAACAAATTCAACCTAATTGAACAAAATCCCCAATTCGGAACCAAACATAAACCCTAGAAATTTCAATTTCTCACAAAACTCAAAATTGATCAAATTAATCAATCACAATCAAGTTTATAACATGTCCCCATCAAAACCCATTGATCAATTGCACAAAATTTGGCATGAATCATCAAAAATCCCAATTTTAGAAAGCTCCGAAAATTTGAGATAAAATGCATGAAAAATGCAATTAAAACAAAAAATGAGGGGCAAAAGAGACTTACCGGCTAGAGGGAAGAGAAATCTTGCAAAAAATTTGGAGGAAAACGACAAAAAATCCGCTGTAGATCCGTGCCAACTCGGAGAGAGAAAAGAAGGTTTGAAAAAGCTTTTGGAAAGTGAATAGATTCAGTCAAAGAACACTATTTGAAAAAGCTTATTCACGACTTTCAATTGATCGAAAATTACTTTCGATTGATCGAGTCACTCCGAAAGTTTTTAAAAAGGAGTTTAAATATTTTCGATCGATCGAAAAACAGATTGGATCGACCGAAACAGGCAGTGGATCACAGTATTTTGAGAAAAATTTCAGTTTTGAAAAACTCAAACCAATTTTTGAAAATAACTCCTCAAAGCATGAAAAACAATGAAACACAATGCATGAGTATGAGATGAAATGGAATGCTTTTTCAAAAACCCAAAATTGTAATCCCAATTTCTCCAAGGACAGTTTTAGCCAGTTCTTCATTTAATTTCACAGCCAAAAATTATGTTTTGCATAATTCTCAAGATATTTTTAAACTTGGTTGGTCAAACCAAAAACACACACAATAACATGTACAGTGTTTAGCAAAGAGTAACTCCTGTAGTGTGTGCCAACTAGCAAAAACTTGAGATACATGTGAGGTGATATGTGAATAGAAATCAATCACAAAGTCTACAAAATTCATCACACAAAATTTAAAAGAGACTATCACCTAAAGAGTTACATCCTATAACTCCCACATCTCCTAGAACATAAGCTTGCAATCACGTAAGTTTCTTGTATTTAGCCTCTTAATTATGTGAATTGGCATCAAGCCTAATAGTACACACCATTTTTAATTAAGTGAATTGGCATCAAGCCTAATAGTACACACCAATTTTAAGCATTAAGCAATTAAATTGAGGCTACACCTTATGTTCTTTTTGTGCATGTGCTACACTTTCTCGAGCACAAAATCTTATGATATGCACTAAGGTGTTCATGATTGGCTAGTGAATAGTGATTAGATGGTTATTTATGCCTTTCTCAAAAGGATCAAATCCGACAGTCAAACAATATGTGACTTCAAGATTAAGACAAAGTGATAAACACCATAAACATCTTTCCCACACAACATGCACTACAAAGCTTCAACTAGTCAAGTGCAATAAATAAGCTCATCAAAGCTAAACAAGGTACATAAGACATGTTATGTGAAAATTAATTGACCAACCTTGTTTTCAAAAAAAACCAAGAAAACAATGTCAAACACATTTTTGCTTTCTTTTGCTTTCCTCTTTTTTCTTTTTTTTTTTTTTTTTTTTAATTTATTTAGAAGAAAACAAATAAATCCTAGAATGAAATGCATGAATGTAATGCAATGCAAGTCCTAGAAAAAAACACAAAAATCAAAGAACAATGGTCACAGAGGAATGAGCAATGAAGCACAAGGACCATGTCAAAGAGACTCAATTAGATCGAGTCTTTTGCATCTAAGACCTTTTAGATGCAACATCAGCATTGGAGTTCTTGTTCACATTCGAGTGATTTCCAACTCCAGAATTGGAATAAAGGTTCAACGCCTTAACCAATTCACCAATAAGTGCAATAGGATCTTGTGCTTGAGGCACAGGCACCTTCGGTTTATTTGCTCTCTTAGTAGCTTGAAGCTTGTAACACTTAGGACGAATGTGTCAAGACTTTCCACAGTAATGACAAACCCAAGCAGGTTTATCATACATCTTGTCCTTAGAAAGAGTAGAATCCTTAGGTTTAGACTCTCCTAAATCAACCCTAATCTTCTTAGGAAGTGAAACTTCTACAGATTTGACAACCTCACTCACAGAAGGTTTAGAAGAAGAAGAAGGAACAAAGTTCGTGGAATGTGGTGCAGAATCCAGGATGCTTTCAACATATCCTAAACCAGATTTATCAGAAGGATACTTTTGAACATTCAACATTTGATCAAGTTTAGAACTAGCAGATCTAGCAACAGATAAATCATGTTCCAAAGTTTTAACTTTATCAAGCAAAAGCAAGTTCTCAGATTTAACATTGTTCAAAAGATCATTAGCATCAAACAGTTTAACAAGCAAATTTTTCTTTTCAAGCTCAAGAGATTCAATTTTCTTTAGGCCAAGTTCAACATTCATAGCATCCTTTGCAGCAATTTTGCAAAGTTTATTGTAGGCCTCTTGAAGATCTGCATCTTCAGAGAGTTCCCATTCAGAAGGGTTCTCTTCAACAGATATACTTTCATTGACTACAACAGTAGCAGTGAAAGCAATGAAGTTTCCATCCTCGTCACATCCGGACTCATCATCAGAAACCTCATTATCACTAAGGGTTACAGCCATAGCTTTACCCTTAGACCTCAAGAATGTAGGACATTCAAATTTCACATGACCATACCCTTAACAACCAAAACACTGAGCACCCAATGGATTGTTTGAAGATTGACCAACTTTTTCTCTAGGTTTTTCAAAGTTATTAACCTTAGTGGGATCATTCTTTCTAAAGTTTCTAGGTTCAACAATGTTTGTACCTCTTGCCTTTCTATTGTTATTCCTAAGAAAGTTTTTAAAGTTTTTGGCAAGGTACGCAATCTCTGTAGCAAAGAGCTCATCATCAAATCCACTACCATCAACATCATCAACTGACTTAAGAGCCATTGATTTGGATTTGTTCACTTTGGGTAGGTCAGACTCATAGGATTGAAGAGATCCTACAAGCTCATCAATAGGGATGGAGTTCACATCCTTGCTCTCAGTTATGGCAGTCACTTTGGGTCTAAAGTTTTCAGTTAAAGATCTAAGAATCTTCCTAACAATTTTAGGTTGATCATAGATTTCACCCAAATTAAAAGCTGAATTAACAATGTCATTTAATTTAGCATAGAATTCATCAAAAGCTCATCATCAGACATTCTAATGCTTTCAAATCTAGAAGTCAATTGCTGCAGTTTATTGATCTTAACTGCCTTTGTGCCTTCATGCACAGTTTGGAGGATTTTTCAAGCAGTATGAGCAACCTCAACATTAAAGATCCTCTAAAATTCCTCCATAGAAACAACATTGAAGATGGCATTCATAACTTTGCTATTGAAGCCTACTACTTCTTTTTCAGAAGTTTGACACTCACTCACAGGAGTAGTGGGCTTCTGCCATCCGTATTCAACGGAATTCCAAACTCTCTCATCAATGGATTTCAGGAATGCTTTCATCCTTACTTTCCAATAAGCATAGTTATTCCCATCAAAATAAAGAGGAACAACAAGAGAGTGTCCATGCTCCATGACAATAAGGGTCAAGGATCAGCTTAGAGATCAAAAAATCTCTAACAAGAGAGCTACCTGCTCTGATACCACTTGAACGGTTTTAGACCCCTTAAAACACAACCAGATTGAGTAGCCTAGTTAATAAGCCAAGTTATTACTTAGTCAAATTATGCAATTCTAGATTAAAACAATTAAACAATCATATCAAGAATATAAAGCAGCAGAAAAGTAAATAACACAAGATATGATCACCCAAAAAACCACACAGTAAAAACCTGAGGAGGATTTAACCTAGCTATCCTCAAGGTAAACCTGAATCCACTATGTGAAAGAATCGAAGTTCATACAGAAGGACTACAAGCTCCCCGCTTGACTTCCTAATGCCATCCACCAGTAGAACTTACTGACACGACCACGTGCAAGCTCCGAATCCACGAACTCCTTCTTTCTTGAATTCTCCAATCAGCTACAAGCACCCACGCTTGATAATCTTTAAACTTTAATGGTAGCAACCAAGTTGATCATCAAGATGTTGAAGTAATCTCTACCTTGAAAACCCTAAGCTTTGTGTAAAGGCAAACTCCTCTAGATCTCACAAGAGATTTACACAAAACAGAAAAGTATGAGCAACAACTCAACTGGAGCAACTCTAAAAACGTGGCTAGGGTTTTTCTTTATATACCTAGGGTAAAAACAGAAAACACAAAACGTTTAATGAGTTAGGGCTGAACTGAAATTTTCTGCAGAAAAACATTCTGCCCGAGATTCAATCGATCGAGTCTTTCCTTCGATCAATCGAGCCAAGCCGAAATGCACCAATGCATCTTGCAGCCACTCAATTCCAACTTTACATGAAAGACCAACTTTGAGCAAGTCTAAACAAGACTAAATAACCTATTTTGATCATGGTTTGCCAACAATACAAATTAGAGTTCTAAATACATAAATTCCTAAATCTTTAGAACCTAACACAGACAAATACAAACAGATTTTTAAGTCACTATTGTTCACTAGCATGCGTTTCCTGACAGACTCCCAAACAGACTATGATAAAATAGATGATAAAGAAGAAAATAGCAAAATAGATATATTAAAAAAAATAAGTTAAAACAAAGTATGAAATATGAAAATAGAAACTATAAAATCTTACTTGAATAAAAACTTTTGTCTTTGATTAAAACTGAAAACTGCTGTCTTCGATACAAGCTTTAAAATAAAACACTGTCTGAAGAGTTACAAGATTACAAAGTAAAATCTGTAAAAGGGTTACAAGATTAGATCTGTCTGAAAGGAAAGGTAACAAGATTACAAGAGAAAGGATTACAAAAGTTTATGCGGGAGAGAGCTATCTTGGACCTAAGCTTTGAACTAAGAATTGAACTTGGAAATTAGGACCTGGAAATTGGGACCTGTCTTCTGTCTTCGAAATTTGTCTTTTTATAGATGAAATAAACCATGGTAAGCCTTCAAAAGTAACTTGAGTTAGCTAAACTCAAGTTAATCTGTCGGTAGAAACTTGTAAAAGTTTTACTATTTATGAACAGTAGTCTGTTAGGGAATCTGTCAGAATATCTATCGAGGTACGCATGCAATTAATATTCTGTCAAAATATCTCGCTAGATCTTTTTGTCTAGATTTTTCTGTCCTGAGTGCTTGTGAATAGTAATCTACCATCCTGTCATTTTGTCTTATCTGTCACATGTCAGAAGGGTCTTAGGAATCTTAAAATGCTTATGGGTGAGTCTTGTAGTTTAGAGAGAACGATTCCATTACTGTGTCATCTTCATCATCTGATATATGTGATGCAGCTTCAAGCAGTTGCTCTTTAAGCTGTCTTTTGTCTGAGATGGAGGCAAGCTGGCATTGGACTTGACTTTTTTCTAAAAAGAAATTAGGATTTTCCGTCTGGGAGGAAGAGGTCTTTTTCTGTAATTCTTGGCAAATATAATCAAAATTAAACTTATTCCACCATTTTAATTTAAACTTCCTAGTGAGCATGGGAAAAGAATACTGGGGATGCTTTTCTATCTTGTATTCCCATCTAATGATCCATAGGAGATCTAGAAACCTGTAAAAGAACTGCAAAAGATGTGGGAAATCTTTAAGATGCGGTATATTTGGTTTTTTCTTGAAACTTTCATAGGCTTTGAGGAGATCAGGAGGAAGAATCATAGCTTCAAGACCATAAGATATCCACCAATCAATAAACCATCTTGGTACCATCATGTCTTTCTTTCTATACATATCAAATCGAAAAAACCAAGTGTGTCTGTGAATACTGTTTTAGAATAAAAGGAATATGTCCCACGCTTCCATATAGTCATAACAATTATAGAACTGAGGCTCAAATGTTTGGGAAAATTTCCTGGGAATCCAGGGCTCTGCCCTCCACTGGGAAGGGGTGAGGATCTATTTTATGACTACTTTAGAATAACCTATTCTGTTTAGGTCTTAGAAGCAAGGCATATGTGTAACCAGGATTGAGTCTATATCAACTAAAATAAACTCATAAAATGTTTGGGTCTTTAATGTTTCTGTCTCAAAGTGCTCCCATCCTGGGGGTAACAGCTAACTGACTAGTGAGAGGGGATCAGTAATGTGCTGGTATTCTCTTTCAATCCATAAAATAAAATTCCAGGAGTTTTTCGAGAGTTGAACACTGTGATCATCTTTTGGGGCTTGGGCTTGAATTCAAGAGGTAGAGGGTCTGTCCATTGATTGTTTAGAAGGAGGGGAAGAGGTTAATGGGGGAAAAGAGGAGGCAACTATGTTAAATGATGTTTTTAAAGGAGGAGGAGTTGAGGGCATGGCATAAGACTGTTTAGATGTTAGAGTGGAGCTTGGGGAAAGTGGTTGGAAAGTGTTTAGGCTACAGGGTATTGAAGTTCTTTCTTAGGATCTGTTTGAAGAGAAACTAGGCGAGTTGAAGGAAAGACAAGGGAGAAATCTACCAAGGGGAGCAGGGATCGATGAAGCAGCATAAGACTGTCTAGTTCTGGGTTTCGGGGAGTTGCTCTTTTTTGCAGCGGAGCTCATCTTCCCTGTAGAAATTCACGAGTTAAGAAATCAGGAATAGAATTGGATTCTCCTTTAATATATTCAATATCAAAGTCAAAAACACTTAAAACAGCCTGCCATCTTGCAAAACTTTGTTTGGAAACAAGATTTTGAACATCTTTTTGTAAAACTTCTTTAGCACTTTTACAATCAACTCAGATTAAAAACTTTTGGTTAAAAAGATCATTTTGGAATTTTGAAACACATAATATAATAGATAAAATTTCTTTTTTAATAGTGCTGTAGTTCTGCTGGGTAGCTGTCCAAGAACCAGAATGGAATCTAACAATTTGTTCTTTAATATTATCTTTCGTTACTTGTTTTAGGATTCCACCATAGCCTATATCAGAAGCATCTGTCTCAACAATCTTAAAAGCATGGGGTGAAGGAATAACAATGCAAAGGAGTTGTTTAACATATTTTTTGATCTGTCGAACTATCATAGTATGTTTGTTTGTCCATGCAAGGGGGTTCTTTTCTAACCTTTTATATAAGGGTCTACATATTTTTCTCAGTCCTTGAAAATAATCTAAAACATAATTAAGGTTGCCAAGAAATCTTTGTAATTGATTTTTATCTTTTATTTCATCTGGAAATTTTTCTGCAAATTGAATGGCTCTGTCAATGGGACTTAAGGTCCCCTTACATATATTATGTCCTAAAAATTGGATTTTATCTTGGAATAAGTTTATCTTAGAGGATGAAACAACTAATCCATTGTGTTTAATTACTTTGACAAATATATCTAAATATTTCCAATGATCTTCAATTGATTTAAAGAAAATTAACACATCATCTATATAGACAATTGAAAATTCTGTGAAAGGTGTAAATATATCATTCATTATATTTTGAAATTCACTTGGTGCATTTTTTAATCCAAAAGGCATAACATTCCATTCATAATGACCAAAAGGAACTGTAAAAGTAGTTTTATATCTGTCTTTCTCATCTATCTATATTTTCCAAAATCCACTTTCCATATCAAATTCAAAGAATATGGTTGCTTCATGAAGTCTGTCAAGTAAATCTTTCTTATTAGGAATAGGATATCTTATCCATTGTAATTCTGTATTTAAAGGTTTATAATTTATAACTAATCTTGGAACTACTCGTTCCAATTCTGCCTATTTGTTAACATAAAAAGTAGCATAGCTCCAAGGAGACTTACTTTTTCTTATTAAACCCTTATTTAAAAGATCTTAAATTTTTTTCTTTTTTACAGTGTTCTAATAATTCATTATTCATTTGTATTGGTCTAGCCTTAGTAGGTATCTGTCTTTCATTAAAGTCTTTTTCATAAAATAATTGTACTATATGTCGGTGCCTGTGCCAAAAGGCAATGGGGAGATTAGAACAAAAGGCAATGCCTCAATCTGTTGTCTGAATGATTTTATTTTATGATGCAATATAGGCTCTGTTAATTGATCAGCAATTCTTTTGTATATTATTTATGTCTTTAAAGATTCTAAATGTCTATTTTTTCTGTCAATGCTTTTTCTATCAATTTCCTTTATTATGGAAATGTTATCAAGGGAATAGATTTCTTTCGGGATAGATGGTAAGAGAAATTTAAAAAGTATGTCTTTTCCTAACACATTAGTTTTAATTCCTTCTTTTGTCGTTAAAATGGGGTAAAGTAAAGCCATAAAGGGATTTCCTAGAATGATTTTAGAAGAAAGGTCTTTAATTAAAACAAAAACTGTTTCAAAGCATACTCCATCATTACATATGTGGACACTAGGTATTTTATAATTAATTATTAGCTTTTCTCCATTAGCTTGAGTTAATCTTTCAGATGATTTTTCATAACACTTTAAAGGTATTAATCCTTCTTGTATGCAGTTCATGTCAGCACCTGAGTCTAGTAAAGTAATTTCTGTCAACGAAAACTCTTTATTAATTACTAAAGTAATTTCTGTATGCCATTTTTGGAAGATTACTCTGTCAATTAAGCTCAAGAAATTCTGTCTATTGCCATCCTCTTTTTCTAATAAAGGTGGGTCTATCATGGGTTTAGAAAATTCTTTTAAATTTATTATTTCTACAATATTCTGTTCATTTATATCTATGGAATTATCTTCTTTAATATCTTTAATTTCTTTTTTGAGTATTTTCGCTTCTGTCAACAAGTCTTGTATAGTTACAGGTTTTGTATCTACTACATCTTGTTTTATATTTGTTTTTTCTTTTTTATCTTTAGATTTTTCTTTCTTTCTGCATTCCGTAACATGGTGTCCATCTTTTTTACATTTAATACAAGTAATAGGTATATCTATGGAATCTTTTAACTTTAGTAAATCATCTCTTCTGTCTTTTAAGTGATTAGGTAGATTTTCTATCAGTTTCATTACTATGTCTTTTTGTTTTCTTTTTCTTTTATTGGCTTTAAGTGGGTAGGTTGATTTTTGTTCTTTCTTTTTCGTAACTTGATCTATCTCTTTTTGATTAACATTAAATATTTTCATCAATTCATTTAGTATGTCTTTTTCAAATTCTAATTTATTGATTTGTTTAGCAATTTTATTCTGTCTATCACATTGTTTTTTAGTGTGACCATATTTTTTACATTTATGACAAATAGTATTTTTATCGTGTCTGTCAATTTTCTCATTATCTGATAACTCAGTAGTATTTAAAACTGCAATATCTTTTTCCTTACCAAATCTAGAGGTAAATTTAAAATTTCTATCTTTCTCATTAACTCTGTCAAACTATCATTTTGGGTATAGATTATGGATCTTTCAATTGATTTTAGTCTTTCATCAATTTTTTCTTTTAAGCTATTATTATTATCAATTTTCCATCTCTTGTTGACTACATTTGCTTTTACTATACTATCACTATTTTCCTTTTCTTTATTATTATTAGTTTTCCTTCCTTTGTTGACTATTTCTTTAGCTTTTGTTCTTTCTTGTTTTTCTTCTACTTCTATCTTCCTACGTAGAGATTCTTTAAAAGTACTATTTTCTTTTAACATGTCTTTTCTTACAACTTTCCCTACTTCTTCTTTTGTCTTCATCTTTTCACTATTCTGTCTGTTAATCATCTCTTTTACTTTATCTTGGTCTATTACTATGTCATCTTTCTTGCTATTTTGTTTTTCCATTTTTTCTATCATTTCTTTTACCATTCATTTTTTAATCATTCCTTTATCTTCTATACATGTTATTCTTTCGTGAACAAGGCCATCTTTCATGTTATTAGTGTTTTGTCTTTCATTTTCTTCATGCATAATTCCTATAAGACTAGTTTGTTTCTTTAGTTCGTCCTTTTCTTTGTCTTTATATGTTATAGACATGGCTCTGTCAGTTGCTTTTGAATTATCTATTAAGCCATTTTTTCTACTATCTATCATATTCATTGATATATTAGTACTTGTCGAATTATCCTTTTGCCTATTAAGCCAATTATCTGTCATGGTTTTTGTTAAAATTGATCTATAATGGGGTTCAAATTTTCTTTCTTTTTCTAAACTTGAATTTAAAGCTTTCAATCTTTCATAGAGGTCCAAAAAACTATCATTTCTTCTTTCTTCTTTAGTACATGTATTATATCTTTCATTGTTTTCTAAAGATTCTAATTTTTTATTAATCATGTCTAAGAAACTATTATTGTGTCTATTAGTCTGTCGGTTGATTTTATCTCTGGTTAATATACTCCAATTATTTGTGTTATTATTATAGTAATTATCAATATCACTATTAGAATCAAAATCTGTTTCATAATCCATATTACTATTTGACCAGTTATTGTCTATATCTCTTATGCTATAACCTTCATCATAATCTATATCATCATAGTCCATGTTTCAGATTAGTGTGTGCCTAGCCTAAGTGTGAATCAAGCAAATAGATGATGAACTGATAAATGTATTTATTCTTTTTCTAAGCAATTAATAATTACTGACGGAACTATTACTAAACACTGGTATCCTTACTATTGGGACCACCTCATCAGGAAACACCACTGCGGGACCACCCAAACAACGCCAATTCGTCGGCTAACAAAATGGGCTGACCAACATTAAACTATGGTTTGCCAACGAGTCTGAGGCTGACCAACGCTATCAAGGAGCAAGTAGTGGCTTTGTAGTAACTAATAAGTTGCCCATGCGATGCACGGATAATGTTGTAATAGTTAATGCAATTTTTTATGAAGAATATTGTACATATATTATAACATATTTGTTATAAAACTTTGTTAGTATTGAATTTATCACAAGAAGTAACAATTATAAATTGCAAACACATATTCATTGTAATTATTTTGTTGAAGAAATCAGCAAAAAAGAATCAACTTTAGAGTAATATTGTATAATAAAAGTTGATAAAAGCATGGTAAAATTCCATATTATTGATATTTATTTTATGATGTAATAAAGATCTTTATAAAAGTTGATAAAAGCATTGTAATTCATTCCATATTATTGATATTTATTTTGTGATGTAATAAAGAACTTTATTGCGAAATTTTGTTTATTTGTTTCTTGAATGCTTTGTTTTTTGAAGTATGTCGATGCTTGTAAAGCATGTTGAGGGGTATTTTATCATCATCTGTTTCTTCTCCTTTTGTTCCATCATTTGTTCCTTTTGTTGCATCACTTGTGTTGATCATTGATGAAATGGCACTAGAAGATTCTTGGCTAGATCTTATGAAGTTTGTGCCGGCAGGTTTGTTGTCGCTAAGATTTTGCACAGGTATTCGCATTCATATTAAATTTAAGCATGTTATTTACATCAGTATAGAGTAGAGAAAGAAATAATATAGCATACTGGCCTTTTTTTTTTTTTTTTGTTCAATACATTTTTCTCATTTGAAGGTGCATCAAAAATCTTAGCAACTATGTAATTTTCAAAACCATCCTTCAGATTGAATTTATTCAAGCGAAGTAGAAAAATGTATTGTCTTCCTAAAATTTTCTTAAGATCACGTGGGATTCCTTCTTCAATATCAATCTGCATATTAGGAATTTTAATTTATATTATAATATATAGTTTTACAATAAATTAAATCATTTAAATAAGTTGTACCTCGGTTTGTTTTTCAACAAGATCTTTTGCAGATTTATTTAGGATTTTCTTAGCATCTCAATCAAATATGACAAAAGTTGTCTTGTCAGTTGAATCAAAAACTTCAATTTGAATCCTGTATCTGAAGTATTTTGCAATTGTATAGTAATTATAGTAAGATGAATGTGTTCATAAAAAAAAATAAAATAAAAAAATAAAAAATAAAAAAAATTCAAACTTTGTAGTTCATGTGTGTGCCTCTAACCTTGGGATTGGCAGATTTGTTTTTGTTTCACATTTTGCGCACCAAAACGATCCTGATTGTGGTTTGACCTTCTTTCCACATAACATGCATGAAATATAATACCAACCCATTGTTGTATCAATGTTGCTTATTGTTGCAACACAATAGCAGTTAACATCCTGCAATGAATTTTGAAGTTAATATTTTTTTTTTTATAGTAAATGATGTATTATTATATTTTTGTGTAAATGATGAGTCTACTTTGAAATGATTAACAAACCTGTTTTGTAGGATCCCATTCAATGCATTTGAGCTCTGGTATTGTCTTCATATTGTTTGAAGAAAAATCCTCCTCTGAAAACTATTTTGCATGTATTTTTGGTATTTCTTGTATAGGATCATGTTTTTTACCATTCCTATCATTGAATTTTTAAAAAGGAAAAAAGAATGTAAATGGTATTTTGTGAGATAAAAAAATGCTATTTATCATTTTTTTTTTTGTTATCAATAATTTTTAAAATATGCACTTGTCAATTATTCCAGCAACCTTGGGAATCTCAAGATTTAGATATACTTTTGTTACACTGGTTGATGACAAAGAGAATTTGCCTACAAAAATTGCAGAATACATTTTAATAAACAAAATCGTATTGAATTGAAATTGAGAAAAATGAAGACATGTTTTAATGGGAATGAAATTTTCTAAAAGTATCAAATTGAAACTGAGAAAAAGGAAGAATGTTATTTAGTTATACTTACCTCCAAATGATTTGACAATAGTCGAAGTTGCAATTAAGACAAAAGGTCTTGGATTGTTCTTATATACATCTTCATCGATTTGCCAGACACTTGTTCCCCATAGTGAAAGCCTAATTTCTTTTCCCTTGGTATAGTTAAAATCATTGAGGATTTTTTTTGTTATTAGTAATTTTTTTTATTTATAATTGATTTTCTATATAAACATATAATGACATCAATATCACATCAAAAAATTTGTCTTACTCTTTCAAAAGCAATTGCAAATTGCGCAATTTTCTTGGTGCACCATTAACTTGAGGCTCTTCAACATTTCCAACTGCTACCAACTTTCCAACAACATCTATTTATATGCAATTATCTAGTTAGGTTATTTTGAATCATTAATTTAGGATACAACTATATTAGAGGAATTGTGAAATAGTTGCAGATTTATATTTACCTATTAAATATGTGTAGTTGTAACATTGGTTCTGTATTTGGTCATAGTCAGCAAACTCAAGGCAATATTTTTGGATTGAGTTCATATCTTCGTTGGACTCCATGATTGTAGTAATGGTCATGAACCAAATTCTGATATCATTGTGCACAGGTCGAAACTCGCTTTTAGTTCTCTCCACCCTAAAATTCTTGATGATATAAACACGGCCTTCAAGCAATTGTGGTCTAAAAGTATTGCTTGATTTTTCCGAACAATTGCATGTATTGTTGAGCCCTAGAATAATGAGAAACATCAGTATCTTCCATTATTCTTCTTGTGAATATATATAATAGCCATGGATGTTGAATTATATGATGAGTTGATAAAATAATTATTTTTAAAAGAATTGAATTTGCATAATAAATTGAATCAGCACAATATAAATATTGATGAGTTGGTAAAATAATTATTTTTAAAAGAATTGAATCTGCATAATAAATTGAATCTAAACAATATAAATATGAGTTCTATACTTGCCTCTTCATCAATAAAAATCATATCAAGGCTTATGAACTCATTGTTCTTTGTGTTGATTGCATCCCACATACGAAGTACTCTAACCTTGATTGTCCAATTGTCTCTATCCGTTGAAATCTTGCTCAAAGGAGTCCAACACATTGCTATTTTGACTTAGTATCAGTAGTTCTGCAGCTATTTCCACAGTTGAATAGAGAAGCTGTCATAAAAAAATATATATAAAAGTAAGTAAAATTATAATAATCATCAATGAAATAATTTACTTTGGTAAAATGCAGAATTGACTACGTTTTGCACTATCAAATTTAAATGTTTGTTTTTTAAAGAAGCTTGGAAAATGATATTTTTGTTTTACAAAAAGTATAAAGTAATAATTAAATGCGGTTAGAAACTTAGCAATGAATGATGAATTTCTTCAATGAGCTTCACATATTTATATGTATATTTCTAAAGACCTCTTTATAGACTATATTTTTAGTTGTTGAAGAGGTTTTGCCATCTTCACCAATTACCAAGAGTTTAAGACCATTCCTAGTAGTAACTCTAGAAACAGCAACATATAATTGCCTATGACTGAAAACTAGTTTAGGCAGGAAAAGTCCAACATGTTTTAGTGATTGCCCTTGGCTCTTGTTTATAGTCATGGCAAAGCAAACAGAAATTGGGAATTGTCTTCTCTTTAAAACAAACGGCCATTTTGTGTCTGATGGAGAGAGTACTATTCTTGGGATGAAGACTTTGTTTCCCACATGTGATCCAGTTATAACTTTAGCTTCGATCACCCATTTGGATAATTGAGTAACTACAAATCGAGTCCCATTGCATAAGCCAGCTGATTGATTAATATTTCAGAGCAACATTACTGGAAGACCAACTTTAAGACGTAGTCTGTGATTTGGTATGCCTGGGAATTTCAAGGAGTTTAAGAATTCAACTGGGTAAAGTACATCTTCATTCTGAATGTATCTTGAAGCCTTGCAAATTGAATCTGCATTGAGATATGTCTCCTCATTTGAAGCAAGCAAGTCTATGATATAGTCATTTATTTCATTGACTACATCATTTGTTGGAGCTAGAATAGATCGCTCTTCCAAGTATTTTCCATCTACATAGTTGTTGTGAAGATTTGGATATGTTATAGTCACAATGCTTTGTATTGGATCATCTCCAACATCAATTAATAGGTCAGAGGGTATGACTATATTTGATTGGCTGTCAACTTCACCAAGCTCTCCGTTACCTAATTTGAGTATCCATTCTGCAAAGTTGTTGGAATCAGCATTAGGTTGTTGGAGACGCATATTCTGTGTTAGTACAAATACCTTGCAAAAGTTCCGTAGATAAGATCTATTCACTGATGCATCAACAATATCTTCTCTATGGCCTTTAGTACTAACTGGCAGTATTTGTCGAAAATCACCACCTAATACAACTGTCTTTCCACCAAAAGTTTTATCGGCACTGTTTATGTCGGTAAATCGAAGTAGATCTCTCAATGAATGGTCTACAACCTCAAAACAATTACGATGTGCCATAGGTGCTTCATCCTATATAATAAGACTCACCTTTGTCATTAACTCAACAGCATGTGTTCCTTGTTTTAAACCACAAGTTGATTCCTCTGTCACAATGATAGGGATTTGAAATCTGGAGTGAGCAGCCCTACCACCAGGGATTAGCAAAGCTGCTATGCTAGAAGAAGCTACAGCAAGCACAATTTTCCCTTGTGAACAGAGGCAAGCAATTAATGTTTTCCAAAGATATGTTTTACCAGTTCCTTCATGACCATAAACAAAGTATAAACCACCGCTATTGCATGCCACATCTTGAATTACAGCATCATATATTTTTCTTTGCTCAACATTTAATTCATTTAAAAGTTTTTTATGTTCTGCAGCCAATTCACGCCTATCAAAATCCAACTCTTCTTGTAACAATCGGTTGTTATTTTCTCTAATTGTCGACACATTTGGATATTTGATGCCATCAAATTCTTTCAAAGATCTTCCACTTTTTACTAATATTTGTTCAATTTCGAAAAGAGCATGGTCTTGTATTTGTTCTTCTGTCAAATGTAAGGTGTCATACATTAGGAGACGCTTTTGCCTATATAGTATGTCATCAGACAACAACTCCCAATTAGCCATCCATAATGCATGTGGGTCTGTCACTTCACAAAATAACAATAGCGTTGCGAACAATTCTCGTAGCTGCCTTCTTGAAGCCCAATTAGAGGCTTCTTTGATAGCATCATCCCATTCCTTGTCATCATCTAAAAGGCCATGAGCATAGCATGTTGCTCTGTATGTTGGATACACAACATGATCAATAGTCCTAATTTCCTTAAAAGACCTTGCACCTTTGACCACATTAAGGAGCATTTGAAGATAGAAGCAGTCACCACTTGCAGGATGAGCATGAAATATCCTCCCTATACATCGGCCAGATTTCCTTGGGCGCCATTCTCTTTGTTTTCTATGCCAAATCCATTTCGTACGAAAATCACAATATGTCAAATTTCTTGCTGTATCATACATTTCGTTTGCCTTCATCCATTCAGTGAACATTGTTTTTGTTATATCTGTTCTTTCCAAAACATTATCCAAGTATTCTGAATATTTGAATGTAACATTCTGCTCATTCTCAATATGGAAGCTTAATCTCTGTACAGCAGGCTCTCTATATTGGATATCAAACTCAAAAAGTCTCCAGCACACTTCAAAAGTTGAGATATATCTACAATCTAGATATGTTTTGATCTCATCAATGTTTGTTATATGTTGTGCTTCACTTGTAGCACCTGTGTGTAAGTTTTCATACAAAACAAATGTTACTCGATCAGAACCCTTGTTAACATACTTGAATAAGTATTTGATGGACTTGGAACGGTTGTACCACTCAACATTAATGTGAGCCTGGTATTTAACTAACAGGTCAATGTTGTATGGCACCATAAATCTGTTATCAAGCATAACACCATTCTTCTCAACTATAATCCCATTATCTCTTCTCCTATAAATTGCATAACCATCTTCATCTATCACAGTGTCACTAGAAAACTTTTTTCGATTATGCTTCCTACATTTATTGTCAACCATGCATGGAGATTTTGGGTTGGCAAAACCACAAGGTCCATGGATCATGTATTGTGAAATGACTTCATAATCCCCTGGATTTGTAATCTTATCTGGTATTTCAGCAGAAATTATCTTGTCTATATCCGCCGGCGTGGGGTGTTTATCATCTGGGTATAGGTACAAAAGAATGTGAGCATGGGGGAGGCCTCTTTTTTGCCATTCAACTATGTAGTTAACTGTATTCACACACAAAAAAAATGTTACAATAATTAAATAGATTCAACCATTAAGAACAACAATCAAACAGTAATGGGTTGTATTTTATACCTACAATTACTTTTCCAAAATACTTGCTATGTTTTAAATCACGTAGTAGTTGATCCAATTTGATCTTAAAAACTCTTGCAATGATATCTGGTCTATCTTCAGGCTGTTGAGCTGGAATTAAGGAAATGTAACTTTCAATTTCTGGCCATTTAGGGTTGCATGTAAAAGTTATAAACAAATCCAGGTACCCAACCCATCTGCAAATTGACATAGCATCTTGGTAATTTTGAATCATATATCTAGGGCTTCCAATAAAGCTTGAAGGAAGAACAACTCTTTTCCCAATAGATGAAGGAGTAGTGTCTCCTCTAAATACAGCATCCTTTATTCCAAAGTACACCTCTTATCTCAGTTGAAGTTGATGATTCCTGACCCAAATTAGTCGGTACTCCTCAACACATGTGTAAGCATCTACTAAAAATTGTTGTCACAACCTACAACCAAGAATCAATGTTTCACCTTCATTCTCACGCTGTTGTAATTGATATGCACAATATTCTTGCATAGTGACATATTCTTCTATCAAAGGCACAGCACCACCAAGACCTTTTTTAAGTATTTCATTTCGAAATCCATCCTCACCATACGAAATAACAATGGATATTGCATGGCCATAAATTTTGGGTGTAGTTCATTTATTCGTTGTAACAATCCACTTCTTTTCTCAACAATAATATCATGATGGATATTTTCATCGCTCAAATCACCTACAATTATAGCAGCAACTTCAGAGCAAGTAGGCATGTTTTGTTCCCTACCATCACTTGATCACGATCCAATTAATCGCAAGCGTACATTGTACATATCAGAGTCCTTGAACCTATCCCTTGCCATACGGAATGTCTTAACCAAGACGTTGTTCTCATCAAGCATCTTCAATAATATTTGAACTATAGCAATGTCAAGGTCATATTCTGATTCCTGTCCAGGCAAAGCACTTAGTCTGTAATGAATCTCTTTTTTTGTGTCGTGTATATACAACTATGCAAAAGATGGGTCTTTTCCAACAACTGGAAGTAACGACCCAATTCTGTGGTGGTTCTGCCCATTCAATCGAAAGATGTAAGGGCCTCGTCCTTCATTAGCATGGACATCAACATTTCCTCCCATAAAAGTCATTGCAAACTTGGAGTTGAACCTCTTTATATTAGCCTTGTAACGTTCTGAATGTTGTAAGAGTTCTTGAAGGTCAGGAGGTGGTGATTTCAACGAAGGTAGCTTCACCCTACCCTCTCGACAACATATTGAAAATTTAGGATTCTTTGTGTTTTTGGATTTACGATTCCTCTCTTCGTACCATAATATTGCATTACAATATTCACACACACAGCTTGGTGGGCCAAAGTTCCACAGCTCTGTAAATTCTCCTAGATGATAGGGAAAAATGAAGCATAATTAGATGAAATTATGTAATGGAAATATAGAAAATAGAAAAGCATATGTAAAAAATTAATATTATTTTCAATTCATTGATAGCTCAATTTAGCAATAGTTTTATTTGAAACATGGTGCTGAAGCCAACCAAAGGGAAAAATAGTCTCAAGTAATGTTGTAAAAAATGGATTTTAAAGCAAATTTTGAAGATATAAGGTAGGTTGAAAATATATGAAGAACTTTTATCAAAGTAACTTTTAGAAAATGTATACACAATTAATAAAGTATTTAATATACATGGAGACACAATTTTGAACCTACTGTTGGTATATTGTCATTGATGCTATCTTGAAATAGTATTTTAATTATTAAAAGTATTTAATTGTTGTTTTTAATATTTAAAATTAAAAATAACAGTACTTTAATGTGATTTTGCATGCATGAAAATGAGAAAAATGGAAAATAACGATGAATATAAAATTCCAAAATAGTAGTTTTTGCACTTACTTTGTGTGCTATTTGACCTTTTACTCAGGTCTATGTCAATGGGTTTTCTATTTCGCATTCCCAAACCTGAAATATAAAAGATGATATATTCAACTTATTAATATACAATACTAATCCTAACACTTCAAGAGAATTAAGGAAACATGAGAATTGACAGCTATAAAAACTTCTGTCTAATTGCAGATGGAAGTTAAGTGGACTTAGTCTATAATTGGTGGCTCAGACAAATTCCACAAATCAAATGAATAGGTTATACTTCAAAGCTTCTACGATTGGGATAACTCCATCACTATTTAATATAAAATGAGTTTCGAGGCTAAAAAAATATATATATACATATATAAATGTGTTTCTGTTGTTATCACTATTTAATATAAAATGAGTTTCGAGGCTAAAAACAAAAAAACAAACATACATAAATGTGTTTCAGTTGTTTATCATTTAAATAAAAATAGCAAGCAAAAACAATCAACATTGTCAAGGGAAATCATGGCATGAATAATAGACCACAACATGAGCTGGTTCTATAAAAGGTAGTAGGCCTTTGCGGTGAAACCTATAACCTTTATGGGCTTAATATTCATAGTTAGTAATATGCAAAGCAAGAGCAACCAATTCCTAGAGTTAATACTACACAATCATATATAACTACACACCATAACTGCCCCAAAACAAATAATAATAATAATAATAAACCAAGTTAGGTGTGATGCTTCTATTATGTATGGCTGTTGTAGGTGAGGTTAAGTGGTGTATTCAAATGCGAATTTCAGTAGTTATAGCATGACTATTAATAAATATTCCTATTTAATTATCTAATTATTATTGATTAAAAATATAAACTTTAAGACATGAAACTATTCAAAGTAAGTAAAGATATGGATGAGACAAAGTAAAGCAAAGTTTGATTTTGAATTTTCTCAATATCCAAAACTTCAAATTCTCCATCACTTACGATTAACAGTATTATGGACAATGAAATATGTTAGAAATTTAGACCCCTTAAAACACAACCAGATTGAGTAGCCTAGTTAATTAGCCAAGTTGTTACTTAGTCAAATTATGCAATTCTAGGTTAAAACAATCAAACAATCATATCAAGAATATAAATCAGCAGAAAAGTAAATAACACAAGATATGATCACCCAGGAAACCACACGGTAAAAACCTAGGGAGGATTTGACCTAGCTATCCTCAAGGTAAACCTGAATCCATTATGCGAAAGAATCGAAGTTCATACAGAAGGACTACAAGCTCCTCGCTTGACTTCCTAATGCTACCCACCAGTAGAACTTACTGACACGACCACATGCAACCTCCGAATCCACGGACTCCTTCTTTCTTGGATTCTCCAATCAGCTACAAGCACCCACGCTTGATATTCTTTAAGCTTCAATGGTAGCAACTGAGTTGATCATCAAGATGTTGAAGTAATCTCTACCTTGAAAATCCTAAGCTTTGTGTAAAGGCAAACTCCTCTAGATCTCACAAGAGATTTACATAAAACAGAAAAGTATGAGCAACAACTCAACTGGAGCAACTCTAAAAATGTGGCTAGGGTTTTTCTTTATATACCTAAGGTAAAAACAGAAAACCCAAAACGTTTAATGAGTTAGGGCTGAGCTGGAATTTTCTGCAGAAAAACATTCTGCCCGAGATTCGATCGATCGAGCCAGGCCGAAATGCACCAATGCATCTTGCAGCCACTCGATTCCAACTTTACATGAAAGACCAACTTTGAGCAAGTCTAAACAAGACTAAATAACCTGTTTTGATCATGGTTTGCCAACAATACAAATTAGAGCAAATTAGAGTCTAAATACATAAATTCCTAAATCTTTAGAACCTAACAAAATATAAAAGATGATATATTCAACTTACTAATATACAATACTAATCCTTACACTAAAAGAGAGTTAAGAAAACATGAGGATTGACAGTATAAAAAATAAGCAAGTTAAGTGTGAAGCTTCTATTATGTATGGTTGTTGTAGGTGAGGTTAAGTAGTGTATTAAAATGCGAATTTAAGTAGTTATAGTACAACTATTAATCAATCTTCCTATTTAATTATCATTGATTTTAAATTTTAAGACATGAAACTATTCAAAGTAAGTAAAAATATGGATGAGACAGAGTAAAGCAAAGTTTGATTTCGAATATTCTCAATATCCAAAACTTCAAATTCCCCATCACTTACTATTAACAGTATTACGGACAATCCAATGCATGAATAATAGACCAAAATATTTGATGGCTGTAAAAGCTGTTTAAATTACATTTTACTATGGCGAGGATAACTCCATCACCATTTAATCAAAATCGTGTTTCAAATAAATAAAAAATATATTCATATATAAAATGTGTTTTAGTCCTTTATCATTTAAATAAAAATAGCAAGCAATAACAATGAACATTATCAAGGGAAATCGATCCATGGCATGAATAATAGATCACAACGTTAGCTGGTTTTATAAAAGGCAGCAGTCCTTTACGATGAAACCTATAACATGGTAGCTTTCACTTTAATAGATTCCAGCTAAATCACAAAATAATTTAGGTCATTTACACTACCCAAAAGACAATTAATCATGCAATAAAAAGCCTAAGCAAAGATTCAATAGACTTTTAGGCAAGTGACAACCAAAGAAATACTCCAACCAAGCTAATTACTATATCAGTACAATTATTCCAAATTATGAAATTAGTACCTGTAAGCTCAGTTGTAGGCAGATGCTTATCCAAGGCACTGACATTTGTAGGTAGATGTATCTCAAATTCTTGCACAATAGTTGTAGTGGCAACATCACCATTAAGCCCAACAACCGAGTGAGAAAAAACATTTATAACTGAAGGGGTTGATCATTGCAAACATTGAGCATTTGAACTACTTACCTGAGTACGGTTAAGGTTGAGTACCATTCGCCTATTAAGTCTTGCTCGCTTACAACTATCTGTATCATGGATCATTGCTATGTTTTTATGCTTTTTACACCTATGGCTTCCACCTCCAAATTTCTTTGATGACACTATGTTTGTGGAATGCATCTTGGCCATCCTTTTCTTGTACATGATCATACGCCTTCTTTGGCACGCAAGTCTTGCAGCCTCCATTTCCCCCAATAAATTCCTCTACTCAAAACTATTAAGGGACCTCGTGGTTTTTGAAAAGGAATTTGAAATTAATTGTAAATACTTCCTTTGTTTTATTTTATTTGTGTTTTTTTTTTTTGGTTCAACAAACAAATCAATATTGTTTCTATCGGTTAACAACTATTGAATTATAAATAGTTTTCAAAGATGGCTAAACTAAATAAGCAACAAATCAATAAACAATGTAAATATTAAAACAATTAAAACAATGTAAATATTATAGCCTTCGAATTATAAGTTTGGAGTACCCTAAAAAAATGAATCCAAAATATTCCAAGCAAAACCAAATCATTTCAAAGGCTGCACAATGAAGAAGTAACTAAACTAAAAATCAGAGAAAAAATTGAAGATTTAGGTAATCTAATAATCACAGCATATGTAAAATTCAAGGCGTAATCAATTACGATAAACAATCTTTCTCCAAAAAAAAAAAAAAAAATTAAGATAAACAAAATACCTTTATCAAAACCATATTTAGCCCAAATGCCTCAATCAAAACCAAACAAATACGTAAACATAAACAATAGCTATTGCAAGTTTTTGTTATTTAATTATAAAAAATCAAAATACAAAGGAAGCAATTAAAAAAAAAAAAAAATCACCTGGTGACAATTCTAGAAGTACAGTGGTGACGGAAGTCAGTTTGTTGGTGGTGCTAGCCTGAGATGTCACTTATCATGAGATGTTTTTGTTTTTACATTCCTCTCCAAATGGTAGGAAAAATGGCACAATGACTGGTTTTGTTTCTTTGGGTGTGGCGTTTCAGTTTTATTTTTGATGTCATTGTTGCAGAGAAGGGATGGGACCACAGTAATTAAAACAAAACATCCAAGAAAGAGAATAATCGACCCATCAATTAATAATAATCCAAGAAGAACCCTTGCTAATTCAGCAGTTTTTAAAAAATATATATACATACTAAAAAGGTTAGATGGTAATTTGAATAGAAAAAGCAACCATGATAAAGCTATGCTGACATTGGGAAGGTTTTGCAGAGAAGAAACAGAACAGTGTGCATTAACTCTTTCCACTCTACCTAATTCTTGATACTTAGACATTCTAATGTGCATAACAAACCACTGAACTTTTATGATAGAGGTTTATAGTTCATCCAAATAAATAAATAAATAAATAATAATAGAGGTTTATAGTTACATATCTTTTAAGTAAATCAAACACAAAAAATAACTTTGTTGTAAGCATATAGTACTGCTATCAAATGTTGAAACACCAATGTAACACACACACAAAGATAAATAAAGAATTTGAATAATGTTCAATAGTCACCTAGTGTGAGTAGCAACACTTAGAGCTTTGGTGTGATCCCTAATTGACCAAGTCATCTATTAAATCTAATGCTTTTCTAACAAAAATCATGAATGCCAATTTTTAAGTCAATTACCAAGCTGTTGATACTATTTTTGCTAAAAGAACTCAAGTTTCAATATAATACAATATGAATTAATGACTACCAAGAATTTAGGAACATACCTATTTTGCAATGAATTGTCTAGTTCTTCATTTCCTTTGTCTTTGCCCTCAACTTCACCCGCCACATCTTTCTACATAAAAGAGAGAACCAATTGTGGTAGAATATAGATGCAAAAATAAAAACTACAATGAAAAAAAAAAAAAAAAGTATTGACCGTACGTATGAGGATCTTGTAAAAGTGTAAATAATTGGTACATAACATGATAGAGTTGAAATATTAAATAAAGCCAAAAAGTTTACATGCAAAAGAAATGAAGTTATTGTAATCAGTAGATAGATACCCAAAGTACCAATCCATTAAAACTACAAACTTTGAAACACAAATTGAAAGAGATTTCAATAAAGGGAAAAATAGATCTAACTGTACCCATTCTTCTTGGACTTTGGGTTTCCTCAAAGGCTTGGCCTTTCCACCTACAAACCCAGAAATAAATAAAGAAACATTAACAAAGAGTGCAATCGAGATCTTATAGGGAATCTATACTTGAAATAAATCAATGATAAATGATATTAAATTCGAATCAACATAGAGTCAAAGGAACCTATCCAATAATGGCTCTGGCGGTGCGGCGATAGAAGAAAGAAAGTTTCCTTGTGGTTGGATGCTGACGGTAACAACAAATCAATAAACAAACTATTGAAGAGAAATATGAAATTAACAACGAATGTGAAATGAGATGTAAGATTATAGTGGCATAACAACGAACATAGTATTTTGGGATTCAAAAATAAATTAATAAACGAACTATATAAGAGGAACATAAAATTAAGAAAGTAAACATACCTCTCTAAAATGAATTGTGATAAATTATAGTGGCATAAGTTTTGAGGCATAAGGAGACGGAGATATATAAAAGAACAGATTTCACAACATGCAAAACAAACATTAAATGAAACTAACTCTTCAATTTCATAAATCAGGTGGCATTTACCTGGTATTAACTACATTGTATAATTGGTTGGAAGTGGCTGCATTGAAGGCCCAAATACTAAACACTGAAATCTTTTAAGCTAATGTCTTCAAATAATCACTGAGTCGGAGTGAAAACCGTTGTTTTTTTTTTTAGAAGTTGAAGAGTGTTTGTACAGATAATCACTGAGTTGGAATGGAAACCATTATTTTCTTAGAAGTTGAAGAGTTTTTGTATAAAGAAACAGAGGTTCATTATGACTAAAATTCTTGGCTGGGTTTCATCTACAGGTGGGAAGGAAGAAAAGGGTTTGTGTGCAAATATTTAGGCTTTCATCTATTGAATGAACTGTGGGGTGGGTCAGCCTTGGCGTGGGTTAGCCTTTGAGCTGTGTTCAAAGTTGGCGTGGGTTAGCATTTGAGGTCCACGTTGGTGGGCTGAGAAGAATATTGATTTTTATAATTTTGTGAGGTGTTGTTGGTGGGCCTTTGAGCTACACGTTGGTGGGGTTTCAAAGTTGGGTGGGTCAAAGGTTGTAGCCTTTCAGCTACATGTTGGTGGGAAATTCATATTTGGGTCAATATTTATGGGCTTGGGCTTTTCATCTACTTTGACAACATAGTTATTTTTTTTAGAAAATTACAATTGTTTAGTCATTGTCAACCTTAGGCTATATTTGTAACAGTTAAAAAATTTAATGTAAAAAAGGTTAAAAAACTAAATGGAAGCTTAGAGTGCCACATGGCAGGACCTCATGCATTTTCGCATGAGGTCTCTGCTTTTATATATATATATATATATATATATTGATATATTGATATGAGTTCCTAGTAACTTCTTAATTGCAAAGAAATAAACTAGGAACTCATATTACTACAAAGCCACTACTTGCTCCTTGATAGTGTTGGTCAGCCTTAGACTCGTTGGCAAACCATAGTTTCGCGTTGGTTAACCCGTTTTGTTAGCCGACAAACTGGTGTTGTTTGGGTGGTCCTACAGTGGTGTTTCCCGAGGAGGTGGTCCCGATAGCAAGGATACCAGTGGTTAGTAATAGTTCCGTCAATAATTATTAATTGCTTAGAAAGAGAATAAATACATTTATCAGTTCATCATCTGTTTGCTTGATTCACACTTAGGCTAGGCACACACTAATTTGAAACATAGACTATGATGATATAGATTATGATGAAGGTTATAGCGTAAGAGATATAGACAATAACTGGTCAAATAGTAATATGGATTATGAAACAAGCTATGATTCTAACAGTGATATTGATAATTACTATAATAATAACACAAATAATTGGAGTATATTAACCGGAGATAAAATCAACCGACAGACTAATAGACACAATAATAGTTTCTTAGACATGATTAATAAAAAATTAGAATCTTTAGAAAACAATGAAAGATCTACTACATGTACTAAAGAAGAAAGAAGAAATAATAGTTTTTTGGACCTCTATGAAAGATTGAAAGCTTTAAATTCAAGTTTAGAAAAAGAAAGAAAATTTGAACCCCATCATAGATCATTTTTAACAAAAACCATGACAGATAATTGGCTTAATAGGCAAAAGGATAATTCGACAGGTACTAATATATCAATGAATATGATAGATAGTAGAAAAAATGGCTTAATAGATAATTCGAAAGCAACTGATAGAGCCATGTCTATAACATATAAAGAAATGTAAAAGGACGAACTAAAGAAACAAACTAGTCTTATAGGAATTATGCATGAAGAAAATGAAAGACAAAACACTAAAAACATGAAAGATGGCCTTGTTCATGAAAGAATAACACGTATAAAAGATAAAGGAATGATTAAAAGAGGAATGGTAAAAGAAATGATAGAAAAAATGGAAAAACAAAATAGCAAGAAAGATGACATAGTAATAGACCAAGATAAAGTAAAAGAGATGATTAAAAGACAGAATAGTGAAAAGATGAAGACAAAAGAAGAAGTAGGGAAAGTTGTAAGAAAAGACATGTTAAAAAAAATAGTACTTTTAAAGAATCTCTACGTAGGAAGATAGAAGTAGAAGAAAAACAAGAAAGAACAAAAGCTAAAGAAATAGTCAACAAAGCCAAATTCTAGTAGTGTATAAATTATACTCTAAAAAAATGCTTTAATATATATATATATATAGACATAAACAATCAACTAAAATACAAGTTTAATCCAAACTCACCTAATTTCTTACAATGAGAAAAAAATATCTTAAGTATCCTAAAAGCTTAAGTTATTCAGATATAGTGAATTTAATCATTTAACTAATACTTCTAACACTCTTTTTTACGTGTGGGCCGAAACTACCTTTTGATAGGTGAAACTCAATACGTGAGAATTTAAATGGAAGGTAGAGTGGAGGAGACAAAGATCGAACCCAAGATCTCATGCTCTGGTACAATGTTAAATTACTGATTGTCTCAAAAGTTTAAGCTATTGGTATATGATAAATTTAATCATTTAATCAATACTTCAACAGTTGGCTAAATTGTTGATTATGTAAGAGATATGTATGTAATATAAAATTTCATTTTGTATAATCCATAATGAGATATAGAAACAAGAATTTTAATATTTGCAAACAAGTTATCATATAAAAAAAAGTTAAATGCTCTATATATATATTGAGAATCAAAAGCTCAATATTTAAAGGCGGTCTAATACTTTAAAAAATTTCTTATATACACATATGTCCAAATTACAGTGTGATAATTATTATAGTAGCCCATAAATTGTTTAATTCTACCTTCTTACATGAAATTGAAACATGAACTAAGAAATTATAAATATCATACATAGAAAGCAGAAGAATATAGGTTATGTACTTATAAATTGCTCAATTTCACCTTAAAAGAAATTGAAAAGTTTAGAAATATGAAATATCGCGAGTTCTGCTTATCTGAAGTTCTACTAAATTCTAGAAACCGGCCAAATTAATAAGGAAATCTATTGTGGCGTCTACTGAATAAACAAGTGTCATTTTCCTTGAACCTTCATCCGGTAATCACGGTTAGGATTAGGCACATCAAGCTATTTCCCAGCCCTTAATTTGTTGTAATGCTACAGTACTCACACTGAATATTTTACAATATTTTTTCAAACTATTTTAGCAAATTTTTACTAATTTTCATCTAGCTTACTACTTTTTGAGTAATATTACGGCCACAAATTATTTTATAATATTTTAAAGTAGCAAATTTTTATTAGTTTTTATCTTGTTTCACCACTAATATCATATTTTTTACTTACCAATAACTAGTTATCATATTAGTAATTTGTAAAATAGTTTATGATTTTAATATTTTCTTTTTATTTATCAATAAACTCTCACCACATCAATAGTTTATAAAATAATTTGTGTTTTTAACATTTTTTTTTTTTTTTTTTTTTTTTTTTTTTGGTTTTCTTTNTGATAGTCTTATAAATTGGTACATAATGAGTTGAAAAAGATAACTTCAAACCAATTTAGAGTTAAATTGTCCTTAACAGAAACTCAAATTATTGTTTTTTTTTAAAATAATACAAACTCAAACGACAGTGCAAGGTCCACTATTTTAAACTTGAGGTGGTTCACCATAATTAGGTATAAAGTAACTCTCTTATTTGATTTTTTTTTATTTGATTTTTTTTTTTGAAATGATAAGAGTTTTTATTTATTTTTTTCTAGAGAGAGAATGATAAGAGTTGAAACCTACGTGATAATTACTTTTTACTAATATTTCAAGATACAATCATATAAATAAGTTTATTTTTTATGTAAACGGAAGATAAACTCAATCCCTTATATGACAATAATTTTTTTTGATAGATGATTTAATTGGGACCCGCCATAATTAAGTACTTATTCCAAAAAAAAAAAAAAGTACTTATTCAAAAAAAAAAAAAAAACCCATAATTAAATACTTGAATCATTATCTAAAATACTACTTTAATTTATGTGTTGCTTCATTGTCCTTGCAAGTTCTAACATATTATTAAAAATCTTAAAAATAAAAGATTCTAGTCATCTAGAATCTAGATAGTTGAAAAATAATCAAATCAATGGATCTTAGTTTGTGGATGGGTGTATGCTTATGAAGGAGAACCGCGTATTGTAGTGACAATTCAACCTAATGGACCCACACTTTGTCCTCTACACAAGATTACAAAAACTAAAAGAGATTGACCTGAATATGTGAACCCGTACGTGTATGGTTAAAAAATCAGAAAACATTTGGGTCGAGATCGTTGAATTTCCTTCTCAATAAGCAAATTCCCTGCAAATCAACAGGCCTGGTTCAATCCAGTTCTGTTTTTTCTCAAATATTCAAGGTTGTTTAGATTTCTGACGACACCATGTGTACGCGACACCGACACCAAATGTCAACCTTAGCATTTTTCATCAGGGTATCAACGACATTCACATGTCGATGGTCTAAGAAAAAGCAAATTTGGTAACATTTCAATTCATTATCAATTTTCCTCATCTAATTAAAAAAAGTAACTACATGAGCTGGACTATTTTTTGATGTTGTTGTTGATTCTGGCTAGGAGAGGAATAATAAAAGCAATTTAACTAGTTTTTATAATGAGGTCGAGATGGGAAAATCTTTTATCATCTCACAATGGAGTTGTTGTGATTGAATTTTGTATCGGGAAAATCTCTAATGGTATTGTAAAATAAAAGAGGGATACTTACAGACCCAATTGATAAAACCCCTTACCAAAAAAAAGAAAGGAAAAAAGGATTAAGGTAGGTCTAGAGGGTCATTATTACAATTGATTAACAAGCCTCATGTATTTGGCCATTTTTAGCTTGCTTATTCGTTTATTTGGTTAAATAGAGTTACTTAGAATAACTATGTTCACGTTTGTTTTTTGGCACGATCCTACTTGTATATTTGTGAGGTCTTTAAAGTCTATGTATCACATTAGAAAGAGTAAACAAAAGATAAACATCTTAAATTATATATATATATATATATATTAATATTTATAAAAATTTTTGGGTATAATTATAATTTTATTCAGTTTATTTTAAATAAGAAAAAGGAATCAATCCAAACACACAGAAATTGGATTTCACTTTAACGATGTCTCCTAATAGCATGGCATTTGTTGGATTGTGTGGCCAAATAGCCCACAATATGGATGTTGAATTGTGTGGTTAAATAACCCACAATGTGTATGTGTGTAATTTTCAAAAGAAATTACCTTACACAATATTATATATGAGATGATTATTATTAATAAAATTGTTTGAATAAAGGAATTGCATGTTTTGACCATGATTGGCTGTGTGGGGTTTGACATCGTCAAATATGCAGTTGATATTTCTTAGGGATAATGAGTTGTGAGTGGGGGCAGTGAGGTGGATAAGAGATCTGATTTTAATGTTTAAATAAATGTTAGAGACTTTAACGTTTATGTCCTAATTTGTAGGAATTGAAATGAATGTTAGCAACTTTTGTGGGTTTTTATATATCCTACTTGAGATCTCTAGATAAGAAAACCACACAAAAATCCTGCACAGTTAAAAAACCTCCTGCAACTCAAACACTATTTCATTCTTATCTCTCCATTTGAGTATACGTTTAAGATATTTACTGTTTTAGTGTTTTAGTTGAATAAGAGTTCTATTTCAATTTTGCTTCAGCATTTACTAATAGGAGTATTTATTTGGATTTATTGGGAAGAGTAAAACTTAGAGAAAGGTAAATTATTACAAAGTCAATTATTTGGAGTATTTATTTGGATTTATTAGGAAGAGTAAAACTTAGAGAAAGGTAAATTATTACAAAGTCAATTATTTGGATTCAATACCTAATAAATTCACATAATCAACCGCATCAGGCTATTAGAGTACATGTTGAGACCCTCTAATTGAAATCTGTAAATACTCTTTGATATAAAATTCAACACATTTTGATCCCTTTCTGATTCCCTTTTCTTGCAACTCTTGTTTTATATAATAAAAATAGAAGAAAAAAGAGAAAGAAGCCCGTGACTAAAATGAGTGGTGAAAATATTTCCTAGTCTCTTTCCAATAATGTCAAACTAGGTTGAATTAACTCAAAGAGTTTCACACTCAGGTTGGGACCCAAGTTTTGAAAATCACCACATTAATTATTAAAAACTAGAGTTAGTATACTTGCAAATCATGACCACCGGAGTGTGAAATCTAGTATAGTATAGAATAATAGTTTTTGACTTTTTTACAAGTGGAGATCTTGGGTTTTATGACTTTTATTCTTTATAAATTGTTAGAAATTGCAAAGTTAAAATTTTATTTTTTCATTTAACCAACAAAAAAAGAAGAATAAAAGGAGTGCAAATAAGTGTAGAAAGTGAGCATACTACCCTCATTTTGTGTCATCAAACTATAGGGTGTATTGTGGCATCGGATCCTATCATTTGGAGAAAAAACGAAGAGACATGAACGGTAGTTGTTATATAAATAATGCACGTCCCAGTGGCACAAGCAGGACCGCATAGCGCAGTGGATTAGCGCGTTTGACTTCGGATCAAAAGGTCGTGGGTTCGACTCCCACTGTGGTCGTTTGGAATTAACATTCAATGCTATTTTTGTGAAAATACACTATGGGCCTCAGTCTCAGCTCATGTGCTTCCTCCACAGCCCAATCCAAACTTATTTTTGGACAAATCCTAAAACATTTGATTAAGTCTATCAATTTCTCAATTATTTTACTAAATTTTGTCCATCAACTAAAGAAAAGGCTATCAATTTTCCAACTATTTTACTAAATTTTTTCCATCAACTAAAGAAATAAACTTTTCGTTTAATTTTGTGAGTGGTACGAACCTAAATTGGGTCATTGGGCCATTGGCACATTGCTACGTGCAATTGCAAAGTTGTGGCAAATTTTAATATGGGCTCGTAGAACCACATATAAAGGGGCTGACCCTGTGATACAAGAAAAATAAACTCTCTCCCCGCTATTCCCTCCAGCAAAATAATCCTTTCAAATCAAACGAAAGCCTGAAACCTGCTAGCATTTAATCAATACTCAAAACTCAAAAGCACTTGCTTGATATTTCCCTGTTAAATGAAATGATCTGATCAATCGTGAATTTAATAATTTTACCCATTATTATATAAACAAAAGCAGCCACTTTTTCCCAATAACTTGTCCCCTAGATGCTCTAAGCCATTTTACAACGGCAAGACAGCTAAGGAGAGCTTTGGATATAGCCAATTTCAGTTTTCTTTCTTCTCCAGCTTATTTGGCTTATCGCGCATTGTCTTTAACGACTCATCATACATAGAAAGAAAGAAAGACAGGATAAAAAGTTTATAGTAGTTTTGGTCGGCCAAAAGTTTCAAGAGCTATAACCTACATGGTCCATATGAAACGGCCTCCTAATTGAATTGCCGACCAAGAAAGTGTACAGTTCAGGAGGAGAAAAAAAACAGCTATGACTGAGCATAATATAACTTCAGACACAATCTTTGGGCTATGCACCCGAAGAAAGTACAGTAATAATGCAAGGTTATGTGAGGTGAGAATATGAGCCATGCGCAAGGACAATCGATTTCCTTTTGCTAATAAAGGATTCAAAAGCAACATGAAGTCATGAACACCCCTAGGTACTAAATGTAAGGGTCATATTTTCTATGTATTAGCTTATCCTTAAACAAAATGCACTTTACTTGTAATTGAGTAGATTTAAGATGAGTTTAAGGTATCAAGAAGTGGGTTGAACAAATATCACAAGAGATATCATTAAAGACATGAAGATTGAACCATGAAACTAGTGAAGAAAAGCTAAAACAGTGAACCTTGACACTAGTCTCGACACAAGCTCAATACTAGCATCTATCGAGACTTAATGAGTAATTCTCGACACTAAACTTGACACCTCTCGATCTATCGAGCTTCGTGAATTCAGAATTCTCAAATTAGAATTTCGGCCTATGATGACTTGGATTGCTAGGGTTTTGTTTACTAAACCTCTAGACTATATAAAAGCTTTATTTTAAAGTCATGAAAGACACAGAGACTCAATCTAGAGAACTTATACACTTTGTGAGAAGCTACTGCATTCTTGTGCACTTTAGGATTTTAGTAACCAAGTGCTTCCGGATCTTCAACGTGCTTTGAAGTGAAGAACTTTACAACTAACAACAATCAATCAGTTGCAGGGAAGTCAGACACATACTGGGATTTGTGCATACAAGAAAAAGTCTCTACAAGATCAAGTCCAATTAGGGATTGGAGTAAATGTTCAACTATAGGTTAGTATTTTGGGATAGTTCAGGGTAGTAATAAGATTCTTTATATTTGTAATTGCTTGATTCTTGATTAGTAGATTTTTGGGAATTGTGACCTGAAATTTACCTTGTAGGGTTTTGCTTTGCGAGAGATTTTCCCCATTCATCAACAAATTACCATGTCAATTTAATTTCCACTGCACATTAGTTTATTTGGTGATTTGTTTGTGTCTCTATGATTTACATGTAATTTGACCTAATTAATCAACTTGGGTTATTAAATTAATTAACTGGAGTCAGTCTATAACCCAACACTAAAAACCACAAATGAAAGTATACACACTGCATCCATCTAAAGAATGAATGTTGCGTCTTGCAAAATTTTGTCAAACCCTTTCAAATCAAGAATATTTTTTGTCTAAAAGGGCCAAGTAAACATATTAGCTCTACAACATAAGTATTGCACATTACATCGGCGGTAAAATATTGCATTTATGCTCAAATATTAGAAGGGCAAAGAATTAATAAATAGACATGCTTGGAAAACTGTGTTAAGCCTAGCCTCAACCGTGGAAGAAGTAAGAACCTTGACAATCATATATAAGAAGGGACCAACAAAATTTCTTTGGCAATCTTGTTCATAATGATCAAACTAGGAAAGAAATAAGTATCAGAATTAACTGTAGCCTTTCAAAAGGATCATTGCACTAGAATGTCTGCAAATGCACCTTAATTGGGATTCACATCCCATGCAATATCTAGGGTATTGCACAGGGTGCAATAGCTCTATTCTCAGCCATAGATTTAATCTAATGGTTTAAATCTTTGACACCTCACCAAATGACAAAAAGACTATTTTGCCCTTAAAAAATTTCACACCCACCCATTGTTTCAGTTTCAGCCTACCCACTGTTTCATAAAACATAAACTCAATTTTTTTTTCTCTCTCCCCCCTGTGCAACTGCCACTCTCTACCTCTCCTTCAACCCATTCTCTGCCTCTCCTTCAATCCATTGTCACAGCAGCCTGGCACCAGTCCACACCAGGCCAAGCCTCTCTCTTTGCCATCATTGTTGCTTCAATGAACCAATTCTGTGAACCTCCATAGCTTCAAGAACCCAATAGAGTTAATATTCTTCCAAAGCTCCAGCGAAGCTTCAAGCTCATCCGATTCCAATGCCGACAAAGAATCCCCAAAATCTCCTTTGTCCTCCTCTTTCTGATACCTCTTTTCCCTCTTTCACTTCCTATATATTTGTGTGCGTGTTTGTTATGTATAAGATTTTTTATTTTTTATTTTTAGAATCGTTATGTAGAAGATAATATAATGGTAGTGAAGAAGAATTTCAAATAGGCAATGAAGTTTTTGGAGTCTAATTAAGTGGAATCGTTAATTTTTGAAGTGTCCCATATGATAAAAATTACTCTATTTTCATTTTCTTTGTCCTACCTAACAAAATAGAGTATCAGTAGTGGTTGGCCATTTGGGTTTTATGCTAGAAATTCAATTTTTGCTTCAAAAAAACTAAACAATGAAAATTTTGAGCTTTTGTTGTAAATTTGATAACTTTTCGTAAAATGAAGCTTAATTGCTTTAAACTTGAAGGTTAATTTCTTTAATCTTAATTGCTTAATTGTTGTGATGTAGAAATGGGGGATGTTCTAGTGAGCTATGTGTTTGGGAAGAAGTAGAGAACAAAAGTTGCTCACTTGTAAGTACTTAAAAACTGGAATACTTGAAATATGGATTTTATATAGTTGTATATTTGGTTTGCTATTTTGATTCTTTACAAAGATTTTAAACCTAGCTAATTTCTGATTATGATGTAGTTGATTAGAAGGAAATAGAAAAAAATTGCTTCACCACCTCTTTTGGCTGAGTGCAAAGTTGCTAAATTAATAAATATATTATTAGCATTATAGTGGGAACTACAGAAGTAAATAAAGTGAAATATATAAGTGCACTCTAAATACAACAGGGAATAAGTTCTTACAAAAATAGATTGCAATTTTGTGTGAGCCTTGATTTAGAGACTATCAATTGTATTGGACAGTTTTGTTAGAGCTCATAGAGTGTCGAAAGCAATACAAATGTTTGGAAATGTAGGAGAGTTTGGGTTGAAATGTAATAACGAGTGTTTGAATGTGCTTTTACAATGTATGTGTCATGGATCCCATGTTGGTGCTGCAAATTCGTTTTTGAATTCAGTTAAAGGGAAGATACCATTTGATTATATGACGTATAATGTTACTATTGGTGAGTGGTCAAAATTGGGTAGAGTTAATGAAACTGAGAGTGTAAGGAAAGCAACGTTAGTGGATGGATTTAGTCCTGATTGTTTGACTTTCAGTTACCTTATTGAGGGTTTAAGGAGGGCTAATTGGATTGATGATGTCGTTGTAAGGGTCATCATCTCTCATGATCATATATTGTTTTGTTGTAATTCTTATATATGATAAGCACAATATTGGTACACAAATTTTCAGCTTTTATTTTTAATGAAAAACATTCATTCTTCCATATTTATAATAGTTGATATTTTGTACATTTGTTTGTTAATTACAGGAGTATTCTTTAATTCATTGCATAGTATGGCGAGAGAATTCTCTTAAAACATGGATGCCAATGAAGATTTGAGTCCTAGAGTTGGTATGGAATTCGATACATTAGAAGATGCATGGGAATTTTGGCTAAAATATAGAAGGCAAATGGGCTTTGATGTTAGAAAACATTACATAAATAAAAGTAAGAATGATGGAAATATAACATCAAGGGGATTTGCATGTGCAAAGCAAGGCATTCGAGGTTCAAAAATAGAAGATATGATTTGCACTTGTAATCGAGATGATACAATGACTAATTGTTCTATAAAGCTATATATTTTATTAGTGCGAGAAACTGGAAAGTATAAAGTGATTGGTTTTACTGAAGAACATAATCACACTCTTCATCTATCAGAAATAGTTTATATGATGAGATCTTATCGGAAAATCTCAAAAGTTCATGCATGATTGATTGAGTTAGCATCCTCTTTTGGAATCAAGCCAAAAGCAGCACAAGTTAATGAGTAGAGAGGCTAGTGGGAGAGTTAATCTTGGATTCACTGAGCTTGATCAGTATAAATATCTTAAAACAAGACGACAAAATAATTTGATATATGGTCAAGCTGCATGCTTATTAGGATACTTTCAGGAACAATTGACTACAAATTCATCCTTTCAACATGTAGTACAATTAGATAATGTTGAGCAGATTACAAACATTTTTTAGGCTGATGCTAGAATGATTATTGATTATGCTAATTTAGATGATGTGGTGACATTTGACACTACATATGGTACTAATAAAGAGTTAAGACCGTTAGGGGTGTTTACCGGTTTCAATCATCATAGAGGGTTAACGGTTTTTGGGGCTGCTCTTTTATATGATGAAACGGTGAATTCATTTAAGTGGCTTTTTGAAAGCTTTCTAGTTACACATGCAAGAAAAAGATCTAAAACAATTTTTACAGATCAAAATCCTGCAATGGCAAAGGCATTGAATGAGGTAATGCCTAACACTTATCATGGATTATGCACTTGGCACATAATGCAAAATGGGATAAAACATTTGAGGAATTTGATGAAAGATGGTTCTTCTTTTCTTCAAGTTTTTAAAACTTGTATGTTTGAGTTTAATGATGAAATTGAGTTTGAAAAAACATGGGTGGACATGATTGATACTTATGCTATTCATGATCGTAGTTGGTTGGATAGTATTTAGAAATTGAAAGGAAAATGGGTAAAGTGTTACATGAAGAATCAATTTACATTTGGAGTACGAAATAACCCAACTCAGTGAAAGTTTGAATAGAGATTTGAAAGATTAATTGAAATAGCAAAGGTAATGAATGAGGTAATGTCTAACACTTATCATGGATTATGTACTTGGCACATAATGCAAAATGGGATAAAACATTTGGGACACTTATGCTATTCATGATCGTAGTTGGTTGGATAGTATCTAGAAATTGAAAGGAAAATGGGTAAAGTGTTACATGAAGAATTAATTTACATTGGGAATGCGAAATACCCAACTCAGTAAAAGTTTGAATAGAGATTTGAAAGATTACTTGAAAACTAATTTGGATGTAGTAGAATTTTTTGCACATTTTGATTGGGTGATTGAGCAAAAACAAGAAAAAGAGTTACAAGCTAAATTTAATGCTAGCCAAAAATTTCCTCAGTTGGGCTTAAAAAATTCTTCCTTGTTGAAGCAAGTAGTACAAGTGTACACACCGACAATATTTTGAATGCTTCATGATCAGTATGACTTGGCATCAACAGCAAGAATAAAAAATTGCCAAGAGGACTTGTTAGTGCATACATACACTGTTGAGTTTCTGCATAAGCCTGGTGAGTACATAGTATCTTATGACACTGCAGATAAGACATTTTCATGTAGTTGTAGAAAGTTTGAAATAGTTGGGATTTTATGTTGCCATGTTCTGAAAGTCTTTGACTCCTTTGATATAGAGACAATTCCTGATTTGTACATTTTGAAAAGATGGACAAGAGATTGTTAAACAGGTAACATGTTAACTTACATAGTAATTAGATAATTTCTTAAAACTCTCTTATAATCATTATGATTACTTAGGCACCATAACTCCATTATTGTCTCAAGTATCAAATCATGCAAATGTTGGTCAGGTAAAATGTAAACATTGTCATATTTTGAATAAAATAACTTTTTACTTGTTTATAATTATAATTTATAAGTAATTAGATGATTTTGTAAACTGTTTCTCTTATAATCATTGTGATTACATAGACACCATTAACTCCATCATTGTCTCAAGTATCAAATTATGCGAATGTCTGTTAGGTAACATGTAAATTTACTTGTTTATAATTTTTATGTTTTGTAGTCATAAGTAGCTAGAATATTTCTTAAATTTTTACTCTTATAATCATTGTGATTACATTGGCAGCATTCATTACTACCACCTTCACTCCATTGTTGTCTCAAGTATCAAATCTTGTGAATATTGGTCAAGTAAAAAATAAATGTTTTCTTACATGTTTATCAAATAATATTATATATATATATATATATATACAGGGAAATGAAGTTAGGTTCAATTCTGCGCTAACTCCATGTGTTGAAAATACAAATGCTTGCATGCAAACACATAACTTTTTTGGTATGTAAAAGAATAATAAATAGTAAGTTCAATTATAGTGAAATTTTCTCATGTTTGTTAAGTTCAAAATGTAACTTGATTTTGTTGACATTTCTTTTAGGCTAATATTGATTTTGTAGTATGAAGGACAACATTTTTTTGCAGTTTGTCTAATAGTATATTGCAGTGGACATGGCTTGGACAACATTTTTTGGCAGGTTGTCTGAGAGTATATTGCATAATGGACATGACATGGACAACATTTTTTGACAGGTTATTTGAGAGTATATTGCATAGTGGACATGGCTAATATTGCACAGTGGATAGTATTTTTTGGACAGTTTTTTGAACAACGTTTCTGACAACTTAAAAACTGATTGCACATGTAGCAAATTTTTTGTAACTAAAGAAGCTACTCAAACATGTTAAACATGTTAGATTGTACAAGTGCATGTTTGAGTAACTTCTAGTTAGACATTAATTATATATACAAGTGATTAATATTTTTAAATGCAATGGCATGTACTAAACTGTTGTTCATTTTTTGAATGCAAGTAATTAAGGTTGCTAATGGTTATATAGTCAAGTTTTCAACTTTTCGTAAGGTTGCTAATAGTGGGTCAGCTATGTCATATGGCTTTTGTTGAAGAGAAAAGATCCTTATGAAAATTTTATAAATTTGGCCATTGATAACGAACTACGTTATGCATCAAAAGATGACCTTTTGTGGAAACATGCGAGTTTTTGAACCTTGAGTCAAAATTTCAATTGTTTATTGAAATATTGATGACACATGAAATTAATAAAATAACAATGCAAAGACATTGGAAGTGTCTATTTGGGGTGCATTTGATATTCTCAAAGAATTGGATTGATCCCATTTGTATTTCATTTCTCTACTATAAGGCTAAGTTACATACTTTATAAATGGTGTCATTGCAGAAATAGGAGCCATAATGGTAGTAAACATTGTAAGTCTTGTCATTCTGTAAAATCTTAGTAATGAGCATGAGCATGCAATGGAAACCAATCCACTTTGAAAATTATGAGAACACAATGAGCTTATCAAAATTCTTAAGTATAACATGGTGCAGTGGTTTCTTTCCATCAGATGTTAAAAAATGCTTATATAAAAGGCACAACCAGAGCACATAAAAGCTAATAATTTCTTCTCAAAGACAAGCTAATAATTATGGTTCTCATACCATCTAGTAATAACAAAAGGAAATAACCATTTATGCTAGTAGTAGGGCCACCAGATTCACTTGTTATAAACAACAAAAATTCATTGAAATTTTTATCCACGACCAAATGAATAAAACCCAAAACAAAAAGGCTTTATAGCTTAGCTAAATTGGCTTCACAATATAAATATCTGATTTCAGTGTTTCAAGAAAGCCAAAATAGCTACATCTTGATTATGACCCCAACTAAAATAGA
This sequence comes from Quercus suber, assembly GCF_002906115.3. Taxonomy (NCBI): domain Eukaryota; kingdom Viridiplantae; phylum Streptophyta; class Magnoliopsida; order Fagales; family Fagaceae; genus Quercus; species Quercus suber. The sequence goes on from NW_027069539.1 coordinate 979,747, forward strand.
TATGAGTCATGTTCTTTATATCTGAAATTTCATGAAAAATTTCTCGAAAAAAAAAACCATGAACAAAGCTAGCTTCATGGTCTTCACTAATCCCTCCAGCACCCGCCTTTTTTCGCTCTCAGTGATCAAAAGAAGAATAGCATACCTATAATCATGCCATTCAACCTAACAAAAGAACAAAAGAGTGATTTCATTGATAAACATATACCAAAATTTCCAATTAGTAGCAAGCATGGGTAAAGCCATAAGATCATTATCATTACTAGTTATGTAAGTTTGTTGAGGGTTTAGCTTAGGAACTTCCATCTTAAGAACTCAGCTAAGGGACCAAAATTAAAAGTGAAATACACAGCAAATCATATAGTCCAAATGTTCATGAGATGCATTTAATTTGAGATGACTAATTTCCTAAATGTGAGAGAGACAGAATTTGATTGAAATTTCAGCTTGCCTCTTATTCATTCCTTGTTGTATTTAAATACACTTCTGATAACAATAACAACCAATTCAAATAATTCAATCAATTCAAACAGTTGTAACAATTGGCTAAGTAAGATAACAACAATATCCCACAACCAACCTAATCACCTAATCTCTCTAACACAGATTGAAAGAATGCAGCTGAAAGATACTTTGAAAATATGTCATAACATAAGTTATGAGATTTCGGCCAGTCACATTTTGTATAAAAACCAAATTTTTTAACAGCAAATATGATATTATTGTTATTATATAATTTGTTTTCTGCTAAAACAGAGCAAATATGATATCAAGAATCAAAAGAAGACAAAGGTAGAACTTAGAAGAAAGCATAGAACTTAGAAGAAAGCAGAATAGGGACACGAAAGATACTTAAACTGGCAAATAGTTTTAAATCTGTAATAGGCAAACCAGTTATTATTTATTTATTTATTTATCTATTTATTTTTTAATCACAATAAAATGCCATTACCTTACAAAACTTGCATTGATAAATATTGATGTAATTGTAACAAAAGAAATTTTAAAATTTAATTATAAAAATGATAAGTACCTTTCGAACCCTTGTAACAGATAAACCTTTGCTAACAAGTGTATCTGCAATCTACCCTCCGAAATTTGCAGAGAATGCCATTGTAAGCCAGGGCAAAACACAAACAAGCCCCGAGTTTGTAAGATTGAACTTCAGGACCTAGGGAGGGATGAAAGGAAATATATTTATCCTACCAACACCATCAGTATTCTTTGTAAATATCAATAACACAGTGCAGAAACGAGTGTCTTGTGCTATGTAGAGGGGTTTTCTCTCTGTTTTTAGTTAAAGAAACTGTAGTAATCCCAATCAAGATGGATGATCATTAGATTAAAGAAACTGTGGATTAGAATAAACATTAGGCATAACAATGGCTAAGATGGGTGATAATTCTAACACTTCATAGATAAAAAGTAAAACAGATTTTATGGCACATCCACTCCAATTCCATGCCAAAGAAATAAAACCTACTTGTATGATAGACAAAACAACAGCATTTCCTTTTCTTTTTTTAATAGAAGAGCAGCATTTCCATTTGAGTATATATTGAAATGAGAATATCAAAGAATCACTACAAGACAAAGCAAAAGCACTTGTGAAATCAACTAAAAGACTAATTTTAAAATCATTGTAACAGGAATCATAAGCAAACAGCTTATACAACACAAAGCTTAAATAGAGCTGAATACAGGTTTCCTAAAACTTAAAGCTCAAATGACTTGAAACAATCTCAGGAAACCACTTTTAGACAAAATGGCTGTTATAACTATGGTATCAATAATGCTTCTACATTGAAGATGAAAAAACGCAATCTTATGAAACTTAATTTACCTTATCACAACAGAAACTTTCCGAAGGTAGCCGCTGTTCAATTTGTCCGTAAAAAACTAAACAACCAACTACAAGAAAAAGATCTAGGAATTATATTGTGGAAGGATAATCTTGCCAGTTTAAAGTCACAGCTTTTAATAAAATTAAACCTTACACAGGTTTCCAGCTAGGAAGCACGGGTGCGTTTTGAGACTCGGGTGCGGGTGCGGGTACGGGTGCGGGACTCGACAATTTTTGAAAAAGGTGGGTGCGGGTGCGGCGGGACTCGGCGATTAAAAAATTATTAAAATTATTTTTATTTATATTTTTAATATATTACTAAGTATATTTTTTCATATTATATATATGCATATACTAAATTTAAGAACAATAATAAATAATAACTCAAATATAATATTCATAAATTAAATAAAACCCACAAAATTAATCTTTTTATTTTTATACTCTCCATTCACCTGCCAGGTGCCAACAAGTCAACAATACATTAAGTTTGGTCTCCTCATAATATCAATTTTACCTTTTTTTTTTTATTTTTTATTTTATTTCCCAAGGCTTCCATTTTCCAAAGCCTCTACACCACACGTCTACTCATTTTAAAAAAGGTCTCTTTGCCTTCTGCGTTCTTCTCCTCAGCTTCGTTTCTTCCTTTCTACATTTTTTTTCTTCTCCTCAGCTTCATTTCTTCCATCACTCCCCTTCCCAGTTCATACCTTTTTTTATTTTTTTTTGTTCTTGCTGGGCTCGCGAAAAACAGAGAGGAAGAAGACGATCCGATTCGGCGCGAATCGGTCCGGTTTGGCGCGAATCGGCGCTCGTCGAAGCCGAGTCGGCGCGAGTCCGGCGCTCCACGTGGCAGGACGCGGCCCGACGCGGCACGGACGCGCGGTCTGCGGCGTCCCTCCCGCGTCGCCGCGTCCTGCCGAGTCCGACGCGGGTGCGGGTCCTCCGGAGCCGTGTCGGTGCTTTCTAGGTTTCCAGTTATAAGAAACCGAAGTCTCAACCTCAAATTCATGACATCGGTGAGCATCTGAAAGCAATTCAATCCAAGGGACCGTAATTTGAATTTCTAACCTCGGTGCCAGTCTGGACTTCGCTTATCCCAATTTCTCATTGGAATACAAGGAGCAATCAACTTTATCACATGACATTATCAAGCATAGAAGGATTGATTGTCTATGCTGTCGTTCCACAGGGAAAAATTTAGCAATTTCCATTTTTTTTTTTTTCCTTTTCAAATTGGTGAGTTACACATGCATCAAGTTTTTGGGTCCTCTATCTTACCCTCTATCTCATTATTAAGCCAGCTCCATCGACACCAAATCATGCTCATAGTCTTCCCTAGTAGACATGCCATTTGAGCTAAAGTTCATTAGCTCATAGTCTTCCCTAGTAGATGTTCCATTTGACATTTTTGTCTTAAGGCAAACAATAAACTATCAATATTCAATAATTATGCAAAGACAACATTCCTTATAAATTATCGATTGTGTTAAAAGTTTAGGTTATTAAGAAATTAAGTATCACCCAAAAGCCTGTGACCCAATGCAGTATTCCACCAATTCACTTGGTAATTAAGTAGGTCAGTCTGGTACTATTAGGACCTATGCGTAGCCAACTAACCCGGTGGGTAATGTAGCAACCTGCTGGGCTAGCAAAACTAATAATTTGTAAGAATTTTTTTTAGGGGGTCTAACTTGAAATAAAGGAGGGAGACTCTTGAGATCGTGTGCCTAACAATAACTAAGATACCTAAGTGGTTGTATTAAGTTATGTATAATGTATATAAATCTGTATTTATAGTTTAATTTTTAATTTAAAAAATAAATAAATATGGACCATTGGTAGTTTTTACCGTTGGCAACAAGGAGCAATCAAATATATATATATATATATATTTTTTTTTTCTATTAATAAAAATAAATAATGTCATATTTATCCTAAATTCAATAATACCCTCTTGTTCCTTTTATTTTTCTCACGAAAAATCTCTCAACTCAAACTTCAAGTTCTAGAGTACTCTCATCTTTCATTTTATTTCTTTATCTCATATAGTCTTTGTTGAAAGCATTTGCTAATATGAAGCTAGAGAGACCCGAGTGGATACCAGACAATCTACCATCTAAAGATAAAAATTAGTTGTAAAATTTATGTAACAAGTTATATTTCATTTTGTTTAATGGATAAAGTTATTTAATATTGACAAATGGATTGAGAATTGCAAATGGTACACGAATGTAGATTCCAACCTTGTTAATCAAAAAAAAAAAAAAAATTGTTGGGATGTGTACATTTTGTAGTGATGTAATTATTCTCACCCAAATATGAATAATAAATACACCAATATACTTGCCTATTTCAAGCAATAAAAGTTAATGAATGATCCTTTACGTAATTTTAATAGTTCAATTTGACAGTTTGTGTTTTCTAAAATATAATATAAATATAATTTTTTAATTAAATTTATGAGACAATTAAACACCAATTAAAAGCCCAATAAATGCCCCTTAACAGCCCATGGATAGGTCATAAAAAACCATTAGATTCGTCCCATCTAGGACTACCCAACCACTTAAGGTCCAATACACGTGGCCCATGGTCTGAGCCTTGGGCCAGGTTTTTTCTTTCCGCCCATCTGGTTTAACACATTGGCTCAGTAAAATTGAGTTGGCCCAGCCCAATGCAGATATTTATAAGAATTTAATGATTTAATCTTACTACTCTTCACATGTGGGCTTAAAATTCTCTTGTTATATGAGCTCAAAACATGATTTTTTTTTTTTTTTTCCAAAATAGGAGATAATAACATCCTAATTTAATATCAGGATAAATTATTAATTGTCCAAAAAGTTTACTAAAAATCATTCGAAATCCACATTAAGTTTTTTTTATTTTTATTTTTTTTTCCTTAGTTTTAATAAAAGCCCAGTCTGGTTCACGGACTGAGAGGCTGGGACAGCAAAATATATATTATTAAATCACAAGTCTAATCAATAGGTGAACTAAATCATGAATTAAATAGACTAGAGGTTTAAACATATTGTATCTTTTCTTCTTTTATTTATATATATATATATATATGTGTGTGTGCGCGCGCGCGCGCACACGCGCGCTCGAAAATCCTGATTTGGTCACACATGTCAAGAATGACTGCTCGTGTAGTCATTATTTTTGGTGGGTTTGGGTCTTACTCGTTAAGCCCAGTATCTTCAGAGGGTTCTACGGGCCTAAACGGCTAGTTTGGGGGGTTTTCGAGGCCTATGTTAGTTATCGTATCCACATGAGCGCAGGAAATTTTGTTCAGGTAATACAGACAAGGGATATCTTGTGAAATTAAAGGGGCTTGTGGAATACGGCCCATCCACAAAGATTGATGGTGAGTTGGTGACTATACGCACAATATTGAAAACAAAACTAATCTATAAAAAATAAACAAACATATATTAATGTAATTTAGAAATTAATCTAAATACATAGAATTTAAACAAGTAATTTGATTTCTTAAAATAAGTTATTGTAAATATATTAAGAAATAAGAAACCTAAGAAATAAGAAAAAGAGTGGAGGCTAGGGTTTTAGACTTTTAGAGCTATATAGGAATATATAGAGTCAGCTTGTGAATTTTTTTGTCAACTTTTAGAGCTACCATTTATATAATTCACAGTGTCAGCTTGTGAAAATTTTTGTCAATTTTTCTTTGTCTATAGATTTTCTGAAGAAAAAAAAATTATACGTGGTTAATTAGTAATTTTGCTTCTAAAATAAGATAATAAAATTTAAGTAATATTTTTTTTTTCAAAAAAATTCATATTTAAATATATAAAAAGCCTTAAATCAGTTTCCGCCTAAAGCTTCCAAATACATCAAGCCGCCTTTGGGCCTAAATGAAAATTGATGGTTCAACAATGGTAAAATTTATTATAAGAAATATTATATATAGTATTACTCTAACAATGGTGAAATTTGTTGTGAAAAAGAATTGTGTACAAATACATTATGTTTGTTAATAGTTTGGAAACCTATAAAAAGGACAATATTGTTAGTTTTAAGTGGGGCCATTGAACTTTGTTTTCATTGGAAAAAAGATGAAAATGTGCTATATACTTATACTAATGGATGGACATAAGATTGCTTTTTATTAGAAGTAGAGAAGTCTTCTTATTTATGCAAAGCCGATATAGGAAAAAATTGTCATGGGCAAAACGTGTAAGTGTATTATAATTTATATTGGAGTTTTGGGGGGAGATTGGGGACACTTGACCCCTCTTGCCCCCTAGCTCCGCCCCTACTTTTATGTTGTAAGATGTATTGAGGAAAAACGAGGTAATGTAATGTCTCCTAATCTTTTCTCTATTCTGATTGTGAAATACAACTTTGGTCAAATAAGATCATATAAAGCATGGTTTAATAAAGTATGAAATTCCTTGTATTTGTTAATTCATGATCATAAAAATAACAATTTAAGGCAATACGTGTCGTATTTTATCACAAGATATAACAGTCTAACTACCGTTATCATTTCTTACTATTTGCACATTTTTGTATACCTAGGTAAATATAGTTATGAAAAGACTCTATATTTTTGTAAAGAGTAAGAAGAATTTTTTTAAGTAGTAAAAATAAAAAATAAAATAAAAAATATCTATTGGACATTATAATTTATATAGACTAATGGTGTATCTCTCTAATAGGTGAGGAAAGTTAACTTATTTATAGGCTTAGTGGACTAGTGAATTTATAAAAGGGATAAATATGTCCAATAAATATGAATTAATGGTATTGTGTATAAAAATGTGAGTTTAAAATGGTTATATATATTTATCGAGTGAGTAAAAAGACATGGTCAAAATAGGATTAAACTACCTTGGGAATAAGTCAATACAAGGTTCTATCTCCATCTCTTTGGTAATCTACGACAAAAAACATGGGAGACCAAAGCAAAGAGGGTCACTCCCATCAAGCAGAAGAACCTTTTCTATATGCTTTCTCAAGCATGTACCATGATTGGTTCATAATTAAACCATCTTGTCAAAATCAAGTACCTTTGATGCATTGATGGAGATTCCGGATTCAGGTGCTTTTCTAACATTTGGAAGGCTCAAATACTCCCTAAAGAAGGAGAAAATTATAGAAATCATGGTCATCAACCACCAATTAAAGCAAGACTGAACTTATATAACTTATAGTTATGACTATACTTTCAAATGTCTTAAAAAAGGATAGAAACAAGAGGATTTAAGCTGAATATTATTTTTATTTAATAAAATTATACAAAGAAACGACCACCGCGACATATGACTATATGATGCACATAGCCATAGGTTGTTTTTAAATTAAGTGAATTAATACCCAAAAAAAAACACAAAAACACAAAAAGAAGAAGACAAAAGGTCTGATGGATAATGGCAAAATGGAAGGGGTAATTAATTATATGAAAGAGCAAAGAATCAAAGGGAAGATTTAAAAAAGTAAAAAAGAGAAGGAAAAGTAAAAGGAAAAAGGAGGAAAATAAAGATAAACTATTAAACTAAGAACCTCTTAACCCATCCATTAAAAAAAGACCAGGTGATTGGTATCTTTAAACGCGTGATTATAGAATAAATAGTTTTGACTTTTTAGAGCCACAGACATAAGATACTAAGATTTTACAAAGGGCCATGAATGATGAAGCTGATAAAGGCTTAAAAAATAGATGGTCAGAGTTCAGACTAAGGATGGAGCTTTTGTAAAATATATAGGGTATACCAGCTGCGTGTCTGTACGTACTCTGTATAACTATATGTGTATATATATACGTTGACGTTTGTTTGTATAAAGCTCGAACGAGGAGGCATCAAGGAGTTTCTTATTGCTCATTTTCATAAAAGAGGTGACAAAAACCAACCCCATTAATTATACTTTTTTCACTAATATTATCAAAGTAATCACTTGAACCAAACACCCATCCCACCCAAAATCTCTATTATTTTCTCTCTATCATTTTCCATTCTCTCTATTTTCACTCCAATCAAATGCACCAATAGTCTTATGCATTAATGGTTGGAAAACCTAATTTTGCATCACATACAAAACAATATAGCGAAAGCAACACAAAGATTTACTTCATTCATGAGAAATAGCATACAATCATAAATTCTAGAATAAAGAATAAAAAACATACCTTAATTAATGTAGTCTTTGGTGCTAGCATTTCTTCCACAAGAAATACACTGAAATAATTATCATTGCTAGTTAGGACTACTAACAACATTTTTAGCCGCCGCCCGAAAAAATGTCTCAATAGACCATTTTGGTCTATAGTGACACCTTTACGGTTTTTGGTGGCATTTTTAAAATGTTATAGAAAACCTGATTTTTGTAGTGAGAAATAATGCCCAATTTGAAGTCCCCAATCTATTATCCATGTTCATTATATCTAATCCTACTTGGAGTGTAAGAAAAATACTTCTAATCTTGCTTGGAGTGCTAGTTAAGTAATCCTCATCCTATTTGTAGTTCAAAGATAGTAACTCTAGGTCAGTTAATGATTTAACGTATTATAAATACCTTTTGATGTTTTTTAGAGGGGGAAAATCCTTTAATGGGTTTACTATAAAATTTAGAGTTAATAGTGAATATGTAGCCATCAAAGACTTTATGCTATTGATATAGGCAGTTAAGGTCAAACCACTTTAATTTCATGCATTTTCTCTTTTTCTCCACCTTTATTTTCTTCTTCATATTTTCTTATATACATAAATTCAGTGTTACTTTCTTTCTATATAGTATCATGGTAATTTTTTACCATTTCTAATATGGTATCATGTCTCAATATCTTTTCTAATATTATCATTGTGTAATGTTGGGATACAACTATTTTCATAACATTTTTCACAATTTGTTAATGTTAGGTGCACGTGGATACCAAATTCTAGTCCAAATGAAACAATATCCCATTTAGTGGGTGTGTCCTTGTTAAACATGATTAGGTGTCCAATTTCAAATAGAAGTAGGAGATCATAACAAAGGTGCTGGCTGCTAATATTAAAAGTAGTTTTTTTTTTCCTTCACGTGAGTGTGTCACCTAGAATAAAAAAGAAGAGTAGTTAGTGAATACCACTAGAGAGAACAAGAAAACAGAAAGAGATTATGTGTGAGGGGAAAGAAAATCTTAATTGATTGATTGATTTTTTTTTTTTTTAATATCCTGGCTTTTAGTAATTTTGACGATTATAATTTTTTTATGATTAGCTAAAATTCTTGGTTTATTTTCTTAATTCACATAAGACTAGGTTGAGACCTAACAAATATTATCAGAGCTTGGTTGATTTAGTGAGTGTTTTCTTGTGTGAATTAAAGATGCATCAGAAGTATCAAAGCATGATAAAATTGACGGGTCCAAATTGTCCTACTTGGAATCCTAAGATGGAGTATCTACTTTATTGTAAAGATTTGTATTATTTTTATTGAAGTTAATACAACCAAACTAGAGGATAAATAAAAAAAAGAATGGGAAAATATGAATAGGAATACTATTTGGTTTATTTGACAATAGATTGATGATTGTGCATTTCACCGCACTGCAAGTGAGACTAATGCTCATACACTTTGGAAAAAATTGGAGAGTTTCTTTGAGCGAAAGACTACTTTAACGAATGTTTTTATAAAACCACTTTCAATTTGAAGTTTAAAGATGTTAGATTTGTTGTTGAACAATTGTTGGATATAGTAAAGATGACATTAGATGAGGAAACTTGAAGAAAAGATGTGGCCACAGACAACACAAAAGATCAAAGCTCTAGTGACAAAGAATAGGGGTATAAGTAAAAGTAAAGGGTCCAATAATTGAGTTGAATTCAATGATAAGTCTTAATCAAGAGATAAATCACAGTTTAAGGTGACTAGGAAGCAAAGGGTCGTATAAAAATAATCTGTTGGCATTGGAAAAGAGAACAAAATGAAGGTAAAGATAAAAGGAATGATAATGAGAAGAATAGTGTAGTTGCTATGATTAGTAAGGAAGTTAGTGGTGCTCTTTTTCTTTTTCTTTTTTTCTTTTTTTGAAAAGAAGTTGTGGTGCTCTTAGTGCCGGCTTAATGGGTGAGGCAAATAGGCAACTGCCTAAGACCCCCAATGATAAAAAGACCTCCAAATTTTTATCAATAGAAATATCCATGTGCCAATGGAAGTATTAATTATGCCCCAAATATTCACCAATTAATAAAAAGTAGTTTTTTTTATCAAAGAAAAACTAGTTAAAGAAAAATATTTTCATTGGATGTGGCAATAATTGTTAGCTTTTTTAGTTTTAGAGTGTAGAATTCATTAATCCCCCACACACAAATGCCAAAAGAACTCATTAATCTCCCACTAGTAAATAAATTTATAATCAAGTTTTATTTAGAGATATCAAATATATAATTTTATTAAAACTTTTTCAATCACAGTTTTTTAGTATTTGGTTGGTTCACTCAATAAATAGTGTTTATTTTAGTTGTATAGTAATTGAGTAATACAATAGATTCATTTTAATTTGTAGTTTTGCATCTAAAAAAATAGATTTTAAATAATAATAAAAATACCAAAATTTAAATAAATATTTTATTAATATTCAAAACATAAGAATAGTTCTCACTTAAAGTAGTCACCTTAAGCCCCTTAATGCCTTGAGCCACTCATGTGTGCTCTCTGTTGAAGGGCTAAAGTATGATCATGTTCCTAGTATTGAATTTCAGTTGTTGATTTGGGAACCTCCTTTCATGTTATCCTTACAAAATAGTTGTTTACCACGTACAAAGCAAATAACTTTGATACTGTGACGATGAGTATTTTCAATTATTCAAAAATAATGGAAATTGGTAATGTGTGTATCAAAACTAATGTTGGTTATACAACGATGTTGAAGGAAGTGCAACATGTTTCAGATTTATGTTTGAATGTGCTGTTTACATTGGTTATTGATTAGGTTGGTGATTGTAACAACCTTGGCAATTGAAGGTAGAAACTTACTAAAGGATCTTTATTTGTTGCAAGAGGCCAAAGATGCAACTCAAAGGAATATAATTATTCAAGGTATCGACAGCCACTCAATTGATGCTCAATTAGTTTAACAAGTGATTTTGACAGCCATTCGATCATTGTTCGATCAATTGAAAGAAAAATTTGACCACCCTTCAAGTGAACTTGATTGATCGAAAATTGTGAAGAGAATTTGATGTGTTTTTATTAAAGTACGTGTTGCCTAGGCAAAAATATAAAAGTCCCACTATAAGCACAACTACATAGAGGTTTTAGGAAGCTATCCTTGTACACTTCATAGATAGAAAATATATATCGAGAATTGATCAACCCTTAAGTTCAGAAGTCCATATACACAAGTAACACAACAGAGTTGGTTTTTTGGTGATCAAGTTCTGAAGCCATAGTTTATAATCTTAGTACTGTTGCTGTGGAGATCAAACCTTTAAGGAGGATTCTTGGAGTAGGTTAGAGGGTTTGGTTGTGATCACGGATGAGATTTATGAGATGGAATTCATATATAGAGAGTTTAGAACATTTATAGTTGGTGTGAGGTCACATCAATAAATTTATCTATCGAGCAAAATCTAGGGTCACATGTATAAACTAGATTGTAGAACTTTCTTTTACATAGTGAATTTCCTTATTGGGGAGAAGGTACCCTTGGATTTTTTTAATTTATTTTTTCGGAGTTGGTTCTTCATTGGCTTTTCACTTCGTTAGCAAATCTAGTATTGTTGTGTTATTTCCTTATATTTCATATTCAACAACTCTACGAACACACTAAATTTCACACTCAAATTCACAATATGCTAATGTGTCAAGTTGTGATTAAAGTAATATCACTTTTATATAAGTTAACCACTGACAATACTTTTATACTTTCTTTTGTTTTTTTTCATTTTATATTTGAGATAAAAAATTTACTTTAAGATAATTTAAGTATATATATTTGTAAAATTTCCTCATCAAAACTTAAACTTCGTCTCTTATCTTCTCCACTTCCACAAAAACTTATATTTATAGAGTGATTAGAGTGATCATCATGCTCAAAAATACGCAGTGACTCTTCTCCACTTCTTAATTACTTCCAAATATTACAAGGGGACAATTTTTTTTCCCATTTTTTGTACTTTTATTTCTTTTCTCTTCAATTTTTTTTTAAATAATTACAATATACCCTACTTCCATAACTCGAATCATGCTAATTCAGTTCAGGTACAGAGCCATTGAGCCAGTGCCGCCAATTAAACACAGTGAAAAAAGATATTATAAAAAAAGAAAAAAGTAAAAAAGTAAAGATTGTGTGACCGGACTGATTTGATTATCATTATCAACAATGTCTTGGCTTCTAGTAAGTGGGAAGTGACAGAATTTGTGGACAACCTTCGTTGTGGGATCCATCACCAATGCTCAAGAAGCCTTTTAAAGAAAAAATCAACGGTAGTTAAATGATTGTAGATAGTTACATCATTATTCTTAACTAATCAGAAGGTAATTGATGAGTGTACTTTGTGGTGCGGTTTCCAACTTGGAACAGTCGAATGTCTGAAAGCGCTTGGACCCATCGGTTCCTCATCCAATGGAAAACACCTCAGCCATTTCCAAGTTTCATCATTGCAACCATTAGACCGACACATATTATTCATAGATTTTGCTAAAGAAAATAAAGATCAAATGGAACTCTACCAAAAAGGAGAACATTATTCTTCTTGGCTTTTCCAAACGAATGCGGCACAAGTTGATCCATTACTAAAAAATAATTGCTTCATTAAATAAAATTTTTGTACAAATTTTTCAAATCAAATCAAACTACATGCAAGAAAAAAATTCTAAATTATAAATTACACTATTTAAAACTATTTTTACAATGTTTGGGTAAAAAGTCCACCCAAGACGCAGATTGTAGTAAAAATCGTGTAAAAAATGGTTGATCTAACATTTTTTATTTAATTTTACCGAAACTTTAATTCAACCCTAAACGTTGGGGTCCATCAACTTTAAGACATCAAATCAAATCAAATCAATCAATCACACCCTCTTTAATCACACTCGAATTTTCCCTTTTAATCATACTCTTCCTCTAATCACACTGCAGGCTTTTGAAAATGAAATCAGACTATGACCACACGATCCTTATGCATACACACGCTCTCTTCCTCTAATCACATTCAATTTTTGCCCTTTAATCAGAAATCATCATGGAAGAACTTATCGTGTCATACTACTTATCTACCGCTATAATTGTATTATTACTCATTGCTAAACTTCTATCATTTTATTGATACTTTATTCCTGAAGTCATAAATTTGGAGGAATTATATTTTATTATCTTAAACTAGATCTCGTATTACAATTTGTATTCTAAACTTTTTGAATGCATATTTTGCATTATAAACTATGACACTTGTTACATTATACAGTTTGATGTTAAATTTGCTATTAACTTGTATGAAAATTCAAGATTTATGGTGCAAAGTATAATCAGAAATATAATTTATGGTGCAAAGTGTGATTTATTTTTTGTTTTTAAAGCATTGAGAAGATGGGCAATTAAATCTTTCTACATGGTGCAATATTTTTTCCATCTAAGTTAACAGAAAACTCGATGTTGTGTGTCAAGTGTGGCAAAGATCATAGTTTAAGGTGCAAAACGTATATTCGAAAAGTTTATGGTGTAAAGTATAATTAGAAGTATAGTTTAAAGTGGTAAAGTGTAATTTTCCCATAAATTATATAAGACAAGTCATTGTTCCTCTATCTCCTACTATACATTACTGAATGTACGTTAATTCGTCAATTCATTATTACAGACCTAATGAATCCAAGTTACTTTGTTTCCCTTTCCATATCAGTAGTGGAACTAGAAACATTGGCAGCTGCAAAGGCTCTTGAATTTTCCATAGAAGTAGGATTTGATTTGGTTATTTTAGAGGGGGATTTGGAGATAGTTATGAAAGTTTTGATGGATGATTCGCCCTCATTGGCTTCTTTTGGCCTTCTAATCCAGGATGTTAAGACTTATGCGGAATAATTTCAATGTATTAGATTTTCACATGGTAGCAAAGGTAATTCTGTAGCTCATAACCTAACTAAGCATGCACGTCACGTCATTATATATATATATATATATTTTTTTTTTTGGATGGAAGATTTTCCATTGCACATCTTTGCTATTTATCAGGCAGATTTGCCTATTCTTTAATAATAATTTTAATCCTCCTTCTCCCCAAAAAAATTTTTTTTTTTTTTTTGTTACCTTAGTGTTTTCTTGCCATTTGATGTGCACTGCTTCACTAACACCTCGATACCAAATATAAATTACTCAACTTATCCTTTATTGCTGAACGTACATTATTCTGGTTTATATCACTGGTGGACATAAATTATTTTGGTTTTTCTCATCGTTGGACATTTATCATTTTTGTTTATATCTTACTACTAGCTTTATACTACTCGGCTCTATAACTTACTGCTTGAAATAAATTAAATTTCCTTTATTGTCCATATTCTATTGCTTAGGATACGTTTGGTACATTGAATGGGGATTACAACAGGAATTGTAATATTTATTACTAGTAATAAAGTGTGTTGTAATGTAATAATTAAACATATTCATTAGTTTGGTTGTAAGTTATAACATTAGAAAGAAACTTAACATTTATTTTAGAAAATATCTTACTCATACAATTATATCTTCTTAGAAATTGTTATTTTTTAATTTAAGAGAGATATGTGTTATTTTTTATGATTTTTTTTTTTTTTAATAATTGTTAGATGTATATAGAAAGTTTGTTTATTTAGAAATGTATTAAATTTTGAAATTATTGCACTTACTAAGGAATAACTAATACAACTTTTTAAAGAGGAATAATTATTCCTTATTTTGAAGAATAGCTATTTATAAGGAATGACTATTCCTTGTAATAAAAACATAACCAAATTAAAGAATAACTAAACTATAGGAATACCTATTACATTACAGCGTCTATTACAGTCTACCAAACATGCCCTTAGACTTTGAGCTTTATTTCTTTCATAAGCCTAAAAATGCACAAGTAACCATTGGTCTTCTTTAGGCTGATGTTAAGTTTTGGGCTTGACTCCCAAAAACAAACTTGAATGTATTTTAGGTCATCCCTCTGGTGACTGACATGTGACCATACACAAAAAATGCATGCCCTAACACCATCTATAACTTTTAGAGTATCCGCATCAGGAGATGTAAAACTCTGCAAAATACAAAAAATAACAAATTTTACACATTTTGCCCCAAAAATCTTCCACATCAATATTTCTAAAACTGTGTATAAAAACATAACCAAACTAAAGAATAATTAAACTATAGGAATACCTATTACATTACAGCGCTTATTACAGTCTACCAAACATGCCCTTAGACTTTGAGCTTTATTTCTTTCGTAAGCCTAAAAATGCACAAATAGCCATTGGTCTTCTTTAGGCTGATGTTAAGTTTTGGGCTTAACTTCGAAAAACAAACTTGAATGTATTTTAGGTCATCCCTTTGGTGATTGACATGTGACCATACACGAAAAATGCATGCCCCAACACCATCTATAACTTTTAGAGTATCCGTATCAGTGGATGTAAAACTCTGCGAAATACAAAAAGTAACAAATTTTACACATTTTGCTCCAAAAATCTTCCACATCAATATTTCTAAAATTGTGTATAAAAACATAACCAAACTAAAGAATAACTAAACTATAGGAATAACTAAACTATAAGAATACCTATTATATTACAGCATCTATTACAGTCTAACAAACACGCCCTTAGACTTTGAGCTTTATTTCTTTCGTAAGCCTAAAAATGCACAAGTAGCCATTGGTCTTCTTTAGACTGATGTTAAGTTTTGGGCTTGACTCCCAAAAACAAACTTGAATGTATTTTAGGTCATCCCTTTGGTGACTGACATGTGACCATACACAAAAAATGCATGCCCCAACACCATCTATAACTTTTAGAGTATCCGCATCGATGGATGTAAAACTCTGCAAAATACAAAAAGCAACAAATTTTACACATTTTGTTCCAAAAATCTTCCATATCAATCTTTCTAAAACTGTGTATAAAAACATAACCAAACTAAAGAATAACTAAACTATAGAAATACCTATTACATTACAGTGCCTATTACAGTCTACCAAACATGCCCTTAGACTTTGAGCTTTATTTCTTTTGTAAGCCTAAAAATGCACAAGTAGCCATTGGTCTTCTTTAGGCTGACGTTAAGTTTTGGGCTTGACTCCAAAAACAAACTTGAATGTATTTTAGGTCATCCCTCTGGTGACTAACATGTGACCATACACGAAAAATGCATGCCCCAACACCATCTATAACTTTTAGAGTATCCGCATCAGTGGATGTAAAACTCTACAAAATACAAAAGTAACAAATTTTACACATTTTGCCCCAAAAATCTTCCACATCAATCTTTCTAAAACTGTGTATATTTACACATGTGCTACAGTAACCATGCATATATGTATGGTTACGGTAGCTATATATACTATTATTTTATTAATTAATTTCACATTTTGCACTTTTTTTTTCTCTCTCTTCTCCGTGCAAAATGAACTCAGTGTCAAACTCTCCTCACCTTATCTTATTTTTCCTCAGATAAACACAAACACACCCACATAGACAAACCAACAGAGAGATAGATCGGTGCTAGTGTTGGTCGCTTGTGGATCGGTGGATCAGTGCTGGTGGCACTAGATTAGAGTTTGTGGGTTGACGAAAATAGGTTTGGATGCTTGTGGATCAGTGTTAGCGGCGGAGATCGATGCTTGTGGGTCAACGGGAATGGGTTTTGATGCTTGTGGATCGGTATTGATGGTGGAGATTGGTGCTTGTGGGTTGACTGGAACAAGTCTTTGCATGTGCATCTGTTGTTGTGGGTCGGTGCTTGTGGCGGAGATGGATGCTTAAGGCAGCCTAAAGGTCGAACACAGGTAGAGGAGACCTGACCAAGAGGGAGTGGAGATTAGAACGAGAAGGAGAGGAGATCTGAGTAAAGGATTGTCTATGGAGGTCTGTGTTCAAAAATGGGTATAGAGAAAGCAACAAAAAATCTGTGTTCAGAGAGAGAGAGAGAGAGAGAGAGAGAGCATGTATCTGTGTACAAAAAGGTAAAAGGGTAGTTGATAGAAATAATAAAAAAAAGTGAGAAAATTGATTATTTAAATAAAATAGATTGTAGAATAGATTGATTGATGTGGATTATTTTGAGAAGTGAGTATGTAAAATAAAAAAAAAGTAGGTTCTTAATTAGTCAGAAAAAGCAGGTTCTTAGTCTAAAATAGACAGAAAATTTTAGCCGAACTAATGCGAATACTCTTATGTCTCACAACCAATTGATAATTACATATATATATATATATATATATTACACCGGATCCAAACGGACTAAACCCCTCAAGAACTAAGCCAATAGTTGGACCTCACAAAAACTTGAGCAGCAATTAGGAGCTACTAGACTTTGTGCTCAAAGGCTCACTAGTGTTGATGTTTAAACTTTTAATTTAAATATGACCCCCGTTTCTATCAAAAAAAAATTAGGAGGATTAAGACGGAAAACAAGGAAATTGTTAGCAAATAGATTGTTGCATGTTGACCAATAGAAAAATTGCATGTGTAAAAGAACGATGACTGCCATGTACCGCACACAATTCAATTTTTCCTAGCAAAACAATAATAAAAGCAATACCCGAGATTAGAGTAATTCTTTGAACATCTAATCATGATCTTTTTATATTATTATTATTTTTCCAATTCTTGTACCCAGGCATAAGAATTTTCCCCGTAAATTAAGTTCCCTGTGTTCTCGATCATCTGCATTACTTATTTTACACACAATCATTGATTCCAAAATAGCAGTCAAATGTCGCGGTTGCTTGGACATGCAGTTATATTGTCCTAATGACCGATTATCTTTATAATTAGCTGTCGAACTTTTGATAAACTTAACGCAGTCGACATTTACTGACTATTTGAACGTTTCTTTTGTCCCATTTAAAAGTAATGCCCGAAAATAAGATTCCAAATTTAATTGTTTTTAACAATTTCTTTTGGATCATAGTTTGATGCTAACACATAACAAAAGGATTTTGATAACTTGATTACATATTTATGTACATCCAATGAAGTGAACAAAAAGTTGCAGTAGGTAAAAGTACCAATGTTCTATCACGAGACTTGTAGAAAAGTGATAATCACGCTTGCAAAATTCATGTAGTGTGATATATTATGTCGACTATAATACGTAACTATACTCATGTAAAGAAATAAAACTATATTCTAAACAGCAGCACTGCACAGCGCGGTTGTTATCTTATCTTATATAATATTTGAATATTAAGGAAAATTAAAAGAAAGATTAATTCTTGACTAATGTTAGATTGTGTAAAAGAGATTAAATCTAGGGGCACTAACTTTTTATTTTATTTTTTATTTTTTACAACCTTTTAAAATGGTAGATTATGAGTCATGAAAAATAAAAGCGGTCTCAGTATTATGTGCATGTGAAAGGCTGAAAGCATGGGTGGAGCTATATATAGCTAGGCTTGGGGGCAATGGCCCCTCCAAAATTTTTAAAAACTCTTTAATTTTTTGTATAGTTATTAAAAAATTTAAATATTAACCTATAAAAATAGAAATTGGCCCCTCAAATATTTAAGTTAGTTCAATGATACTTTTAAAAATAATAGAATTTGTTAATTGGTCTAGTAGTTATAGAGACATGATAGTTTTTTTTTTTTTTTCTCAAATTCATTTTTTATTCATGGTTATCAAACTAGAACTTTTGTATACTCATTGGAGTTTAGAAAATGATAAAATCCCCTAAAAATTATTTGGTGAATATACTTATGTCATAGTTGATAGTTTTGTATATACAATATATTTATAAATTATGATCTACTCTAGTATCACAATGTTAAGGTTTATATATCTGTATGTGTTTATGCATGTGTGTGATGGTTTGTCTTGACTTTTGAATAATATATTAGTACCACAATTTGGTCCCCCCTCTCCCAAATAAAAAATCCTAGCTCCACTCCAGTGTAAAAATGATTGGTTACTACTCAAAACTTGTCATCTCAACAAGTTGTGAAAAAATTGTAAAAGAAATTATGTCCATAGTAAAGGTGTGTAAAAACCACCTCCCTAAAGTAAAACAAATGCCCAACTGCCACTTTATCAATTTAGAGTGCGCAAAGAAATGGAAATAGAAATTGTAGGGGTGAAATTATATATATATATATATATATCACAATTTGGTCTCCCCCAACAACACCCACCCCCCCCCCCCAAACAAGCTCCACTTCTGCGTGAAAATAATTGATTACCACTCAAAACTTGTCATTTGTAAAAGAAATTTTGTCCTAGTAAAGGTGTGTAAAAACCACCTCCCTAAAGTAAAACGCATGACCAACTACTTTCTCACTTTTTTTTTTTTGAGAACAATACTACTTTCTCACTTCATAGTGTGCGAAGAAATTGTAGGGGTGAAATTATATATATATATATATATATATCACAATTTGGTCTCCCCACCCCCCCCCCCAAACAAGTTCCACTTTTGCGTGAAAATAATTGGTTATCACTCAAAACTTGTCATCTCAACAAGTTGAGAAACAAATTGTAAAAGAAATTTTGTTCATAGTAAAGGTGTGTAAAAACCACCTCCCTAAAGTAAAACACATGTCCAACTACTATTTTCTCACTTTTTTTTTGAGAACAATACTACTTTCTCACTTCATAGTGTGCAAAGAAATGGAAATAGAAATTGTAGCGGTGAAATATATTATATAAAGGAATTGTAATAAGGATTCAAATTGAGACAGAGGTTAGGATTCCTGGGATGCTCAAGGCGAGAACCTACATGAAGAAGGCATCATTCTCAATAGGCCAAAGATCAATTAGGGGGTTAGCCGAAGGAACTCAAAAGGTTAAGTTAGCACAAGAGTTTATAGAAATCTTGAGATTAAACAATAGAGTAATAGTAGTAGTTAGGATTACATATTTTTCTTGATTTACGAGGGTATTTATAGGGTTTCCTTAATGTAGGTTTGTGGGGGTTTCCCTATGCAATCAAGTGGAGGGATTGATAACACGCTACTCCCTTAGGTTGCAAATGTTAAGGGTGCCTTCCTTAGAGCCAACACTATAGAGGGAAAGCTCCTATCCTATTGTATTTAATGCAAATGATTGTGAGCCATAATAAATGTAAATGTGAAGAGTCATAATTCTTTGCAAATACTCTTTTTAGAGATAGCAATGGGATAGGGTAGGGTCGGATGAGGGATGTCTCATTCCCGCCCCATCTCTCTTCTATTGGGTGGAAAAAAACCCGTGTTGGGAGGGAGCAAGGTAGGTTATGGGCAGGCCAAGTTGAATGTATTTTACTATCCTTAATGAAGTGACTTCGACCTTAATGGGAAACAACTTTGTTAAGAATGGTAGAAGAATATTTACCAAAAATTAAATTATAATTAACTAGGACATGTATAAAAAAAAATATTAAATTACATATATATACATATACTCAGGGTCAGGTGAATAAAACCTATACCCATCTTGTTATCTCTTTGGAGCAAGGAAAACTTGCACAGGGCAAGACTAGTCTAGTGAGGCAATATGAACTTTTACCATTTGTGCTTTTAGGCAGGGGTGCTTAGCAGCTAACACACATATAGGCTCTTTCATGCCCTTTTTGGACCGAGGTTGTCTTGGTTGATAGTCTCGCTATACTAAGTGCATTGTTTGATCTTGCCTGGATGTCGTGGCCGAATAACCATACTTTGTAGTCGGAATAGCCAGTTGGCCTTGAGCTCAACAAGATGCCTTCAAGTTAGTTGATGGCTGCAAAATGGGGTCATGCTTGTTGGGTAGTCTTGCATGAGGGCTTGTGCATTTTTTACAATCCATAGATCATAAAATTTTGTTGGGAAAAATGGGTATTTGTTCCTACTTTACAAATTTATGCAGCAAAA
The DNA here is from genome assembly GCF_002906115.3 of Quercus suber. Taxonomy (NCBI): domain Eukaryota; kingdom Viridiplantae; phylum Streptophyta; class Magnoliopsida; order Fagales; family Fagaceae; genus Quercus; species Quercus suber. The sequence goes on from NW_027069539.1 coordinate 1,000,603, forward strand.
TGTTCCTATTTTGAAACTATTTAGTAAAATATCCTTATTTTTCAAACTCAATTTTAACAAAATCGAGTTACAGGTAGAACTCGACATTAAAAATGTCGATATTACTAATATCAAGTTTCACTTAAAAATATACATATAACTCAATTTTGAAGATATCAAGTTTTACACATAACTCGATTTTATTAAAATCAAATTTCAAAAATAAAGGCATTTTTTCTACATAGTTTGAAAATTACGGACAAATGCTCATTTTCTCCAAATTTTTTTTGCATATAGTTATCGAAACGTGAATTATATCGTAAATCTTTTTTTTCTTTTCTTTTTTTAATTTTCTCATATAAGACATACAAATTTCTTATATACCCAGTTTACAGTTACCTAAGACCACTAGTAAAATTTTCAGTAGTGTTTAGTTCATTTGAATGGAGACTAGCACAATTTTCAATAATCTAAGGTAAATTTCATATTAATGTAAAGGAACGTCAAATCCATGATTGGGGAACTAATTCAGTGCCAACACTACCACATAGTAACCACACACCGAGAAGAAGCATAAAGTCTAGGACAGAAGAAGTAGGCAATATGGCAATTATATGCAAAACAATGATTTCTAAATAATAAGAGTAGTTACTTTTGAGCCTTTCTTCATGCTACTAGTAGTGGTAGCAATCATATCACACAAAGATAAACCAAACTTTTAACCCCACCTGTCAAAAAAATTAAAAAATAAACAACTTTGAAGATCCAGATTAATCACAAATCTATTATTACCACCCCTAATCCCTTTTGTGGGACCTGGCTGCTCCTTTTTCCTCTCTCTCTCTCTCTCTCTCTCTCTCTCTCTCTCTCATATTCAACTTTAAAAGCATATTAGTTGGGCTCACCAGGAAGATACTTTCTACTACTCCCTATTTCTTTGCTGCTTCTGCTGCATTTTTACAAAGAAAAAGCCAAAACTTACAAGCTATTCTATTCTTAACCATTCCATCCCCTAGTCCAACCATGAAAAGAATGGATCTTTTCTGTGCTTCACCGGCCTCCACAGCCATATGCTCCAGCATGGAACAACGTTCCATGGTTCGCCGTGGCCCAAGACCCTATAATCGCCACAATCCACATCTCCATGATCGACCAAAAAGCCTACCTCATGTCCCATGTTCATCTCAGTTACCCTTTAATCCTAAGCCTTACTATGAAAAGCATAAGAGGCCCAGTTCCGTTAAACAAAGTGACTACTTACGTAGAAAAAGCTCAGCTAAGACAAATGATCCAAGTAATAATAGTCCTTCTGGTTCCTCTAGATTTCTCTTAAGTGACAGTGACACACACTTTATCAACTGGTTGTCCGAGTCTGAGCCGCCTGTCTCTGCATTGGTTCCTGCTGAATCGCCAAAGCTTAAGCGCCTCAGCTCAAATCACTCTCCTGCCTTGAAATCCTCTTCCTCAGCTCGCTCCCTTGATCAGGTACCTTTAATTGATCTTTCTGTGTCTTCGAACTTAAAAAAAATCTGAACTTGGTAATATATTTTGTGAGAAACATACAGCAACAAGCTTTATAAGTGCGAAAACTTTAGTCATATAGTCTTTGAAAAACATATTCCTAGAAAATTTATGGAGAAATCTATGTAGTTAGAGAGTTTGTACTTTGTTGTTGTTGTTACTTTTATTATTGATATTCAATATGCAGGTCGTGGTTTTGAGGGTATCACTGCATTGCAAGGGCTGTGAAGGAAAAGTGAGAAAACATATTTCAAAAATGGAAGGTTAGTTTGTAGTAGACATACTAGATTGTTTGTTCTTTAAAATTTTTAAATATTCCCCACCAAAATTGAATATATTTTTTGATGAACACCAAGATTGAATATATAATAGCACTACTTGTAAGCAAAACATATATTCAAATATTCAACCTAAACACCTCTAATTTATAGTACATATATTAAACCAACTGTACGACAGTACTTCTTTATAGTGTTTACACCCTAGCTTTGTGTCGTTCATCAATTATCAAATTGCAGTTCCCCATTTTTTTAAGGTAATGTTTCTGGCTAATTCTGTGCAGGAGTGACATCATTTAGTATTGATTTGGAGACAAAGAAAGTGACAGTCATTGGGGACGTGACACCTTTAGGTGTACTCGCAAGTGTTTCCAAAGTGAAAAATGCACAACTTTGGCCGTCTCCTACATCATCATCTCCAACACCATCTTCCCAATGGTCAGCATAAGAAATTAACTGCAAATAATATTAGAGTTTAATGTACAAGTTTCGGTGGTGTGTGTTACTGTGTCTGTATGTGGTTAGATGCTTAATCAACTTATCATGCATCAATATGTACCTGTAATGTAAATGTCAAAACTCTTTCTTCTATGGGATCGGAATCGTAATCTTTCTTGTTTAAAAAGAAAGTTAAAGTTAAAGAGGTGGTTTGGTAATTGGTACTCTTATGCTCCCTGAGTCTCTGATCATTATTTCTTGGAAGGAACAAATATGTCCTTCTAAGCTTTCCTTTTTCACTTTCTTTGAATTTAAAATCTTGCTTATTAGGCTGGCAACTCTTGAAATGTCTTTTTGTTTACTACTTCCAATATAAATCCCGCTTGTTGTGGGGTCAATTCTTTGGCAAACTAGTGCAAGACTGCCAGTGTAGAGTGTATCTGTAAGAGCACTCTCATCAGGTCTCTCAAATGTGCCAAATGCTAAATATTTGGCACATTTGACATACCAAACACAAAAATAAACCCTCATCAGGTATGTTAAATATGCTGAAATTATACAACACGCTACAGTACGCTCTCATTTTTGAGAGCGTACGGATCCGAATGCCATTTCTATTTATTGTTTTTATATTCATCTTTCTCTCTCCTCTCTCATCACTTTATTCCTCTTTTTTTCTTTTTTCCTCTCCTCTCTCATTCTTCCTCAGACAACCCATCTTTTCTTTCACTCTTTTTCGTTCTCATTGTTGTGGCTTTTCTCTCTTTCTGTTCAGCCTCGCCGATCTTTGCTGCTATGGCTTTTTTTTTTTTTTTTTTTTTTGCAGTGATTTGATTCGTGGTTCAGAAGTGGGTGGCTACTCTCTTCCGTTCAGCCTCGCCGCGCCACCTGAGCCGATCTCTGTTGCTGTGGGTTTTATTTTTTTTGCAGTGATTTGATGGGTGGGTTCGGCAGTAGGTGGCGACCTCTCTTCCGTTCAGCCTTGCCGCGCCACATGATGCCGATCTCTGTTGCTGTGGGTTTTTTTTTTTTTTTGTGGTGATTTGATTCGTGGTTCGGCAGTGGGTGGCTTTTCTCTCTTCCGTTCAGCCTTGTTGCGCCACCTGATGCCGATCTTTGTGTTTTTTGTTGTTGTTTTTGTTTTTCTGTGGTAGTGGTTTTGGTGTCCTGCTGTGGTGGTTCTAGTGTGAGACGGTGGTGGGTGTTGATGGGTGGGTGGGTCGGCAGTGGATGGGTTAGCGGCCGCAGTGGGTGGGTGTGTGGGATGCGGTTGGATTGTGTTTTTTGTTGTTTTTGTTTTTCTATGGTGGTGGTTTGGTGCTCTGCTGTGTTATTTCTGGTGTGAGATGGTGGTGGGTAGGATGTGGTTGGGGCGTTGATGGTTGCTGGCAGCGGGGGTGGCCTGTGGGTTGTGGTGGGGGTGGTTGGTTTTTTTATTTTGTATTTTTATATATTGTTGGTTTTTTTTTATGTTATTTTAATATTGGAATATATTATTTTAATATATAGAATTGAAAAATAGAAGATGTGATAAATGGTGAATTGTAAAATGATGTGCTAAAATGATAAAGTAGCTTTTTGATGTGTCAAAATGACATTTTTTATGAGAAAGCTGATGAGAATGCTCTAAGCTTCTATCTGAGCAATGCTTTTATTTTTTTTTTTAAGAATTGAAATTTTACCAATTTAGTAAAGTGATTAGTTATAATTAGAGTAATAACTTATTTTCAGACTTATCACTAAAATCACTTTTATTATACACTAATCACAATTATTATGTCAACGATTGTAAAAAAAATTTATGTCATTAAATATATTTATAAAAAACACAATATTTTGTACTAGCCAACCCCTCAGGGATCAGTACTAGTTCAATTTTGGTTGCCTTTGTGTATGTGCTACAGTATGTGTTTGAATGATTATTCCAATGCTAACTTATTGTTTTCTTTATTGTTTCCTCTTTTATATATATATATATATACACACACACATACACATAGAAAGTTACAATTTATGGCATTTATTTTATGATGATTTTATCATTGAACCAAGATACCAATTGATTTTTGAAGTAAGCGGGGTTGAAGGTTTGAATCACTTATTCGACAATAAAATATTTTACTAATTAAACTAACCAAAATCCATTTTTTTTTAGTGTTACATTAATGTTTCTTACTTTCTTATTTACATTAAGACAACCAATATATTGGTGTCTTGATTTAATGATAAAGAACTATCATCAGGAGCCGACGACATAAGTTAAATCTCAAATTTCTTATTCAATCATTAAAAACTAATTTTACCAATCATTTGAATTATATTTTTCTTTAATTGTGAATGAATAAAGAGTTTTTGGGACCACTTGCTGAGTTATTGAGAATTGATGATCACTTGCCTGTAATTATAAACCCAATAATTAAATATCCTTGCCGCTTCTTTGTTGGATTTAGTTTTCTAAAATAAACGTCACAGGTTCCTCAAAAAAATAAATAAATAAACGTCACAGGAGAATTTACTGGTCACACCTTAAGACAACTATGATACTGTTAAGCAAAGAAAATTTTCTATTAAAAAATGTGCCTCACACCATCTTATTCTACGTATCTATCATATCATTTTTTTAATAAAAAAATCTGTACAAATTTTCTATGCATATAATAGTGGTGCAGATATAAATTAACATAGTAGAAAAAGAATAATCTTCACTATAGCCATAAATACAGTCTTAAATAAGATACTTTTTTCAAAAATTATTTTATATGACAGACTATGACTGATTTTCTATTACATTAAATCCACCATTTTTTTCTATTGCTCAAAATTGTGGTAAGTTTGTAGCAGAAAGGAGTGCAGTTCTAGATTTTTTTTCATACATCATGGTCTCCAGGCATGAGCAGCCTGCATTTGATTACAGACACTTCAAAATAGCATGTGAAGAGTCTGGACACATGGAAATGCATGCGGGGACATGGTCGCATTCAAGGAGGGGCAAGGTTATGGCTTGGGTCACAGACAGACTACACTTTTACTTTACTTTTTCTCTTGTCTTCTAAATGGTGCCCCATCAATTTGATTGGGTGGCTATTCTGTTTAGATAATTATCAGAATTTGTGTTGTGAGCTTTCCTCAACAAATTTTAGCACTCTTCTTTTTCTTTTTTTCTTTTTTTTAAAGATGAAAAAATTTTCCCAAATTGTGGGTTGGTCCAATTACTGACAGTCTAATAGCATGTATTTGAATTTACAGACTGGTTAAGAAATATGAGTTTGTGAAATTATTTATTGGCACAGTAGAGATCCTAAGATGTTCGCATACAAAATAAGCCTTCAATCTTCACATGGTGATAACAATTTTTCATATCTTTGCTAATATTAACACAAATTGACCTGCCTCGGTTTTGGTGCAATGACTTTCTCTGTGCATTGATGTGCCTTCCCCATTATAGGCCAAATGATGACAGCATGGTATACTTTTGGAAGTCCCTTTCATATTTTCCATTTGGTGGGGCTGCTTCACGATCATGGCTTTTTGTTTCTTGTTCTGTGTTTACTTTTAAAAACTTTATGAACTCTTAACCATTTGAAAAGCTAAAAGAGAATTGGAAAATCAGTAGGTATAGAAGAAAGAAAATTTCCAACTCTCTCTTTCCACATTTATATGAATTTCCCTCTTTGTTCCTAACTTTTTCTTTACTCGGGTGTTTGGTTGCTTTAAATTCTTTGACTATGGCTTGGACGGCTGGAAAAAGGGCCCACCTTTCAACTTCAAGGGATTATATTATGAATCTGGTAAAGAAATTTGATGATTTGGGACGTACACCAACCTTGGTCATAATCCTAACTTTTTCTTTACTCGGGTGTTTGGTTGCTTTAAATTCTTTGACTATGGCTTGGACGGCTGGAAAAAGGGCCCACCTTTCAACTTCAAGGGATTATATTATGAATCTGGTAAAGAAATTTGATGATTTGGGACGTACACCAACCTTGGTCATAGCATTGGGCATGGAAATTTTGCCTTGTGCATACTTGGATATAGGATTGTTCGTAGATGTAGCAGGATTTTTGTTACATATAGATGTTACAATTTCTTATGTGTCAAACATGTGTCAGTTTACTATTCTCTTTGCAGATATAAGGGTTTATAAGTCAATGTATAAAGGTCATAGCAGCCTAAGGTCATGGTGCCACTTTGTTAACTAAAAGTCTAAAATGCTGTAATAAAAAATGATGAACAATGACACATTTGCATAAGTCTCAAGATGCTTCCCTGTGGCTAATTGTGTTGGAAGAATAATTGTATTATCATCAAACGAGGAATGACTCAAAGATTCGGTATGGAATGGCAGCAGAAGTATTGGGACGATTCCAGATGATTCGGTAAATCCCAATCCACAGTCAGGCTAACTCATGCAGGGGAGACATGTATAAGGAACCAGTTATCTTTGGTCCAAACTCCAAACCATGGTCTCTATCCAAAAGTTTGACTCTTAAATTCTTATTTTAATTAAATGATAGCTTTATGAAGGAATTTCATAATTTACCTGGGAACTCACATTTAACCAAACAGAGACCTCTTGCCTAGATTAAGCAAACACCGATAAAGCATGAGTATTTGAATTACACTTTTTGAGAAAACTACTAGGAGAAGTCCCCCTATGGATTTCCCATCTAATATAATCAAGAGAGAACCCAACAGAGGAATAGCATGAGGTACAAAAGTGAGAACTAAAACTGAGAAGTCTGTAAATGCCTCGATGCGGGATTGGTAGCTGTTTGAGAAAACTACAAAAAGAAATCTCCCTATGGATTTCCAATCTAATATAATAAAAAATGAACCCAACAGAGGACTAGCATGAGGAACAAAAGTGAGAACTAAAACTGAGAAGTCTGTAAGTGCCTCGATGCAGGATTGGTAGCAGTATGGTGTGGGCCTATCCTAAACATTGATCCGGGAGTATGCTACTAGCCCAAAGTTAGGGTGGGGAACGGGACTTGTCACCTAATTTAGGTCCAAGAACCACTTTTGACACCTGTAAAAAGATCTAATAAACCAGACTATGAGTCCGGAGTTAGGGAACGGGATTGGGAAAATGTCACCAAACTTGCTCGGCCAAGTGGACCAGATTCAATAGTGTTGTTAAGCCATTTTTAAATAAGGATATTATTAGGGGAACCCTATCCTAATGAAATTTGACATTCTAATCTATAATTATATGCCCTGGATTTGGTAGCACATCTTAGGCGGCGTATGGCAGACCTAAAATAACAAATCCCACTGCAACACTAGGCCACGTGAATCCACAGGCCTAGGAACTTCTTGCCACTACAATGCAACATTTTATTAGCATATCAGTTTAACAATGAATGGAATGTAACAGATAAGAGTAACGCTAGAGTCCCACAGCTGGGGCCAAAAAATGTGCACCTTGACTTTGGAGAATCCATATCCAACCCAAAGAATTTGGGACTAAAGCTTGGTTGTCGTACTAATCCAGATCAAATACATACTAATCATTATAATACCTACACAAATGGAGTAGAACAGCTGCATGAATTATCATATGGCATAAAAACGTGCTGATAAGTGAATATATACTGAATAGTGTTAGTACTGCACATGTTCAAAAAAGAAACTCATTCTATTTTTTCATAATTTGATAGCTACAATGAGGGTGGAGGATTTAAACCCTAGATATCTCTATTAGAAATACCAGAATATGTCTATTAAGCTACAAGGCTCTTAGTATAAAAAAGAAAAAAAGAAACGCATTATGAAAACTTCCACGACAACTGATAACCAAGGCTCTGATTATTGATTCAGCCTCCATCTATTAGACAACATACAAATACTTAAATTATTGAATCCAAATTCCTCCAAATGCCAGACATTATGAAACCACCGTCTGTTAGACACAACTTTTATGAATATCTTAACCAAAAAATAGGAGTATCAAGCCGGTCATAAATATTCTCAATCATTTGGAAACACCTAGATCTTATGCTTGTTCCAGTTGAAGAGAAAAAACTCCCCATGTAGTTACCAAGAGCGTAGGAGTACGCCTAGCTCAAAAGCCATTCATTCATAGAAACAGAGATACAACTAAACAAACTCACGATTAGAGTCCCTATATTGGTTTTAGGATAGAACCTTAAAAATTCAAGAGCCATTCCAAAGTTAAATTGGTCTCTATTAATTTTTTATAGAAAAGGTGATGCAACAAAGCATACTCATAACTAGTCTGTATGATTATTAGAAAAACAATTAGAGGCCCAAGAGTGGTTGAGGACAGAGTCTAGAAAATTCAGGCAAACAGACAATCAACACAGATCCATGAGTTAACAATGATGAAACCTTCAACAACATTGATAAAGCCCATCAACAATCTCACTTCTCTAAGAGTGTAGAACCCACTGAAAAGGTGATGCAACAAAGCATACTCATAACTAGTCTGTATGATTATTAGAAAAACAATTAGAGGCCCAAGAGTGGTTGAGGACAGAGTCTTGAAAATTCAGGCAAACAGACAATCAACACAGATCCATGAGTTAACAATGATGAAACCTTCAACAACATTGATAAAGCCCATCAACAATCTCACTTCTCTAAGAGTGTAGAACCCACTGAAAACAATAATCTTGCACTTGTATAAAATTAAAACCTGTAACAGAATCAAACAAAATTATTAAAATAGGTAAAAGACCATATGAGATGGAAGGACAGAACTAGTACATGAATTATGAAAGTGTAACATGAGTATGCATTAACTACCACAAAGATTATGTGATATCAGAAGGCTAGACATGATCATTCAAAAAGTACCTGAGCATAAAGCTGTGAGGTCTATGAATTAGTATACAAAAGAATGTCCAAATTCATGACTAAAATGTTTAGTATATGTGTTCAATACATACATCAGCATTGTGTCCTCATGATTTTGTTTAGTTGTAAAATTATGATCAACAGAAAGTAAAAACATATACCGAGCCTCCTGGTCTTAGAAGCACAAGGCTTTATTAAAAGATCCTGGACTGTGTTGCTGTTGGTCATACAAAGTATATTGGACTTCACCGTAAGCCAAGGTAGTTGGATGCATTAAAGCAAATAAGAAAATGAAAGTTTTTTTTTTCTTTTTCTTTTAAAATAAAAACTGATAATTTAAAATATGTTTATATATATATATATATATATATATATTTTAATAACATTCACATCTCTTCAAAATCTCATGCCTCAAAGAGCTTGTCAATTATTAAGCCCAAGCACCAATTACACTGGTGATCAGGCCCTTGCCACCAGAAACTACCCAAACAACTATAAAATATTGGAGACATATCATTGAGTTATTGATTCCCTAAAATGACAGGACGAGATCAGTTCAGTTATAAGTCCACCTGCACCTCCATCCCCACTACATGCATCCCCGACTAGAGCTTCCCAAGCCTCCAAATCAAATTGAATCTTTCTCTTTTCCATCTCCTCCAAAACAAAGCAAGCAGCATCAATCTTCCCACATTTCAATAGTCCCATTATCAAACATTTAAATGTTTCTGAACGAGGACAATGCCTACTTGTCAACATTGCATTCAAAACATTCAAACCTCCCTCAAAATCTCCAACCCTGCAAAACCCATCAACCATCATTCGATAAGTAGCTGCATTTGGCTCACAACCTCCAACTTGCATTTCAGTCAAAACTTTATACGCCTCAGCCACTCTACCTTCCTTGCACATATAATTTATCAATATATTATAGGTCACAACATCCGGCTTAAAATGCCTTTTCCTTATCTCATGAAGTAAAGATTTTGCCTCCTCAATCTTCCCTCTCTTCCCAAGATCACTCATCAAAACACCATAATTCACCAGCCGTGGTTTACACCCTTGATAATCCATATCAAACATCATCTTTTTAGCTTCGGTATACTTTCCTACAGAACACAAACCTTCCATCAATAGTGCATATGTTATAGCATTCGGATGTTTTCCTTTCGGTATCATATCTTCAAACAAGCTCATTGCTTTATCTAAATCACCCTTTCTAGACAAAAATCCAATAAGACAATTATAAGTCACAACACTAGGTTCCACTTTTTTCTCAAGCATTTCATCAAACATCTTACACGCTTGTTCCCACTCACCCTTCTGAAGCCACCCTTTGATCAGTACATTGAAAGAAATCGAATTCGGACGAAAACCCATTTTATAAGAACGATTGAAAATCTCGGTTGCATCATTTAACAGGTCATTATCGACGAGCGCATTAAGAAGCGTATTACAAGACTGCAACGTACGAACACAATTAAAAGAAGGCATTCTATGAAAAAGCTCAACGGCTTTGTCCACCAAATGGGCTTTTCCATAGTGTTGAATCAAAACGATGAAAAGGGTATCTCTGCATCGAATGTCTCGGTCCTGTATAAGACCAAGAATGGTCTCTACAGCTTCAAAGTTGCGAGAACGAGCAAGCTTGTAAATGAGAGAAGAGTAAGAGGGATAGTCGTGCTTGAAGCCCATTTTGTGGTAGTCGTGGAAGAGAAATAAAGCCTCGTCTGGGTCTTGTACAGCTTTGACATCGGAGACGAAAGGTATGGGCTTGCGAGGCTTTGGGGTGGGTTTGTGATTGTGAGGTCTTTGTTGATGGTGTGATTTGGTCTTGGGAGTGCGGTGGTATTTGTGAGTATGATAATGGATGTGATTGATGAAATGGCGACTTAGAATGAGTTGTGTTTGACTGATGCCCTTTGCTCTTGAATGGATCATGGAAGCGGGAAGAGATAATCTGAGAAAACTCTATCTATACAGCGTCTGTTTGATGCTTGTACTAAAAATATACAGAGTCAGAGTCTGATATTTTTGTTTTAGAATCCGTTGATACTTTTTTTTTTTTAGAGAAACAGTGTGAAAATGGATTAGCCTTTTTCTTTTTTATAATAAAACCAAAATTGTAGTAATGTATTATCCATGTAACTCTTATAATAATAAAAATAAAAAAAAAATTGTAAATCTTAGAGTATTCAGGTCAGTAGATGTAAAAATTTTGTAAATTTACACATCCAAAACTACTTTTTTCATTTTACACATTTACTTATTCCAAACACTTACATCAATTTATCTATTATACACGCTATTTTCTTTAAATAATCATTTTATATTCTTTTTTTATTATTTTAACAACTTTACTATTTAAACCCACTTTCTCACTTTTCCTTTTTGAACCGAACGCTATTCTCTCTCTCTCTTTCTCTCACATGGTGAATCTTCTTTCTTTTTCTTCTTTCTTTCTTCTCTTTCATCTTTCTTCTCTAGTCAATATTTCTTCTTTCGCCCATTTCTTCACCAGAAAACTCCATTAACAAACCAGAAAACTTCACTTCAACATAAACCCATGTCAATCTAAGTCTGATCTAAGCACAATGCCGATCTGAAACTTCGATCCAAGCACGCCGATCTAAAACTCCAATCGAAGCACGCCGATCCGCCATAAGCCCCAATCCATTCTCTCTGTCTCCATTGGTGTGTCTGTGTATGGGTGTGTTTGGTTTTGTGGTGTCTGTGGTTGATTTTATTGTTGATTTTGTGGTCGATTTTTGATTTTGTCTGTGGGAGTGTGTGTATTAGAGGAAGAAGTAGATGATGAGGGTGTTGAATTTGCAATTGGAGAAGAGAGAAAAAAAAAGGAGCGAAATTAAAAATTATTAAAATAATGTATAGAAGATCACAATAACCGTGTATATATCCACGGTTACTATAGATCTTGTATATTTATGCACAATTTTGCACAAGTTTACACCCACTGATGTGGGTGTTTTTTTTTTTTTTTTATCAAAATGTGTAAAAAGAGCTGTTTTNAAATTTCAAATGTTAGATTGCATGTAAAAAATGCCCAACTTTTCTGTATTACAAACCCCAACAATTTTCATAAGTATATAGCCACTGTTAAATCTATACATGCTAGTAAGTAAGATACATAGTGAACTCAGCTCATTCTCCACTTGTAGTTGGAAAGGTCTTAACAGTGGCATAGCCCTTAGCATTGACATACCAGTACCACCCATGACTGCAAGATTGGATTTTGAGGTAGCAGTTCAATGGACCACCAAAGAAGCTGAGACTATCAGCATAAGCGCCACGGTGCCACTCCCAAACATAGTTGTGAAAGCCATGGTCTGGCTCTTTCCATCTTCAGAACTTGCTTTGTAGAACCCTTGTGCCTTACAAGGGTTCTACAAATACTGTTAGCTCATTCCCTTCAGTTAGCTCATCATCAAATACTGTTAGTGTTGCAAAACAAGCTTTGAATGGTCATTCCTGGAGGGAGTTGACCCCCATTCAAGGGTGGAATCCCATTGATCACGTTGGGAAGATTGATGCTGCCTGCTTTTTTTCATCTTACACTCCATGATCTATCTTGTGCTTATAGGATTTCCACCCTGCCCAATAACTGCACTAAATGCAGCAAACAAGCTTAGAATTTCAAAATGTTCAATTTTCATCGTCAGCAATAAATAAAACCTTTTTACATAATAATCTCAGATGGAAAAAAAATAGTTAAAAGACATGAGCCAATATTCACTCATGTATGATGAATATTATTGTTCCATTGTTCTCAACATAAAAATTAGATGAAGGATTAAACTGCTGCTGTAGCCTCAGCCTGTAAACTCCAAGCACACTGGATGGACAATGGCTTCTTCAGAAAATGAAACCAAACCCTAGCTGTAATTTAAAAACCAAGACCAGTGTCTTGGCATCAGCAAACCATGAACAGTTACAAAATGGTTCAGTTTTTCAAACCATTGATCTTTTTTCTCTTCCTTGAAGCCCATCAATGGGAAAAAATCAGTTTAATTACAAGCCTCCTGCACCTATATTCAACCACAAGCATCACTGAGCAGGGTTCATCAGACATGTCCAAGTGCATCTCCTACTCTTTATATTTTATGCCAAACAAAGAATGGTCTACCTACCACCAAGAAACAAGGAAATCCTATTCATGACAATCTACTTGTTGCCATTTAAAGGATAACATTCACATCTCTTCAAAATCTCATGCCTCAAAGAGCTTGTCAATTATTAAGCCCAAGCACCAATTACACTGGTGATCAGGCCCTTGCCACCAGAAACTACCCAAACAACTATAAAATATTGGAGACATATCATTGAGTTATTGATTCCCTAAAATGACAGGACGAGATCAGTTCAGTTATAAGTCCACCTGCACCTCCATCCCCACTACATGCATCCCCGACTAGAGCTTCCCAAGCCTCCAAATCAAATTGAATCTTTCTCTTTTCCATCTCCTCCAAAACAAAGCAAGCAGCATCAATCTTCCCACATTTCAATAGTCCCATTATCAAACATTTAAATGTTTCTGAACGAGGACAATGCCTACTTGTCAACATTGCATTCAAAACATTCAAACCTCCCTCAAAATCTCCAACCCTGCAAAACCCATCAACCATCATTCGATAAGTAGCTGCATTTGGCTCACAACCTCCAACTTGCATTTCAGTCAAAACTTTATACGCCTCAGCCACTCTACCTTCCTTGCACATATAATTTATCAATATATTATAGGTCACAACATCCGGCTTAAAATGCCTTTTCCTTATCTCATGAAGTAAAGATTTTGCCTCCTCAATCTTCCCTCTCTTCCCAAGATCACTCATCAAAACACCATAATTCACCAGCCGTGGTTTACACCCTTGATAATCCATATCAAACATCATCTTTTTAGCTTCGGTATACTTTCCTACAGAACACAAACCTTCCATCAATAGTGCATATGTTATAGCATTCGGATGTTTTCCTTTCGGTATCATATCTTCAAACAAGCTCATTGCTTTATCTAAATCACCCTTTCTAGACAAAAATCCAATAAGACAATTATAAGTCACAACACTAGGTTCCACTTTTTTCTCAAGCATTTCATCAAACATCTTACACGCTTGTTCCCACTCACCCTTCTGAAGCCACCCTTTGATCAGTACATTGAAAGAAATCGAATTCGGACGAAAACCCATTTTATAAGAACGATTGAAAATCTCGGTTGCATCATTTAACAGGTCATTATCGACGAGCGCATTAAGAAATTTTATCAAAATGTGTAAAAAGAGCTGTTTTTTGTATTTTGCAAGATTATTCATGAGCTGATGTGAATGCTCTTATAGGGTGAAACTTTCTAAAAAATATATAAATATTTTATTTTATAAAAAAAAATGTAAATCTTATATTATAAATTTTATAGACTTACAATGTACTACTAAGTACTAACAATATATCTTATAAAAAAAAATGTAGTAATGTATTGTCAACCTAAATCTTATAGGTTGAAAATTTCTAAAAAAAAATGCAAATCTTATATTTTATCAAAAAATAATAATTTAAATCTTATATTATAAATCTTATAGACTTACAGTGTACTACTAAGTACTAACAATATATTATATATCATTCTAAAAAAAAAAGTACTAACTGATAAATTCAAAGGAATCAATGGGTTGAAAAATCTCCGGATACTCTTGATCTAGTAGAGTGAGTCCTGAAAAACCAAAGGAAATCAGCAGAGAAGACTGGTGGAAGCCGGCCTTTAATTCTCCGATGGTAAAGTTAGTAGATTGAAGGAGAGAAGAGCCCTCAATACTTATCTAAAATTTTACCAAAGAGAAAAGTCCCCTTACCTCTGCGCAGAAGGGCCTTTATATAGCGTTAGAAATCGGTTATTTCTCTTAATCGTCGTAGAGTTTGGAGGATTCAGAGGGTAACTTCCTTAACTGTCACGAAGGTCACCTCTTCGGGAACTGTGTCGAGATTCAGGCAATACAACTTTTGGTTGGAAGTGTGCTTAGTCTAACTCTTGGTGAATTTACCTCGTCCGTCACTGATGAAGGACGAGGTTCACAGCCCACTCGTCCTTCATTGGACGAGTGTGTAGAAGGAGAAGAATGATGGTAAAGGAGGGACGAATGTACTAACCACTCGCTCTCAGCTCTGAACATTGCTATGGACGACCATATGGACGAGTGATTGACTTGGTGTTTTTCTTGCACCATCAGTTGCCCCCTTGTCCATGTGTCGTCCAAGGACATGTAGTAATTTACTCCTCTAGACGGATGAGCTTTATTTATTTTTTTTTTTTTTAATAATCAGAGATGCCATGCGTCACAATCTAATTGGTGATTCATTTCGTCGGTTCATTTTTTCGAGACGAATGCCATGTGTCAGTGTCTGATTGGTCTTGTCGTTTCATATGCTCAGGTCAACCATCTATAAATAGTGGAATGCCCCCATTACCCTCTTACTTCTGAGATTTTTCCTCCTTGACATCCCTCGTCTAGAGCCTCATCTAAGACTTTCCTGCGTCCATAGTTTCAGTGCGTCCTAGATCCAGGTATTCCCTCTCTCCTCGTCTTTTAGGTTTTCAAAAATTTCCTTTTTAGAAAATGTCAGGAATCACCATTTCCTCGTCTAATGATAGTACAGAAAAAGCCATAGACGAGTATTACGACGGGAGTAGTAATAACTCTAGTGATACTAGTAGTAGTAGCAGTAGGGGAAACACTACTGACGAGGAGTATGTTTCAGGGGTCCCTGGGGTTCCTTTAGAAGAAATACAAAAACAACTTAGGAAAATTGTGGGGTCCCAGGTAGGTACCTCGTCTTCCATCCCTCCGTCCAATCCTTTGGACGAGACGGAGGTAACTGTATATAGCTGTGCTATAGATATTCCTTCAAAGACGGATGAGGAAAGATTAAACAACCTTAGGGAGCGGTACCAAATCCCAGACGAGTTTAATCCTAGATTACCCGTCCGTGGAGAGTGGTGTTGCAACCCTCATTTTGGAATAGGTGTATACGAGGCCTACCTTCTTGGAGGTCTTAGATTTCCTTTAAATTCTTTTACCAAAGAACTGCTATTTAGGTTAGGTTTAGGGGTGTGTCAGTTTAACCCAAATGCATGGAGGTTAATCGTCTCTATGCAAATTTTGTGGAGGGAAGTGTTTGGAGGGGATCGTCCTATTACTGTGGACGAGTTCCTCTATTGCTATAAACCTTCCGAGATTCATCAATCTCCTGGCTTTTATCAATTCACAGCCAGGAGTAAAGACTGTAGACTGGTGAAATCCCTGGCCTCGTCTGACAGAAAATGGAAGACGGAGTTTTTCTTCGTCTTTGGATTCTAGGTTGGAAATCCTATAGACGTTGGCCGGGATTCTTTTGGTCGTTTTACTGGGGACCTAGGGAACCTTCGTCCTGAGGGTAAGTCCCTTAGCTTTCCCCTTCTTTTCACTTGCTTTTCACTTATTAACTCATTTAATCTTGGTTTATTTTATTACAGTTGTTGGACAACCCACTTTGAGCAAGTTGCACCGTGACTGCGTCCACAAGGCTCGTCTACACGTGGACAGGGATTTCCATTCTTTGGTCACCCTTAGACGACTAGCTAAGTGGGGTTTAGGTCCTAACCCATCTGATATTACCCTTCCACACGAGATCACAGTGAGAAAAAGTAAGTAAATTCTTTTGCATTCCTTAGACTTTTGCATTCCTTACATCTTTTATCTTCATTTTTCAAAGTAAATCATCTTCGTCCCTTTACAGGAATGGCAACCATAAGAGGTAACAAGGGGAAGGAAGTAGGTGTAGAAGGGAACCGTCCTGAGTTTGAACGCCAGGCTCGTCCCACTGCTGGGGAAAAAAGGAAAACTATCTCCAAAAACTTGGACTTGGAGAACCTTCCCAGCAGGCGAGGTAAAAAAGTTAAGCATGGCTCGTCTCAGGTGATCAAGCCCACTCCGTCCTCTCAGCAACCTGCCAAAGTTTATGAGGTTGACTCGTCCACTCTTGTGGAGTCTACTCCGTCCAAGACCCCTCCATCCAAAACTGCACCTTCCTCGTCTCAACCATCCCAAAGGGCCTTCTCTAATATCATTGAAAATGAAGATTTGGCCTGGGAGTGCTTTAAAAGTGCTGTGACGGACGAGGAAATTAACGTCTGCTATGACATGTCCCTAAAGGACTTTGAACACTCTGGTGTTCATGACCTCTTCAAGGTAACTTTTTCCCTCGTCTTGACTAAATGTGCATTTTTCTCCTTTTTCTTTTTGTTTAATCTAAACCTGTTTTGTTGACGACTTTTTCCAGGGCATGTCTAAGTTCATCGCTGCGTCCAGACAGGCCACTGGGTTGGACAAGACGAGGATTTTACTGGAGACGAGGATACAGGAGCTAAAAGAAGATGCTAGGCAATGGGCTGAGGTGGTTGCCAAGACGACAGAGGAGGTGAAGGATCTTAACGCTTTGGTTGAGGAGTTGAAGGTTAATGCCGTAGAGAAAGATGCTCGTCTTAAAGACTTGCAAAAGAAGATCGACGAGCAAAGCATTCTCCTTTCCAAGGCTAAGGAAGATGCAGTGGCTGAGTTTAAAGCATCCAAGCAATATACAGATGCTTTGGACACCAACTACGCAGCAGGGTTTGAAGACTTCAGGATGGACGCTATTGAGAAGTTCCCTGATGTGGACTTCAGCTCCATTGTGCTGAATCTGAACCCTGCCACCACTAGCTTTCTCCTTGGTCTTGACTCTGAGGATGCCAACATAGAGGATGACGCCACAACTCAGCCTCAGGACGACCCCAATCCAGACTCAGTTTAGAAAACACTGATGACATTTATTATGTTTGAGTTTAGTTCTCTTTTTCTTTTTCTTTTTTTTTTAAGAAAATATATGTAACTCAAATACATTCAACTCGTCCATGTTTAAGGACGAATCTTGATAAAACAGTTAAAAGGGTGTTTAGGACGTTTCTAGTCCGCCCTTATAAACAATTAAATGTGTACTGTTTGATTTATGTGCATGGACGAGTGTTTATTTTTTATACTTGATTTTGTTTTACTCGTCTATATTTTATACACAAACTCAAACCATTTTTATTGGAATTCTCACTTGAGTGTAATTTATCCGTGTAAAATGATAACAAAACTTCACTCGAAATGGTTTAAGTAAATAGGCACTACTCGTCCTTAGACTTGCCTGTGCTTTTATCTCGTCCATGAGATACCCTATTCTTTGAAGTAGGTGATTTAAACAAGTTCAAAACGCCCATGTTGTCCCTCGTCCATGGTATGATTAGGTATCATCTTCTATCCTCCCCCATTCTATGGACGAGCATGCCCTGGTTTTGCTTGTGATTTGATGTGCCAGCTCTATCTCGTCCTTAGCTTTGGACGAGAGTGCTTTATTTCATCCTTAGAAGGAAAACTTGAGATTACATCTCTACGTCCAGAGAATTTTCTCGTTTTGAGCTTTTCAGCTGTTTTCAAGTCATCATGAACAAAAAGCAGTGCTTGAATCATGGATTTACACAACATTATGTACATTCCACAAATATTGTTCACAATACATTGTTCATAGACGAGGCATGTTTTAAGAAACTAATGCCTGCCTTAAAAGGAAAACCAAACACAAACCAAACCATAAACTTGTCCTTAACACAACAACAAGACAAATTAAATAAACAGTCTTTTATGTAGAATAGTTTATGTAGTCTTCAGACTCGTTCGAAGTCATGTTCATCTACGCTTGAATTTTATTGATAGTACTTCCTCAAGTGCTCCACATTCCAAGGATGCTCTAACTTCCTCCCATCCAGTGCTTCCAAGTAATAGGACCCTTGTCTTTTGCAGTTGACGACTCTGTAGGGGCCCTCCCAATTTGGTCCCAACTTCCCGTGAGCTGGGTTCTTTGTTGTCAGGGAAACCCTTTTCAGAACGAGGTCTCCTACGCTGAAACGCCTTGGCTTCACCATTGCATCATACTGCCTAGCCATAAGGTTTCTGTACCTTGCCATCCTTTGTTCAGCGTCTATCCTTACCTCGTCTATGAGATCAAGGTTCAAACGGAGTTGCTCCTCATTATCTTTGTCTTGATACGCCGCCACTCTATGATTAGCCATATGCACTTCTACAGGTATGACCGCTTCTGCTCCATAGGCTAGCTTGAAAGGAGTCTCCCCTGTAGGAGTTCTCGCAGTCATCCTATATGCCCACAAAACACCTGGTAGCTCATCTGGCCATACTCCCTTAAGCCGAGTCTTGATCAACTTTAGAAAGGATCGGTTTGCAACTTCTGCTTGGCCGTTAGCTTGTGGGTGGGCTGGTGAGGAGTAGTGATTTTGAATTCCAAAATGTAGGCAAAAGTCTCTAAAAAGTGCATTATCAAATTGTCGTCCGTTGTCCGATATCAGCACCCTGGGTACTCCAAATCTGCACACAATGTTCTTCCACACAAAGTTTTTGACATTCTGTTGCGTAATGTTAGCCAAGGGTTCCGCTTCTACCCACTTGGTAAAATAATCAATACCAACTACGAGGAATTTCATTTGTCTCATGCCCAGTGGGAATGGACCCAGAATGTCTAGTCTCCATTGTGCAAAAGGCCAGGGGGCCGTCATTGGAGTCAAATACTCTGATGGTTGCCTGGGGACGTTGCTGAACCTCTGGCATTGGTCGCATACCTTGATGTAGGCCTTAGCATCAGCTTGCATGCTAGGCCAATAATACCCTGCACGAACGATTTTGTGGACGAGTGATCTGGCTCCTGAGTGATTGCCACACGCTCCTTCGTGGATTTCCCTTATTATGTAGTTTGCTTCGTCCGGTGCCAAACACCTTAGATAAGGCTGGGAAAAACCTCTTTTGTAAAGAATCTCGTCCATTAGAATGTACCTGGCTGCCCTTACCCTCAGCTTTCTTGCTTCGTCCTTCTCTTCTGGGAGTCGTCCGTCTTTCAGGTACGACACAATTGGAGTCATCCAACTCGTCCTGCCTTCTACCTGTTGTACTTCTGGGATGTCTATACTTGGCATATATTGAATTTTATCAATTTCGTCTACGGCTTCACTCGCTGAGGCTTCTTTCGCCAAAGCATCAGCTTCCATGTTTTCTTCCCTTGGGATCTGAACGAAGTTCACTTCCTCAAACTTTTTTACAAGGCGCATCACTCTGTTTAGATACTTCCTCATCCGCTCTTCCTTGGCCTCAAACACGCCATTCACTTGGCCTATGATTAGCTGAGAATCTCCCAGAACGAGGAGCGACTCTGCTTCAACGGACTTGGCCAATTCCATTCCTCTGAGAAGAGCTTCATACTCGGCTTCATTATTAGTTTTCTGGTACTGCAAACGAACCTTGTGTTTTAATTTGTCTCCCTTTGGAGATTGTAACACCACACCTACTCCTCCTGCGTACTGTGTAGACGAGCCATCCACATAAACCACCCACTTAATGCTTTCCTTCTCATCCATCTCGTCACAATTCAAAGTAAACTCTGCAATGAAATCTGCCAGAGCTTGAGCTTTTATGGCATGCCTCGGTTGATACTTTATGTCAAACTCACTGAGCTCGACGGCCCATTGGATCAAACGTCCTGCAGCCTCTAGTTTGTTCATTGCCTTCTTGAGTGGGTGATCTGTCATGACATTAATGATATGAGCCTGAAAGTAATGCCTTAGCTTTCTGGAGGCTGTTATCAATGCAAAAGCCAATTTCTCCATCAACGGATATCGTCCTTCTGCTCCCCTCAGTGCTCTGCTGGTATAGTACACAGGCCTTTGTACCTTGTCTTCCTCCCTCATTAATGTCGAACTCACAGCATGTGGGGTAACTGCTAGATATAGATACAACTTTTCCCCTTGCACGGACGGGCTTAACAAAGGGGCCTTGGTGAGGTATGTCTTCAAATCTTCAAATTCTTTCTGACACTCATCATTCCATTCAAATGCTTTTTTAAAAACCTTAAAAAATGGTAGGCACTTGTCAGTAGCTTTGGAAACAAACCTGTTGAGGGCGGCGACTCGTCCGGTAAGTGATTGGACTTCTTTAACACTGCTCGGAGGCTTCATATTCAATATTGCGTGGATTTTATCAGGGTTTGCTTCGATTCCTTTGTAGGAGACCATAAACCCCAGGAATTTTCCTGATGATACTCCAAAAGCACATTTGCTAGGGTTTAACTTCATATGATAATGCCTCAATGTATTGAATGTTTCCTACAAGTCGTCCAGATGCCTGTCTTCGCCCTGAGTTTTTACTAACATGTCGTCTATATAGACTTCCATATTCTGCCCAATCTGTGGACGAAACATATGATTAACCAACCGTTGGTATGTTGCCCCAGCATTTTTCAAACCGAAAGGCATCACTTCATAACAAAATAATCCCTGACTGGTGACAAAGGACGTCTTCTCTTGGTCTGCTTCGTCCATCTAAATCTGATTGTACCCAAAGAAAGCGTCCAAGAAACTGAGTAATTTGTGGCCCGCAGTAGAATCTACCAGCTGAACAATGCGTGGTAACGGGTAACTATCCTTTGGGCAAGCCTTGTTTAGGTCAGTGAAATCAACACACATTCTCCACTTGCCATTCGCCTTTTTGACCATAACTACGTTGGCCAACCACTTAGGATAGTATACCTCTCGAATGAACTTCGCCATAATCAGCTTCTGAACTTCCTCCTTAACAGCATTATCTCTCTCTGGGGCAAACACCCTCTTCTTTTGTCGCACTGGTTTGGAGGAAGGGCATACACTCAGACGGTGGGTAATGACACTTGGATCTATGCCCGGCATATCTTCGTGACTCCATGCAAATACATCCCTATTCCTTTTCAAAAAACAAATGAGATCTTTCTTGATCTTTGCTTCCAAATCTGCCCCAATCCTGGTACACCTCTCCAGGTTATTATCGTCTAAAGGAACATCTTCCAACGCTTCAATAGGTTCTGCCCCAACTTTCTTTTCTTCAATAGTCATAGTTTGAATTTGCTCGTCCGCAGCCAACATGGCCAGATAACACTCTCTTGCCGTTAGTTGGTCTCTCTGTACTTGGCCTATCCCATGCTCCGTCGGGAACTTGACTGACAAGTGGTAGGTAGATGTTATGGCCTTCCACCTATTTAGAGTTGGCCTCCCAATTATGGCATTGTAAGAGGATGAACAATCAACCACAAGGAAGTTTACCTCCTTGGTAACTTGCTGCGGATATGCCCCCACTGTCACTGGTAACAAAATGCTGCCTACAAGTTGTATCTTCATTCCACTAAGTCCCACTAGAAGGGAGCTTGCTTGCTGCAGCCGATCTCGTCCTAACCTCATTTGCTGAAAGGCTGGATCATACAAAATATCAGCCGAGCTTCCATTGTCTATCAACACCCTTCTGGTCTTGTAATCAGCAATAAGGAGAGTGATGACAATAGCGTCGTCATGGGGGTGGTGGATTTTCTCTGCGTCCTCGTCTGTGAAGGTAATCGTCTGCTCGTCCGTAGTTCTCTCACTTGGTAATCGTCCAGAGAGTTAAACGTTCTATACTACTTTCAAATATGCCTTCTTCGACTTGGACGACTGTCCTGTAGGACTTCCCCCTAGGATGATCCTTATTTCTCCAAGCGGTGGTCGTGATGTCTCCTCTACCTTTGCTTTCAATTTCTCATCCTTGTGGTCTCGTCCAAGGAAATTCCTCAACTTTCCTTGCCTGATGAGATTTTCAATTTGCTGCTTCAAGTCAAAGCATTCATCCGTATCATGCCCATGATCCCTATGGAAATGACAATACTTGTTCCGATTGTGTTTGTTGGGATCCCCCTTCATCTTCTCTGGCCACTTCAAAGAAGGCTCGTCTTTAATTTGCATAAGAACTTGCTCAAGTGGCACGTTCAAGGGGGTATACTGTTAATTTCGTACTGAAGTGCCTGCTTTCTTTTCTCGATCCCTCTTATCTTCCGTCCGTCCCCTCTTAGGACAAGGACCTTGTTCCGACTGACGCGTTGTGTTGGCTTCAACCTTCCTCTTCTTGGCTATGATAGCATCCTCTGCATTCATGAAGTTCCGGGCTGAATGAACTAGCTCAGCCATAGTTTGAGGCACCTGTTCATATAACTTATGGATAAATAGATCAGAATGAACGCCATTATAAAATGCTGCCATGAGGAGTTTATCATCCACCTTGTCCACCGCCAAGGCATCCCTGTTGAAACGCGTGATGAAGGACCGCAAACTCTCATTCTCCCCTTGCTCTATGGTTAGCAAACTGGACGAAGAACGTTTATGCCTCTGCCCTCTAATGAAATTATTGACGAACAACTTGCTCAGCTCTTCAAAGGACGCCACTGTATTAGGAGGTATTTTGCTGAACCACACTCGTGCTGGTCCTTTCAAAGTAGTAGGAAAAGCTCTGAACATTATTTCATCCGGAACTCCTTGAAGATGCATAGTAGTCTTGAAGGTGGCAATATGGTCAAAAGGGTCTCGCGTCCCGTCATACGAATCTAAAGAAGGCATCTTGAACTTAGGTGGCAAAGGATGAGCATTGACAGACGCCACAAAGGGGGAATCAGTCCTGTGAACTAAGTCTTCCACAGGGTTTGTTTTTCTCATGTTTTCCCTCATCTCGTCCATGACCCTTCTCATTTGATCCATTTCTCTTTCTAAGTGAGGTACCCTCCATGAAACAGTACCTCTTGATTGATTGTCAGTTTCAACATTCATTTCCTCCTTTTGACTCTAGGCCCGTTCTCCAGCATTCCGTTCATGAGGCTGCTTCCTTAACTCAAGTTGTCTAACCAACTCTTGGTTTTGACGAGTTAATTCTGCCATAGTGGCAACCATGGATTGCACATGTTGGAATGAGGGTGGTTGCATGGTGGGTGCTGACTGACGGTCGCGGTAAGGGTTACTAGATGCGTCCCTACTATGTTGAGGGCCTGGACTCGTTGCCCTAGATCTTGTCCGAACCATTTCAACCCTTGATTGGAGAAAGAAACTATAGAACTTAATAAATTAAGTCCCAATGACAACATATTTTTTACGTTTTTTTCTCCCCACAGACGGCGCCAACTGATAAATTCAAAGGAATCAATGGGTTGAAAAATCTCCGGATGCTCTTGATCTAGTAGAGTGAGTCCTGAAAAACCAAAGGAAATCAGCAGAGAAGACCGGTGGAAGCCGGCCTTTAATTCTCTGATGGTAAAGTTAGTAAATTGAAGGAGAGAAGAGCCCTCAATACTTATCTAAAATTTTACCAAAAAGAAAAGTCCCCTTACCTCTGCGCAGAAGGGCCTTTATATAGCGTTAGAAATCGGTTATTTCTCTTAATCGTTGTAGAGTTTGGAGGATTCAGAGGGTAACTTCCTTAACTGTCACAAAGGTCACCTCTTCGGGAACTGTGTCGAGATTCAAGCAATACAACTTTTGGTTGGAAGTGTGCTTAGTCTAACTCTTGGTAAATTTACTTCGTCCGTCACTGATGAAGGACGAGGTTCACAGCCCACTCGTCCTTCATTGGACGAGTGTGTAGAAGGAGAAGAATAATGGTAAAGGAGGGACGAATGTACTAACCACTCGCTCTCAGCTCTGAATATTGCTATGGACGACCATATGGACGAGTGATTGACTTGGTGTTTTTCTTGCACCATCACTAACAATATATCTTATAAAAAAAGGTACTAACAATATAAAATGTAGTAGATTTATACTGATAGTGAGGTTTTTTACTAAATTTAGCTAAACTTTTGAAAGCTGGCTCGTAAAATGTTAATTTTAGCAAAAACTTTACATAAGCAACCATAAAATTCTAAGCATCAAGCTCAACAAAGCAAACTTAAAAAAAAACATTAAAAAATAACAAAGGCATAATAGTGCCTTAATACCATAATTGGGCTATTGTTTATCAACAAAACTTAAAATAATAATAATAATAATAATTTGGCCGCCACTAGAATGCATAATTACCACCACCACCGTTGCAGTCCATTGACCCACCGTTGTCACCCACCAAAAACTCTGCCTATTTGGTGGTGATTGTTATATGACAAAGAGAGTGAGGAGAAAAGATGTTAGGACATATGTGAGAATTGTTAGAGACATATGTTATGTAAATTGGTTAATCCTTTAACAAAACGCATTTTACTTGTAATTAGGTAGATTGAGAATGGGCTTAGTACTTCAAGAAACAAGTGTTCAAGTTTAGTATTGAAGCCATGCAAATCTGTCTAACAAACAAATGAAGAAGTGTTGTTCATTAAAACTCGACAGATATCTCGACAGAATCATATCTATTGAGGTTTAATATTGAAGCTCGACAGCAGCTGTATCTGTCAAGAATTACGAAATTAGAATTTTCAGATTTGATTTCACGCATATACATGAGTATTTGTGTAGAGTTTCTTTTTTCACAACCCTAGACATATATAAGGATTATTTTAAGGGTCGTCACAGGGATGCAACTTGATGCAAAGTGATAATACATGCATATTGTAACCAGAGACAATTTTGCCCTAGTTTATCATATTCTCTCTAAAAACTACTATGTCTTTGTGCCAAAGGTTTTGTGACCAATGAGCTTCTTGATCTTCATTGTTGAATGCAGCCAATATCTTCCTCTAATTGGAGTGTTAGTCACGTACTAGGAGCTGTGTATTAAAAAGAGAGATTGCCACTGTATTACAAGTCCAATTGGATATTAGGGTAAGGGTTCAACTGTAAGCTGGTATTAAGTACTGGGATTTGTTTTATTTCTAACTGCTTGTTTTGATAATAGTGGATTCTCGGGAGTGGTGACCTTAAATTCACCTAGTGAGGTTTTGCCTCAGTGGTTTTCCCCATTCATAAACAAATCACTTATGCCAAATTTATGTTTCGCTGCATTTAACTTAGTTCGTGATTTGTTTGTGCTAACTCGCTTATTGCATGTAATTAAATCTAATTAATTCACTTGGTTAATTAATTAATTAAGTTACTAAATGGGTCAATTCATTCTTGGCCTATCAAGTGATATTAGAGCAGGCACACTCTGATTAGGTTTAATCTTTGTTATGTGATCCATTGACCCTTGTTTGTCATAGATAGAGGACAATTTCTTATTATACCTTATTTATTTGATGGCACTAACTATGCATATTAGAAAGTACGCACAAGAGTTTTCTTGCAGTCTTTAGAGGAAAATGTCTGACAAGCTGTGGAGATTGGCTAGACTAAGCCAAAGGAATCGCCAGTTGAATGGGATGATGCCAAGATCAAAGTGGTAAAGTTCAACAACAGAGCATTGAATGCACTATTCAGTGCGGTGACCAATGAGGAGTTTAAGAAAATATCCTCAACTGAAACTGCTAAGGAAGCATGGACTATCCTCCAGACAACTTATGAAGGGACTAAGGCTGTCAAGGATTCAAAGTTTGAAAGACTCACTACTAGATTTGAGGAGATAAAAATGGAGGAGGATAAGTTTTTTGATGAATTCTATGCCAAGCTAAAGGACATAGTCAACTCAACCTTCAATCTTGGGAAAACTATTCTCGAACCCAAGGTTGTAAGAAAGGTGCTAAGGTCTCTGCCTGAGAGATTTCATGCCAAGATCACTACCATTGAAGAATCAAAGGATATTGACTCTATTCCTTTGACAAAGCTAGTTGGTAATTTGCAAGCCTATGAATTGGGTTTTACTATAATTGGGAAAGGAAGCAAAAGTAAGAGCATGGCATTGAAGGCCAAAAGTAATGAGACTGATGAGTCTTCTGACAATGAAGATTCCAAGATGAAATTCTACATCACTATGTAGTTCAAGAAGTTCATGAAGAATGTCAATGCGAAAGGATTTGATAAGGACCATAAGCAATGCAATTCTTCTCATTTCAAGAGCCAAGACAAAGGAAAGAATGATGCTAAGGATGGCGATCTGTACACTGTTCCCTTCAAACCAAAGTGCTTCAGATGTCAAGGTTTTGGAAATATGAAACAAGAATGTCAACATATCTCAAGACAATTGGGAAAAGCAAGGCCCTTATTGCAAGCTTGAGTGACACCAAGCCTAAGGATGAGTTAGATGATAATAATGACGATGGAATCTTGAGTGCTTTCACTGCCACAATGAATCCTACTGAGGGGATCATAGAAGAGGTAGATGAAAAAGAGGATTTAGTGGATTCTAAGTTTAAGAAAATGGATGCATAAGATGACATCCATACGGCCTATGCTAAGTTGTACAAGATTTCTGAAAAGCATGATAAACTTTATAGGGTGGCCACCAAGAAGTTGAGTGATGTGGAGCTAGATCGAGAAGAGCTCTCTACAAAGGTTGACGAAGCAAATCAAACCATTGGAGATTTGCGATTCGAGAACAACTTCCTTCCTGAAAAGACAAAGAAGCTTGAAGCAAAACTGTTCCAGGTTAGAGCACAATTGGAGAGGACTTTTAGTGCAAAGCTCGATGAGATGCTTAGCTTTCAGAAAGTTGCTTCTGACAAAACCGG
The DNA here is from genome assembly GCF_002906115.3 of Quercus suber. Lineage (NCBI taxonomy): Eukaryota > Viridiplantae > Streptophyta > Magnoliopsida > Fagales > Fagaceae > Quercus > Quercus suber. The sequence goes on from NW_027069539.1 coordinate 1,028,118, forward strand.
TTTGGGGTATGATTTCTTTTCTCTTAATATTGCCTCTTATACTACTACTGGGCTTGTCTCACCTGCTAATAATGTTATTTCTAAAAATGATGAAATTAAAACTAAAATAGTTAGTGAGAACTTCGACAATAGCAAATCTATTCTTGGAGCACCCCCTAATTTTGAAAAGAAAGAGATTAGAAACCCTATGACTAAGAAGGTTAACAACAAAAATTCTCAAACAAAGAAGCCCCATCTCTATCATCACTATGGAGCTTCAAGGCATACTCGTCCAAATTGCTATAGGTGGTTAGCCATTTAACAAAGCAATAGTATCCTCTCATCCAAAAATTAGAATCAATTTTCATCCTCTTTTGCTCCACTTGGAGATCTTCTCAAGGCCCTCATGTTCCTTTCAAACTTGAAAGGTTTCAACTCTTCCCCCTCATCACCAAATCAAAGGTTCGCTCAAAGGAAAAGTTCTTCCAAGGTGTGGAAGGAAAAAGACTCAAAGTGATTTAGTCACTTTTTCTCTCTCTCCCCTTTTGTTTATGCATTACTTATTTGTTTTACTTTCTTGTTTTGAGTCAATCTAGTTATATGCTTTGCTTTATTTAACATGTTTTTGTTTGTTTATTTTCACTTTTGCTTTATTTTGTTTTTCATTAAAAAAAATTTTGAAAAATCAAAAATAATGTGTGTTTGTGTACATTGGTACTTGTGTACTTTGGATTGCCATTGAAACAAAGTTTCTTAACTTTGTATCTTTTGTAGGTTAAATAAGCATCTTAATGCACAACTAAACAAGTAAGTTTTGTGGCTCGTGTTTGTGATGAGTACGATTAAGTAATCTCTTATACTTAATACTCATATCACTCTTTTTGACAAGAATGACTAAAAAAATCCTAAGAGAAAGGCATAAATAATCATCTCACTACTAAAGTCCGTCAATCATGTATAACATTTGTGTGCTTCGGCATATTAAAATTGTGATATTTTTGGCTTAACATAATTGGGTATTTCTTCTCTCGCTCTTATATGTCCATGTATGATATGCTTAAAAAGAAAAAGAATATGCAAAGAAATCAAAAGCAAAAAGAATCAAAATGCTTTTAAATATAGTTGCAAGCGTGTTTCTAGGAGATGTAGGATTTATAGGATGTACTCCAAATGTGATAGTCCCCATCAAGTAATTATGATTGTGTGTGAGTGTATTTGATTTTCTTATATCTCAAATCGTCATAATATGAGACACTTATGCACTTGTGCTATGTTTTCACACACAACACACAAATTCTTTACTACTTTTGACATGTGCAGGTACAATGTGATTTGGCCATCACAAGGAATACATGTGTTAATATATGCTCACTAAACTGTCTTAACTTGTTTTTGAAATATAAAATTGGTTAGACTTGTTTAGTGTGTGTGTGTGTGTGTGTGTTTTGGATATTGAATACTTTGCATATATGTTGAAAGGTGTTTTGAGAGCTTAATATGTTGATTGGATCTATGTTTGAGTAGCTTACTTGATGCATTCATGTTTTTGTGTTTTTCCTCCTTGAAAAACTCATTTTCTTCAAGCTCGACAGTTTCTCGACAGATTCGTATTTATCGAGCCCCTCTTTCTTCTTTTCTCGACAGAAGTTGGCACATTTTCGATCCATCGAGCTTTCTGGAATTTGTCTCGATAGCTTCTTGACAACTTCTCAATCCATCAAGAAACTTTTTGTCTGGCCAATAAATTCTCGATAGCTTATTGATCTATCGAGGTACTTTTGCCGTCGACAAATCCTCAACAGCATCTCGACAAATTCATTTCTGTCAAGAATTAGTGCTTGATAGATCTTGACAGATACTTCGATCCATCAAGCTACGATTTTTATTTAAAGGTTGAGCATGAAATCAGATTTCATTTTCTCTTTTCTTTTTCAACAGAAACACTTTTCTCTCGCCCCAAACACTTCTCCCTTACTCAAATCTCTCTACCCACTACATTTTCAGCCTCTAACCTTCATTTTTCAAGCATTCATGCATTTTAGACCTAGATTTTAGGGTTTTTGAAAATTATTAGGTTTTTTGAGAATTTTGTGAAATTTGTGGGTCGGGTTGTTTTGTTTTGGTGTAATATGCTCATGCATTGCATTCCACTAGCATTTTAACAATGTTTCATGCATTTAGATGTGTGCTTGACTATTGAAAATCGTGTGCTAGTAGGTTTGGATTGGGTTTCAACCCATGATGCAATATATTTTTAGCACGTCACATGTTCATGCGTATTTCATGCATACGTACTCTTTCATTCCTATATTTGGTTGTGATTGTCATGCATATTTCATGCATATGTACTCTTTCATTCCTATATCTGGTTGTGATTGTGTTCTCTCTCTCTCTCTCTCTCTGTCTGTCTCTCTCTCTCTCTCTGTCTCTCTCATACGCAAATCTACTCCGTCTTGAAACCCTCTTGGTTTCGGGTCTTCTTCTTTTGATCTCGTTCCCCCTCTTCACGTTCGGTTTCATGATGGGAAGGCCCAGCAGGACTTCTTTGAGAACTTTCAGAAACATGGCGTTCATCTAGAGTGCCATGTCATTCTGTCGGACTTTTCTAACACTCCTCTACCTAGTGTCATTCGGACTCGGGAATGGGAATCTCTTTGTGAGATACCCTTGAGGTGCCTTATCGTGTTTATACAGGAGTTTTACGTCAATATACACGATATCGATACCTCTATACCTCAGTTTGCCACGACACTTCAAAGTACACGTATTGTAGTCACTCCGGATCTTATATCTGAGATACTACACACCTAAAGGTATCGCATCCTGATTACCCCAGTTGTTAGCGTCTTAGGACTGTGTCCATAGATAAGCTTTTGTCTCATCTCTGTGAGACACCTTCTATATGGGGTGAGCGTCAAAACACTTCATGCTCGGGCTTTGCAAAAGGTCTGAGATTCCTTAATATGATGATGACATTTGTTCTTACTCCACTATCTCACATAACTCTATCACAGAGCCTCGTGCTCGATTTTTTTTGTCTCTCTTAGATGATCTTACTATTGACTTCCCCTCTCACTTCATCACTTCCATCATTGATGTTTTTTAGGATATGACGACTTGTGATAAGCTTATCTTTTCTTTGGCTATTATGCGGATCACTCGCCATTTTTCTATCCTTATTCCTGATTCTCCTTATTACACTATTATGGGTGCCATCAACGCAACTTCTGTTTGGTGGAGCGAGGTCCAACTTCAACCAAAGCGGCCACAGACAAAGTCGACTAATCCTGCAACTTCTGCTGTTCCTTCCACCTCCGCTCCTTCTTCCTCAAATGGTGGTGTGACCCTCGAGCCAATCATAGTGCAGCTTTAGCGCGTGAATGCTCGCCTTGAAACTCTCACTGATAAGTTGTGTCAAGTGAACACCCCATGTCGGTTGTATTACACAACGACATGCTTGCCTTAGTGGTTTTGCCGCTTTTCCATCTCCTTCTCCCAAGGCTTCAGCAGATGAGGATGACGATGATGGTGATGACGATGAGGATGAAAATGTTAGCTCTTCCAGTGATGATGAGATGACGACCTCTCAGTGAATTACCATTTTTCATTCATAACAAAAAGGGAGAGTAGTTTGGGATGAGAGTATTCTTGTATTTAAGGGGAGAGTTAGCATAGAATATTTTTGTTAGGGGGAGTGTCTATACATTTTGAGGGATGTAAGGATTTTATGTACTTTTCTTTTCTTTCTCTTTGGTTATATTATCTTCTTGTATACCAGTCATGTGACAATTTATTTATGACGTACATTGTATTTATTTCATATATATATATATGATGATGTATGTTGTTTTTCATCTATCTCTCCATGTGTTATTTCTTTTTTCTCTTTATACACATGTTTCTTTATGTATGCAATCTTTATTTCTGTTTCACACTAAGATGCCTTAATGAGTTTTGTTTAAAGTATTTCAAAAAGACAGTTTGTGAAAATCTATTATGTCATAAACTCTCTTCTTGCAAAGTGTTTCAAGAGTTTATGTTAAGGTTAGATATTTTTGTACCAATAAGTGGTTATGAGTTTAGTGATTTAAGACTTCTCTCATTATTCATTTATTTGTTGTGATTTTGTCACAGATTGCCAAATGGAGAGATTGTTAGGACATGTGTGAGAATTGTTATAAATATATGTTATGTAAATTAGCTATTCCTTTGACAAAATGCACTTTACTTGTAATTGGGTAAACCTAAAATGAATTTAGTACTTCAAGAAACAAATGTTCAATTTTAGTATTGAAACCATGCAAATCTGTCTAAGAAACAAGTGAAGAAGTGATCTTCATTAAAACTCAATAGATATCTCAACAGAATCATATCTATCGAGGTTTAATATTGAAGCTTGACAGAAGTATGACAACAACTGTATCTGTTGAGAATTACGAAATTAGAATTTTCATATCTGATTTTATACATATCCATGACTATTTGTGTAGAGTTCCTTTTTTTACAATCCTAGACATATATAAGGATTATTTTAAGGGCCATCACAGGGATGCAACTTGATGCAAAGTGATAATACATGCATATTGTGACCGGAGACAATTTTGCCCTAGTTCATCATATCTCTCTAGAAAGCTACTGCGTCTTTGCGCCAAGGCTTTTGTGATCAATGAGTTTTTTGATCTTCATTGTTAGATGAATTGAAGAACTTTGTAGCCAACATCTTCCTCAAGTTGGTGTATTAGTCGCGTACTGAGATACATGCATCATTAGTTAGTCACGTACTAGAAGTTGTGCATTGAAATAAGATATTGTCGTTACATTACAAGTCCAATTGGGTATTAGAATAAATGTTCAACTGTAGGTTGGTAGTAGGTACTGAGATTCCGTTTACTTGTAACCGCTTGTTTTGATAATAGTAGATTTTCGGGAATGATGACCTTAAATTTACCTAGTGGGGTTTTGCCTCTGTAGTTTTCCCCATTCGTAAACAAATTACCTGTGTCAAATTTATTTTCCACTGTATTTAACTTAGTTAGTAATTTGTTTGTACTACCACGTTTATTGTATGTAATTGAATCTAATTAATTCACTAGGCTAATTAATTGATTAAGTTACTAAAGAGATCAATTCATTATTGGCCTATCAAAAGAGATAGATAAAGATAACGAGAGAGAATAAAAGAGAAGAGAGGCAATAGGACGAAGAGAGAGAAGAGAGACAATTAGACGAAGAGTGAGAAAAAGGGAGAAGAGAGATAGACAGAAAAAGAAAGAGAGAGAGAGAGAGAGGGAGAGAGAGAGAGAGTGAGAGAGGGATGTGAGAAATTGAATAAAAAATATTTCTTTTTAATGTAGTGATGATCAGTGCCTTACTACAAGTAACAAGGACACTGTACATTGTTAAAAACTTTGTTAACTTAGTGAGATTGACGCACATTTGTTTTGGTTGGGTTTAGACAAATATATGCTAAAATGTTAAATTGGTGAGGTTGATGATAATTCTCTAAAAGCATTAGCATGAGTCCAAATCTTATGTCTTATCAATTGTGCTTCACTCCATGCTCCACCAATAAAACTTAGACAGTTGGTTTCTCCAATTAAGTGAGATAACCCTTGAGTTAATGTACATTAAAATCAGACTTTTTTCCTCTCTCTCTTCTCTTTATGTGGTCTCAATCTCAAGTGTTCATCTTCATCCTCACTTTGCACCAGTTACAAGCACATCTAGGGGTGTTCACCAAACCGCATAAACCGCACAAACTGCAAAAATCGTACCAAAATCACCCACAAAATGGCATAACCGCACCGCACCGCAAGTAATAGTGCATCGCACCGCACCACACCGCATGGTGCAATGTGGTTTGCAATTTTATAATAAGAAAACCGCACAAACCGCACCGCATCGCACCGAACCCTCTCTATATATTAATATATTTAATTATTTTTAATATTAAATATATTATTAATAGTTTAATAACCCTAGTTTTCAAAAAAAAAAAAAAGTTTGATAACCCTAGCAAGTGTTAATTAGGAAAGCCAACCCAAAATAAAGAAAAACTAACTCAATAGTTTAAAACTTGAATCAAAACAAAGGTAAAAATAAGTTTTGGGCTAGGTAGAAAAATCCCAAAATTTGAGAAATATACCAACTTCAAATGATTCAAACCGCATCTTATACATTACATCGCATATGTGACCGCAAAAATAAGGTGCGGTGCGGTTATGATTTTGGCTAAAATTTAAACCGCATTACACTACACTGCACCGTACATGTGACCGCAAAAATAAGTTGTGGTGTAGTTATAATTTAGCTAAACTACACCGCAAAGTGCGGTGCTAAAAATAACCTAAAACCACATTGCACCGCACCGCGAACACATCTAGACACATCCATCTCTTTGAAACTTTTGCTCGTTTTTTCAAAAACCAATTCTGCTTCTATTGGTTTGTGGAAAGGAAATCTTCTGGGTTTTTTTGTTAATGAATGTTTTAAGAGTTTGATGTGGGAGTAAAGTGTGGAGAGAAACAAAGTGATAATGGTGTTTGATTTTTGTTCCATTAGGAAATATGTGGAAAGAAAAAAAATTTTGGACAATGTAAAGGTTGTAGTCAATAAATAATTAGGGTTGTTGGATTTTGTATTTTACATGTTTGTTGAAATTCTTGAATGAGTGGCTAAGACGAGAAGCTCCTCCATAGAAGCTTTCTTGTATATATATTATTGTAGAGATTACAATTTGATTTGAATATACGGATAACATTTTATTTAAATTTCAGATTTCATTATTTTATCGAACTTTATTTGACAAAGGACTGAATGTATTAATGGATATCTGCTGAGAATGCTTGGACTGAAATGTTTTGGTTTTGTGCTTCAATGGAGATAAGGTCGGATATGTCTCAATAGATTTTTTTTTTTTTTTTTAATAGATGAAAGATAGAAATTTTATTAAATAAATATGAGAAACAGTACATAAGAAGCCTGTACATAGGGGAAACCGGACCTATTCTGCAAGAACAAAATATTATGTAGGAAAAACAGTTTCTACAGAAACAAAAACAGGAGAACCATACCAATTCTACAAAAATAGAAACATTATGCAGGAAAGCAATTTTTGTAGAAAACGAAATAGAGAAACCAAACCTATTCTGCATAAATAGAAACATTGTTATCTACTTGAAGTTGTACACATCCTTTGATGATGGTGAATTCTCATTTGATTGCTTAAAAAAGCTTGTCACCAAACATTGCACTGAAATTCACTGAAATTCATAGTGTATAAATGAAAATTATCAATTTTGTTTTTGCACTTACAACTTTGAAGAGATTAATTTTAGTTCTATAAGAATGAAGTATTGTCTCAATGACATCATTTTCTTCAGCTTCAAATGGACGACACAGTGTTTGTTTATGTGTGTGTGTTTCAAAAACTCTTCTCTTTGTGCTTTTATGAAAAAGTCCTTATCATTCTAAACAATATTTTCAATTACATAGTAAACCATCTTAGGAAAATTATAGCAAGCATGAATCCCTTTTTTTTCCTCTTCAGCTAGGCCACTTCAGCCACCTCCTCTGTTTCCACATTCACCACAGTCATTGGAGTAGGCTGTTTTGGCTCTTTTTCTATGGCTGGTGTGTTAGCTAGAATGCTGGTAGGTTAGGCCGAGGAGGAGGTGGAGGCAATGCTAGGGTCCATGGGGGGCTGAGGGGAGTTGGGGGCCAAGCATAAGGCTGGAGGGTAGTATACTTTATCAGGAGTCCTAAGCTCTGATTCAGTGTCTACCCCAGCCGCGTTAAGGGCCTAACCCTATACCTCGAGGTAGAAGGTCCAAGCGACGTCCCTGAGTTGGAAAGTTAGACTCTGGCAGTCTTAGTCACACTCACGTCATAGGCCACCTGCTCGGCCTTAGCCATCTCGGCATCCTTGACTGCTAGCTATTTTTGGGTTTGTTTAAGTTCCACCACAGTCAAGGCTAGCTTGTTCTTGGCCTTCCTCTGAGCCTCTAGAGACTCTGTAGCTTGTTTTTCAAAGCTGGACAGGGCAGCTTCAACGTTTTTCCAAGACTTCTCCGCCTCGATCAATTGGGTAAAAGTCTCTTTAAGCTTTTGGCTAGTCTAGGTGTGGGCCTTCTTAATTGTCTTCGCCCTGCCTTCGGCCTTACAAACTTGGTCCAAAGCCTGGTCCATTTATTCTTCAACCACGAAGGCTGCTTGTACAGACTACAAGGTTAATGCATGTAGGGTTGTCCATGGGTCGGGCGGGTCGGGTTTTTGCCCAACCTGCAACCAACCCGTAACAGTTCGGGTGGGTGGTTTTTCAACCCACAACCGACCCGTAGCAGTAACGGATTCGTCGGTTCAGGTCGTTGGCGGGTGGTGGTTGGTTTCGGGTGAAACCGATCTCACCGGAATCCTTCAAAATGTGGCGAGATTTCGCCATATCCGGCGAGATCTTGCCAAATCCATCCAAGATCCAGTGAGATCCTGTCGGATCCGGCGAGATTTCTGCCGAATCATGATGAGAAATCACTGGTTCGGCTAGATTCGGTGTTTATTGTGCCAGAAATCGACGGATTTAAGTGAAAAAGGGGCCGGAATCTAGAAAAAAAGTGGCCGGAATCTGGAAAAATAGCCGAAATCTGGGAAAAAATGATCGGAATCTGGAAAAACGGCCGGAATCTGAGAAAAAAAAAAATGGCCGGATATTGAATGGTTAGCATAGTTGGGTTAGCATAGTCGGAAACTGCGTCCAACTGTCGGAGTCTTTGGATCGGGTGGCGGTGGGTCGGACCGCGGCGGGTTGGACGGGTTGGGTGGGTCGCCGGTTTGCCTGGACACCCCTAAATGCATGTTAGTGTTTATATATGTGTTATCTGCTTTAGGTAAAGAAGGAAGTGATCATGTACCTTAGCAAGGTCTCTCTTCAGAGACAGGAAGACCTCGTGTTTTCTGAAGGACCTAAGCTCCTACATGTCCTCGGGCAGGAGAAGGGCTTCCTCTAGACATTCAGCCACTAGACCTGACCTGCGCTTCAGGTGGTCTCTTAGGTTGGCGTCGTCCAAAACCGGGCCCCCCGAGTTCATCGTGAAGGAGGGTGTCCAAAGGGAAGGTTTTTGTGGCTATTCCCCCTTAAGCTCTTTTGAGGTACTGGTGGAGGTACCCTTCTTCTGTTGGGCCTTGGTGGTTCGGGCCTCTTTGGTTGAGGCTGCTGAGAGGAATGGGTGACTTCTTTTTCCTCAACATCCTTGAGGCCTTTGCCTCTTTGGCCCATCCTTTCTAGAATATGAGCTTCTTCTTGACCGGAGGTAGTTTGGGCAAGATGTGGGGGGAGGTGTGAGGTGCTAGGAGTGTCTTTAGGGTCTTCTTGCTAGTAGAAGACCTCGAAGTCCTTATCTGTCACTTCTTGCTGGACAAAGTCTGGTGTGGGCTCCTTAACTTCGACGTCTGAAGGGATGGGGTGTTCTTGTGAGTAAAGGAGCATGGTTACGATGGGGGCTGGGAGCAAAGCGTCCCGAGTGCATCTATGAAAGAAAATTTTCATACTAATGAACTTAGGTAACATCCTATGTGCATCTATGGTCCTTGGGAACCTTACCTGGTTCCCCTTCTTGGGTGGGACTGCAGTCTATCGTGGCAGTCTCCTGAGACAATAAGGAAGTCTTCATCCATACCCTTGCTTGAGTCAGGTAGGTAAGAGATTAACCTAACAGTAAAGACTCTACATTTGATGTAATATTTAGTTTTTTCTCCTTTTTGGCAGTTGTATACCCAATTTATGTCATGCCAGGTAAGGTTGGTCCCCATTTTTCTATTTAACATATTTACACACCCGAGGACTCTAAAGACATTTGGGGAGCATTAGGTAGGGGTCAACCTACACTTTATTAGATAGTCCCTAGTAACCCTTCCCTTGGGAAGTTCCATCCCGCCATCAATGAAGGCAATCATAGGAATGACCACGAATTCAGGAGGTCTTTTCAAGACCAGCCATTCACCGTATTCACGGTGTTGGATTTCAACACCGTTAGGAATCCTATATTTTGCCCTAAAGACAGCCCTAGCCTTGGGAGCATCTACTAACTTAGCGTATCTACCCAGAGAGTTTTATGGTATGAAAGAGTAAACTTGTGCAAAAATAGAAACAGGAGAATGAACACACCTATGAGCAAAGGGAAAATTCTCCTTGGGAGGTTGCTTCAACTCAAATTGCCAGAATGCGTAAATGAACTTTAGCCAGCCCTAAATTCTCCTTTTATAGGGATAAAAAAATGGGCAGTAAGTTTCCCGCCCACAAATGAGGAAGGATAGGAATCATAGGATCCTGATTGAGTTGTAGAACGTGGGGGGACAAGCAGCCGCCTGATGCCATTATTGTGAAATCGTGGATTTCAAAGCGTCAAGAGCGTGCTAGAGTTAAGTGAAAGGACATTATCACGTGGGAACACACATGGCACGTGTATGGTTTACTTATGTAGCTAAAACTTTGCTTTTGCCTCAAGGTCAATAGCAAAAGTTTTAAAGGGCTATTGTGGGTACTCGAGGACCGAGGATGAAGTTGAAGAATTGCAGTACAAGTGTGGGGATGCCGCGGTCCACAGGCCTGAGGAAGGAAGTCACTTGAGGAGAGGAAAGGATGAGTCAAAGGACTCTAAGGCGTTCCAGGTGGAAAGAAGGATATGAAGAGAGAGAATCAGTGATCATGGGGGAAGTTTCTAATTTGGAGTAGCTTGTTGCCTCCGCATTAAACAGTGGGCAACAATTTTATCAGCTGCATTGATGAGGAAGTGACCTGAACAATGTAAGTCACAGCTAAGCAAACTCCTTCTGTCACCTTTTCTAGATTTAGAAAGAGACAAGTGTCATGAAAGGAGGTTTGTTAGATAAGGATGGATGATTGAGATATGAGGGAATGACAAGTATATAATCAAAGGAAGGTTTGCGGAGAAAAGGATCTAGACATAAGTACCAAGATATAGAGAAGAAATGAGAAGAATATTGAGAGAAAAGAGAGTGAACAATAATGTTTCTTATGTAAATGTGGCCTCCTCGGGCCAGCTTGTATTGAAAAAGTGGTTCATCCATTTAATAATATCTGCCTTTCCTTCCTTATTTTCCTCCTCTTGTTTGTTTCCCTCTCTTACAAATTCATTGTTTTGGGCCATGGTTGGACTGATCTAGCCACTATTTTAAGTGAGCTTGGGCCGCCAGTTTTTCCAGTCCCTACAGAAGTTATATGAAATTTTTTATGAATAATAAGATAGAAGAGGAAGGATTGAAGGAGATGAAAGGTTGAATAAAGTAAAACAATTAAATTTAAAAAGATACAAAGAAAAAACTAATTAAGAATGCATAAGTGGAATGAAAATGGAATATTTAAAATGATAACGGTTGGAGGAGATGAAATATTGAACTAAAAAGGGTTGAAGAAAATGAAAGGTTGAATAAAGTAAAAATTGCAAAAATAAAATTAAAAATAAAAATAATAAAAGATGTTGATTACATTGCGTAACAAGATCTTTACAAAAAGCAATATTTTCACCCTTTTTTTTTAACAAGCAATATTTTCACCTCAGTTTTGAATCTAATAGCAGAAAATCCATATTTTAGGGCTTGGATTAAATATTAGAAATATGTATATTTAGTATCATACTATTCATAATTTCAAATAATGTCAAACTTTGTAAATGTGGACTTTTGAAAGTCCACTTTTTTCAAAGCCATTATTCTAATTTTATTTAATTGGATATAAATTTTGTGAGGAGTTCGTATAAAACCTCTTATTTTATATATTCATTAAGATATTTCCGCATCATATTTTATTTGAATGGTGAAATAGGTCGATAAAAACCATACTAAGATCTTTACAGGAGTGAATGTTTTTCCATTCAACATCTAAGTAAGAAACAACTTCTATGGCAGATCGTGGTAACATAAAACCAAATTAGATATTCAATATTGCTGTTTAAATTAATTATGCGATATTGTTGTTTTGTGTTTTAAACTATATTCATCACTCTCTCCCAAATTTCCTATGTATATATGTTCACCTTAATCCCATTCATGGTTATTTGTAACCTGACTTTTGCATTTGCCATTGGATTTTGAGTAATTAAGAGTCTGTTTGAGAACAGTTTATTTAGTTAAAACTGAAAACTTTTTGTTAAAAGTACTGTAAATAAAAGTAATAGCTAGCTGAAATAGTAATTTATCACTTGTCTCTTATCCACTGACCACTGTTCTCATTTAGTTTTCACTTTATGCTCTCAAACCATCCCAAAAGTCCAAAACTAAAGTCTCATTTACCAGATAAAAATAAACAAACTATAAACCATATAGTAGTTTAGTACAAATATAATTTTTCACCAGCACGAGTAATATTTCTCCATAATTTGGAAAGGTTTCCACCATTTATGTTACTAGTAAGTATAAGGAAAAACAAATATCATGCAAATAATTGGAAAACTCATGAACATTGTGACCAAAAAAAAACACTTGAAATACATATAGTTAACTATCAGTTTCACTATATATATAATCAAAGCTAATATGTGTTTTTGACATACAGCTCCCTCAATCTAAAATAAAAATGAACTACTTAAGAAGGAAAAAAAAATCTCCACAAAAATTGATAATATTCTTGATATCATTACAAAACACTTCACTTCCACAATAGAGGCATAATTTAGAATAAAAATCTTCTATCCCATTTTCGGTTTTCCACTTTATGTCTCACACACACACACACACACACACACACACATATATATATTCTTTATAAATTAGCCAAAATTTAAAATAGAAAAAAAAAAATTCAAATACATGACATATTGCAATGGGTGAATAAAGTGGAACACCCAAAGTGGGACAGAGAATTTCTATTCCATAATCTATGTCATTAGTTGTGAATCATAAACCTTGCAGCCTTACCAACAGCCTGAGGAAAAGAAATTTTAAAAGGGTGAATAAAAAAATAAATACGATATGGAGTAAACATGGTGTGATAGAAAGGCTGAACAGAGAGAGAGAGAGAGAGGTAAGTGAGTCTATGGCACACATTGTAAATAAAGATGCAAAGGATTCTACCATGGATGGGTGTTTAAGTATGGAAACATTACAGATGCTGCCTCCATGATCATGGGAAAGCAGAAGCCGAACATGTGGGATGCTTTTCCAACTCTCTCCAAGAGACGGTTTAGAGATACCTCCATCTCCACCCACTGTGTGATTAGTCACCTTCAAAAATCCAATTGCAGTCTTATTCCAAGGTATGCTATACCCAGCAAAATCAATAATTGAAAGCACTGGAAACTAAATTTTCTTTTCCAGAAGTATAACCTTAGCTCTCCATTTTTTATGCAACCAGTCAATGCCATGACAATTGGACTTCAATAAACTGAAAGGATGTAAGGCGATACTAGGGCGGAAATAGGCTATCCTTTCAAGTTATAGTTTTAGCAATTTATTATTATTTTTACAGGTCAAAATTAAGTTTAGGAAGGTGCCAGTCAATGAAAAGATTATATTGACAAGCTGGATAAAATACATTATTCTTTTTGCATTAGCAACTGATACATTGGATCAAGGTCTTCTAGGAAGATTATGTTAAATAGAGAGGACTACAACTGTGAACAAATGAACAGTAAGAAATATATAACATGCAAATAAAAATGACAAACTATCTTTCGTCCTTTTTTCTGATTCTTCCCTTTCTTGTTTCTAAACCCATTCTTAAGATCACTGGCTTTTAGCTTTATCCATAGAGTTGGATCCTATTCAAAATAATTTTTTAGCAAGGAGAAAATTGGGTTTAAATTACTGCATTGATGAATACAATTAAAGAAGCTGGGATTCTCAGTTATCGAGAAAATAAAATAATAAATATAATTTTAAAACTTACCAGTACTGCAATATTATGCTCATGTGCTAATTTCTTCAACAGGTATCCAGCAGAAATCATTAACGCATGCCCTGTATTAATTGACCAATCCAGTCAATTCCTAAACTGAAGTTAGTTGAACATCACAGATCTCCGACAAAGCAACATCCTAAAATGACAAGAAAAAAATAATATACTTTACTTAAGATAATAGAGTTGAAAAAATAGAATTCCTCCTACAGAATCAGAGAAAGAAATTAAAAAAAAAAAAAAATCAAACAAAAACAAGAAAAAGAAATGCCTTCTCATGTCCCAATTTTGTTTTTTTTTTTTTTTTTTTTTTTTTTTGGGGGGGGGGGGGGGGGGGGGTGCTGTGGGGGTCTGTTGGGTGAGTGTGGCACAATAGGCTAGGGCTTTAAAACTGCTATGCTGGAACACAATGGTACATTCAAGATAGTTGTAGTCTCTTTACATTCCCCCTTACCTAGAGACAAATAGTACTTTCAAAAATACTTATTTGGTTCATACAAATGAAAGTTTATATCCTCTCCAAGAAATATTTATACCAAAAAAAAAAAAAAAACAGTTAGAATAAATAAGCCCTGCTCAATGGTTATCAACAAACTTGCATGATTTTATTTCAAAAATTGACTGTAATTCTAAAACGTGCAGTGTCAGAATATTTGGAATGCTTCACAAGAGTTTAAAAGGAATAAAAAATAAAATAAAATCTGTCAACAACTCCCCTGATAACTCAAGAAAAAATGTAGGTAAAATCTGAATTAAGATTTACAATTAAGTGATTAAATGTATGATAGCTGCATCAATGTTTAAACTCGACTGAATTCTTAAAGTATGAAAAACTTGGCACAAAATGTTTATATTTAAAATGTAGATGAGAAAAATCATAAAATAATTATCAAACAATCACTAGGAAGAAAGAGAGACCAGAGAAGAGAGAGGAATATTAAAATGATACTGACTGAACACAAAAACATTATATTGAAAAGCTTTGCCAACACAAAGATATATTGCGTACTGAACAGATAAGAGAACTTGTTAGGAACCAAAGAGTATCAATCAATTAAATCAAGCTGATGAAGTTTTGCAGTCATAAAAGTAATGCTACAATTACATTTTGAGAGAAAGAGCGATTATAAAACTTTGGTGAAGGAGTATAATTTATTTCTTAAATTTATTTTTATTTTTTTAAAAGGTGACACTGATTTCCATACAAGAATGTATACCCTGGGAACCACTGCCTCCAAGGATTGGTGTAACCATTGATGACACCGAATCAACAATAAGCAACTGCACCTTACAATCTCCTCCCTGCATCTGAAACATTTCTCATATGTTTAATAATCCAAAAATGAAATTCTACCAAAATAGGCCAGCCAAAGCACTTCATGTCCGATGCAAACCTGAGATCTCAGATTGAACTCTAGCTGATGTAGCACATCAAACATTGTAAATATGTCAAATACTGATTTGCAAGATATGTTGTTCATTACCTTCTGGAGAGTTCTGTGTTTAGCCTAAAACATAATTTCAAAAGGAGAAAACTAGTTAAGACAAAAAGCTTACACTGCATAGCAGATTAAAGATACCCCCCCCCCCCCCCCACTCCCAAAAAAAAAAGAGTGATAATATGTTTAACCTGATCAATGGCAGGATCAGAATGCTGACAAATAAAGTGTGTAACACGTTGGGGCGAAAAGAGTTGCTTGTATCTAAGTATACAACACTGCCGAATGTTTCTTTGCAACATTTGATGCAGCTAGTAGGCAAACCTAGACATTAACGAGAGTGGATAAGTTTTACACTAAATACAGACTGTACATTTAAAATTATGATTTAAGTGCTTATGCTATAACTAAAAGAATACCAACCAAAGTGTTTAAATCCAAGAAATATCCATGCCATGGGAGAAGAGATACCATTGCATCATGATGTCCAGCTCATATAGTAGGTTTAATTTAAGCATACCACAACAAAACAGTGACTAAAAAACCCAAATAGATTCATGAAGACATGATCCAGTGGAATTTGTATTCATCAAGAAAACTAATTGTTATCATGAATGAAGTGTCTCTACTTGTGTTTTACCAGATGACGATGGCCCAACAAGTTCCTGAACTGCCCCACACGCAATCCACCATGAAGCAACAAATCGATCCTAAAAGTCACACAGCCCGAAATATTTTTTTTTTTTTTTCAATCAGGGCCAGACCCGAAACATTTGATCAAGTATTCAAATAGAATCAAACTATCATTGAAGCAAAAGAAATAAGACAATGTCTATGCTCAAATTACCCTTCACATCCAGTGGACAACACATGTTTATTCCTTTGAGCATCTTCCAAGAGCTCCATACCATTCAACCATGGCTGATGCTGACCATCAATGATAGAGAGAACTTGGGTAATCCCCTAATTGCTCAAAATGATCAAACAGGTTAAAAATTACCTACTTATAATGCTAGATAAAATTCTAAACCCCACCCCAAAAAAAAAAAAAAAAAAAAAATATTGAAATGTAATCCTTAACAAAAAATTTCTGTAGAAGCTAACCTGCTTTAATCTCTCAGAGCTAGATTCTTGTTCCGCAAAAGCAGCTAATACGTAGAGGTCGTGCAAGAGTAAATCCTCAACTGTTAAAAAAAAAATTATAAAAAAAAAAAAAAAAAAAGACCAGAAATGGCAAAAATGTAAAAGATTGAGCCAGAAGCAAAATTATAATTCATATAAGAAGGGAAAGAGTTCAACATTTCTTATATTGCTGGCATTGATTCATTGTGATTTATCTGAAACAACTGCCCTAAGCTATGTAACAAAAGTTCAATTTATATATGGTCTATAAAGAATTGAACCCCCAAAAAAAAGAAAAGAAGAGATGACCTGAGAAAATGTCGTGCGAAGCACAGAATGACTGGAAGTTTGAGTCTAAAATGGGATACTCTTGCTCCAGAGATTTCAACGGTGCCATCTCTCACTCTCACCCTCACTCCTCTCAGAACTAAGAAAAAAAAAATTGCTGCTTTAATGGTGTTTAGTTTGGATCTTTACGTTGGTTTATTTTATTTAAATTTTTTAAGGTATAAAAGTATATTTGTGATTTAAAAAATATGTGAGATTTTAAAAAGTATCTAACCAAATAAATAATGCAAATTAAAAATTATAAAATTTAACTACAAAATTATATATTGTTTAACGTTATAATCTTACTTAATAAAATAAATATTATTATATATTTTAAAAATTTAATCGTTGAATTATATGTTTTTTACGCTCTTAATATACATATTAAATTTTGTGTCAAAAAGATATTATTTATTATATGATTTATAAGTTTATATTTTATACATAACTTTAAACTACAAAAACTTGTAATTAAAACAATTTATTAATGACATAGTTATTGATTATTAATTTTTTAGAAATTTTGCAAGTATGAAGGATATAAGAAGAAGATGTAATCTAATGGTAGATTTGTCAAAATTCATATCCAATTAAAAGATGTAGGGACTCAATTTGGATTTGACCCTGAGTATGAATAGGTTTTCAGCCCAACAAGCCTAAACAATAAATTTGTAGAGAGTGGGTTAAAGGTTTAGGCGCTGGCCGTCGTTCACTAAGCATGAACTCTTTTTTTATAAAAGAAAATACTTAGAATTTATTTACAACTGGGGGGATGCTCCTCGGCCCGTGGCCGAGGAGCCCCTTTTCTTCTCCCTTTTCCCCCCCTCTCTTTTACTTTACTTGCTTTTCTTATATAGTCTTCATCTTCCTATCTCCTTCTTCCATCTGTTGATCATCCATTCGCCTCTCTTCTGGCCGTCCGTCCCATCAGAGGCCTTATCAGTACTCAAGTGGTTAGTAATGAAACATACGAAATAACCGTTAAGAATCCTCAAATCAATATGAAATATTTTGTTATTTTTTCTTAATTGTGGATTACAATGCGTTCACTAAGACGTGTTACAAGGTCCAAATAAACTCAAAAATTACAGACTTAGATGGTTATCTAAGCCTCTAAGACTTGCAAAGTTTAAATCTCTTTGAATCCAAGTATGTTCTACAGTGACTGTTTCTGGGATACCGTGCGATATTTCACTGCTTTCTTTGAGTTTTTGACAGAGTTTTCTCAATGATTCTATTGTGATTTTCTCTTGCTGAATGCCCCTCCAATGTTGGCTGCTTATCCCTTTAATAGTGTCATTCTAGAGTTCCGAGGTACCATTAATTCCCCTCCCCTGCGCCACTGGGTAAACTAGAGTCCACGTTGTGCTAGCCCTTTTGATGACTGGTACTTCCTTATTTCTCTTAGTTTTCTTCTTTTTGTGCTATTTTCCTAAAAGTTTCTTGCTGACTTTCCATTCCAGGATGTCCTTAAAGGGCTAACCTCCAATCTCTCTTCCCTCAAGGCTTTTAAACCTTCCCTTTTCAGACTCAGCTTTTCGGTTGTCCTTCCTATTGCCATTTTTCCTAGTTGAGCTGAATCCATTCCTGCCAGATTAAAGGTTTTCCCGACTACTTCTCTTTATAGTTCTTCTTTCTGGGTTGCCCGAGGTATCAGCCCTCTTGTTCATGAATTGTTACTTTCCAAGCCTTCTGGCTTCTCTCTGCATCATATGGCGATTGAGAAGGATGCATCTGTCCTTCGTTTCTTGTGTTTTTGGGTACTCTTTTTGAACTATCTCAGTCTCCTTCTAACTGTGGTGCACGCTCTGAGAATCCCGACCTCCTGGCAGCCTCTGGGTATCCCAGTCCAGTTCTTTCACTAAACTCTCTTTGATTTTCTTATTCTAGATAGGCTGTGCTTTTTTCCTTCCTCTCTTCATTTCATGGGCCCTAAGGCTTATCCCTTCATGGGTTTTAAGTTTCAAATTTTTTGGGTTTACCATATTTTTCCCTTGTGATGAGCTCAACCACTTTAATATTACTTTCTATGGAGTTGGCCCAGTGTGCTATTTTTAAGTCTTGGTGTTATGATTTTTTAAACCTCAACACATTCTTATCCTATTCTTTATTTTTTTTATTAAAAAAAAATCATCAATTAAAAATGAGGTGACTTGAATCCTAAAGGTATGTTTGGTTAGAAATAGAATAGGGAGGATACAAAATGAAGGAGAGAAAACAAGAGTAAAAACTCCTGGTCCAACACAATAACTAAATTGCCCCCCAAATTTTTTTTTTTTTTTTTTTGAGAGAGTTTTGACCTATTATTATTATTATTATTTTTTGGGTGCCTATTCTTAAAGTTAATGAAGTGTTAATTGATGATAATTAAATTTGATTATGTCAAAAGCTTTCCAGTTCAGTATTTTTATTTTTAAATTTTGGCAACTGAATGTTATTTATCATATATATTATAAGCCTATAATTAAACCAAAAAAAAAAAAAAAAAAAGAAAAGAAAAAAAAGGAAAAAAA
>NW_027069539.1:1051081-1188581 GCF_002906115.3 Quercus suber
CACTCTGACCAACGTTCCCTGCTAAGGGGTTATATCCCCATTAATGCGGCCAGAGGGGTTAGGTGAATGCATTAAGTGTGAGGGTGACAGCTTACTTTGGGCCTGGTCTTTCCCAAAAATCATCCTTGTCATCGAGGACAGGAGGTCCTCGGCGTGGATCCGAAAAGAGGCTTTCCCCAATTTAGCTTGAATGGTCAGTATTCCTCGCGTGGGCCTTGGGCCTGCTACACGATAGGCCGAGGCTATCAGGCCCACGGCCCCACAATAGCCCTCAAACCCTGCTGCACGTTCCCTCGGACGGGCGAGGAGGTTTGTGATACCTGCGGCCCTCTAGACGAGTCGCCCCACTTCGTTGTGTTAATGCTGCGACTTTTCGACTGCCCCGACGCGCGTTTTTAGTGTTTCAAGACTTAATGTGTGCCCACATTAAATTTTGGCGGCCCACATTCCCACTTTCAACGGTATGATGTAATTGTTCGGTGGGGATCTCCTGCTTTTATGCGGTAAGCGGTTACATTTGGGGAACCTAAGGGGGAGTATAAGTACCTGTTTGAACCGCCTGGTTTCCTCATTTTCCGCGCTTACAATCATTGATGCGGTATGATTTGAATCTGGTTCAACTTGCACACTACCTGAAGAGCGTCGTCATACTTCTGTAAGTCTTCTTCTTCCAGTGACCCAAATTTTCCTGGTTCTATTCCTTTCTTCTTCTTCTGAATTTTTAGTATATATTATAAGCCTATAATTAAACCAAAAAAAAAAAAAAAAAAAAAGAAAGAAAGAAGGGAGAAGAAAAAGCTGAAAGAATTACACTTCTCACATTTCCAATACAAACTTAAAACGCTTTTCTTTCTTTTTTTCAATTGTGCTTTTATTTTCTGTCAAACTTTATTAAGAAATTTATTTTTTTCTATACTTCGAATGCCTTTGTAATTCAAAACATATAAAGTGAAAAGGAAAAAGAAAAAGAAAAAAATGGAAAAATAATTTTTTATTTAAATTTTAATATGAGAGATAAACTTGGGCCTCTTAACTCGTTTGGGCTTAATAAGCTTGCAACAAAATTGTTTGGTCTTCCCTCCATATTTTGATATTCCACCGCCTCGGAAGTCCATGTTTTTCTTTTGCCCAGCGCAGACTCTCATGTAAGGAGTTCTCTTCTCTTATGCCTTTGGCTTTTATATTCTAACAAGATTTCCCGTTCTATGTTTCTCACAAACCTTCCCATTTGGTTTTGAGACAAAATGAAGTTGTGTTTAAATTTTGTTGAGTTTTGCATGCCAAGAATTTTGATATATACTTGCCCATTTACTTTTGTAATTGGAACTCGGAAGAATTTTGTTTTTCCTTGGGGTTTTGTTAATTATAGACCATATAGAATGATAATTGTGATTAGATAGAATTGGATCTGTCATTTCTTTGCCATTTCTCTAAATTGATATTTTCTTAGAATAAATTTTTTGAATAATTTGTACAGTTACCAATGGAGCAAGAGCAATGTCACATTTGCAGAGTTACAATAAATAGGGGGGACATAAGCTGAGAGACTTTGGAAAAAATATCATGGATCTTTGTTTGAACTCTAACCCACCAACTGAATGGAAAAAGGTGGTGGATTCGGGTTTGAACAAACGGAAATGGAGTAGTCTACAAGCTGTTATTAGTAAGCTGACCTGGGGAGCTACTATACAGTCTGCCATATTTGGATTCAAAGAAACAAAACTGTCCAAGGTGAACAAGTCAAGTCTGAAGAAATTTTTGTCTAGTGACTCTAGCCTGTAGTCCTTCATATGAGAGAGAAAATAAAAGCGCATGTAGCTACTAAAGAAAGGTCACTGATTCTGGTTTAAATAGATCTTTACGATGCTACTGGGGATTCCATTTCTGTTCTGTATACTAGAGCTTATTGAATTGTAGTTGCAGTGTTCTTAGTCAGTTAGTTGGAGCTGTGTTTTGTTTCATTGTGTCCATAACTGAGATTGTGTGCGGATAGGCCAAAAATAAATATATAAAGAGAATTCTTTTTCCTTTTTTCTTTAAATCAATCTCTCTCGTTTTTAATTTTTTAATTTATTTATTTTTTATTGCAATGATCACCTTTAATGCTTTTAACAAATGCAATGATTTGCAAAATGTGGAACTTTCTAAATTCTCTTTTAGAGTCTCTACACATGCACTTGTGTGAAGAGGCTAGCATACATATATAATATATAGATTATACATATACATTCAGCTAGTAGAGATGCAGAGGGTGTAAACTGTATTTTGTCAAATTCATCATTTTTCTTTCTTTTTGGATGATTTTAATGTTCTTTAGCTTACATTATCATTAATGATGATTTTTAATTTTTTTAAACAAAAATTAGTCTTGCCTCTCACACCAACCCTTGGTGCTTTTCTTTCCAGGTACAATCAATTAATTGAGTCAGGTGGATTCTAACTTAAAAGTTGGACCTGTGAGACTCTTCTGCTTTACCAACTGCAATTTCTAAGGGCTTTCAAAGCTGAATTGAGAGAACCATCCAAACCAAGCAACTGGTCTCATTGGTACTAAGTCTCAGTAAGCTTTTAGTCATGGACAGGACGATCCTCACCTCTGATAAGTCGTCCAAATCATCCCCATTGAACCCTCCTTCCCGGATAATTTGCCATGTGTATGTTCCTCCCCAAACTGTCTCTTCTTTTCTTTTTCTTTATAAAAAATGTTATAGCTTGAATTTTTTATTCAATTGCAATTAGCATATCGGTATTAGTTTTGGTTCATGGTGAAGTATATGCTAAAGTTAAACAAATCCTGTTTTTATATGCATATGCTCTATGAAGTATCTGTTACCACTGCTTATGCATGACATAAGTTTGTATGGCTTACTTATATTGAATTATATTATGCTCTTATTGTATTTGTAAAGTTTCAAGCTTTTATATTTAATTTGAGGTTATTTGAGTAGTTCATTATATCTATTCATCATTCTCTCTCCCGGTAGGTGCCAGAAGCAATTTTCACAATATACATGCCCTTGTTGCAATTCACGATACTGCTTCCTCCAGTGCTGCAGGGTAAGTGGAATTTTCTTCTCCCTACTTTTGTAATTATGTTTTTTCTATATTCTGTGTTGAAGGCATGAGGTTTGATTTTGGTTGATGTTCTTTGAAAATTACTTCCTGTTCTTTTGAAAGCAAAAGTTACGTGTATTTTAATTTGTAAGAGTAATTGTGTTTTCTATATGCTTACTTTGATTTATGAATTTTTTGTAGTTGCCTTAGAAAAAATAGAAAAAAAGAAGAAGAAGGGGTTGGTGAGATCATGATTCTATTGCTTACTTTGAATGTAGCTTAACAAATACCAAGTGTGCTCTAGTGCATTCTAGTTTCTACGCCAAGCTTGTATCATTTGAAGATTCTTCATAAGTTTTTCTTTTCTTTGTTTGGAGGACATTGTTGGTGTTTTGTTTTATTGTTAAGTATAGTATATATATTTTTGACAGTCACATAGTTTTCGATGTACTGAGTCTTTCATGCAAGAGAATGTAGCTGAGGAACTTCAGCAGATGCGACCTAATGATGAAACTAAATGGATAATGCTAGATATACTGAAACGATTCCCTTCAGAAAACGAAGCATGGATGAGCATGGTATGTTCCCTCTATTTTTTTTTCTTTGAGACTGTTGGGTTGTCACTAATTGTCAGATAGAATATTTTAGACATGAAATCTATTTCAAAAATCATTTTATAAAGCACATTTTGACGTGTTAGGGTAAAAAAAATCAAAGTAAAAAACAAATGAAGCTAAATTGCCTACATTCTGCCATGCCAGCCATGTTGTGGGTGAAGGAAATTGGCTAATTGGGGTGGCAGAGATTTGTGTATAGTAAAGGGAGGTGGAGTCTGTGACCAAGCACCCAATGTTAGAAGCAGTGTTGGTCTACAATCAAAGTTCTTTAAAAAATATATAAATAAAAAATAAAAACAAAAACCTTGATTGAGAACACAGCTGCAAGTTAAAGTTGATAATCATTAGATTTTTTTTCTCCCTTCTCTTTTGTGGACCAGGTTAGTGCTGCTGCAGCACAATTATATTGAGGCATGCTTACTGCCAAAAAACCTGAACCATGCCCAAAATTGCACTGCAAGTCCTAGTAATGTTGTAGAATCAAAAGCTTAGGAATAATTTATAGCACTTTTATTGAACTATTGAGAATAATGCTTTAAAATTGATAAAATGCTATGCAATGTCTGAGATGATGATTTATAGCAGTGCTGCTTTTTGTAGTGTTTTTTAATTAAACTTTCACAAAAATATGTTCTATATCTGACAAAGCCCCTGATCAAAATTTGAATTAGCAGTTTCAGTAGGATTCTAAAAGGTGCTTATTTCAACTTCGTGGTGCTTATTTCAACTTAATAGTGCTTTTGACAAACTGTTTAAAGTAGTGGTTTTATCATTGATATAAGGAGTTGGGTCTGCAAAAGCTTTTCTGGTCATATGGGCTGATTATGCTAGGATTTTTTAAACTTTATTCTCAGCTCAACAACATATACAAATTATTTGGTGACTAGAGTTAAATGGAAAGATATATGCATTAAATGAAATGAACATCCAGAATCAACGACATATACAAATTATTTGGTGACTAGAGTTAAATGGAAAGATAAACCGTATTAACAAGTCTACAACCATAAACCAAACATTAAGGACAACAAAAGCCCTACAGGTAACACTGTAAGTTTATTGAGGCGACTAAGAAACTAGAAAAATTAAGCTAGGTTTTTTATAAATTCGGTGGAAGAAAATGACATCAGAAGTCCTTGAGCAGAAAAGTTTTTCTGTATTGGCATCCACATCAAATGCAGCCTGGAGCACCTGAGGAGATAGAGCTTTCCACACTGAAGTCCTTCCAGATAAGTGGGTGAATATTGGACTGCCACAGAAAAACAAAATCATACATGAGTCATGGAACTTCTACAGCTAAGGTTCCTTATACAGCTAAGTTTCTTGATAAAGAATCAATTATTGCACTAAGATAGTGATAATACACGGTAGGCTTGATAAAGAATTAATTGTGTCTAATACTAGCAGATCAATTAACCAGGAGAACCAAAAGCTTAAAACAAGCCCACAAAAAATTTGATTAGATATATAACAATAGCCTAAAACAAATGCAAGCTAAGAATGTGAAAGAAGTCTTACTTGGGGTGGTGATGATAGAGAACCATTCCGTACCATCAGGAGCTGCAATCTTCGAAACAACAAAAAACTTGGCACAATGAGCAAATTACCTGCATTAACAGTTGTTTCCAAGACCCTGTGGCCATCAACACCAACAACCTGAAGACACCCACTACCCCAATAATATAAGTCATCTGCAATGCTGAGTCACAAGAAAATCCAGGAGAGCACTTAGCACTCCCATCCAACCTAACAAGGTCAGCTCCAAGCCCAACTTCACCAACCAAAGGAAGGTTATTAGTGTTCAAGACCACAACCCTTCCACCTTTCTTAATGTCCATGTCTAATGGAGCCTCCTCACAATTCAATGCCATACCTTCTCGATGTTCTTTCTTTGGTTCAGGCATTTTAAAGTTCCCACGAAGCTGGACAATTCCATTGCCTGATTGCTTTCCCACAAGGCCCTTAACAGCATTCTCATCCAAGTCCCATGCTTGACTCAAACTCAGTAGCGAACCCTGTGAAGATCCCATTGGAACCCGTTGGGAAAAAATCAGTAAATTCTCCAGATTTGTGAGCTTTTGAAGTATCTCCCATGAACAGAACAACTAACTCAGTGTCCTCTTTGTTGTACCACCATGTAACAACACCAAAAGGAAGGGCAATGGCATCACCCTTCTTAATTGCAAGGACCTTCTCTTCTGGTTCAGGAAGGACAATTCCAGCTACACCAGTTCCTATACAAAGAAAAATCAATGAGCACTAAGTTAACATAGAGGTCAACCACAATTGCAATACAAAGTTATTACTTGATACTACACAATGATTGCTGACAGAATTTGGTTCATACTCTAAATGTAAAAAAAGTTATGTAGACAATATGTTCAGCAAAATTACAAATTAATTACATCAGAAAAGAAAACTACTTAATGTTTAATCATCTGCTACATGCATAATAGCACAATACTACATTTTCAAATACAACCTGGTATAAAAGCATTATTCCTTCCAACGTTTGTAGGCCTTTATAAAGGCCTACAAATTTATTCTTCCATAATAAGTTGAACAACCTGATTATCCTTTTTTTTTTTTTTTTTTTTATTCTTTAAATTCAATTAAGAAACCAAGCTCAAGTGAAAACACTAAAAAAAAAAGTTTGGATAAACTTTGTCCTATATGCATCTATGGTCCTCGGAAACCCTACCTGAGGACCCTAAAGACGTTTGGGGTGCATTGGGTGGGGGACAGCCTATAGTTCAATAGATAATCTCTGGTGACCCTTTCCATGGGAAGTTTCATCCCGCCTTCAATGAAGGCAATCATCGGAATAACTACGAATTCAGGAGGTCTATTTATAACCAGCCATTCACCATATTCACAGTGTTGGATTTCAACACTGTTGGGAATCCTATATTGCGCCCTAAAGGCAGCCCTAGCCTCGGGAGTATCTACTAGCTTAGCATATCTACCCATGGAGTTTTATAGTATGATAAGTATAAGCTTGTGTGAAAGAGAAATGTGAGGATGAACACACCTATGAGCAAGGGAAAAAAAGTTCTCCTTGGGAAGTTGCGTCAACTCAAATTGCCAAAATGTGTAAATGAGCTTCAGCCTGCCCCAAGCTCTCCTTATATAGAGGTAAAAAATGAGCAGCAATTTTCCCGCTCATAAATGAGGGAAAACAGGGACCTTAGAATCTTGATCGCGCCGTAGAATGTGGGGGGACAAGCAGCCGCCTGACGTCATAAATGTGAAGTCGTGGATTCCGAAGCATCATAAGCTTGCGGGAGACAGGTGAAAGGACGTTACCACGTGGGAATGCGTATGGTACGTGTGTACTTCGCATGTATAACTAAAACTTTGCTTTTATCTCAGGGTTAATAGCAAAAGTTTTAGGGGGCTATTGTGGGTGCCCGAGGATCGAGGACAAAATTGAAGAGTTGCAGTATTAATGTGGGGATATCATGTGCCCGAAGAGGAAATTCGCCAGAGGAGAGGAGGGGATGAGACAAAGGACTTTGAGACGTTCCAAGTGGGAAGAATAGTTTGAAGAGAGAGAATCAGTGAAAATAGGGGAAGTTTCCAATTTGGAGTAGCCTATTGCCTTCACATTAAATGGTGGGCAATAATTTTATCAACTGCATTGATGAGAAAGTGACCTAAATAGTATAAGTCACAGCTAAGCAAACTCCTTCTACCACCTTCTTCAGATGTAAAAGAGACAAGTGTCATGAGGGGAGATTTGTTAGGTAAAGATAGGAGGTCAAGATGTGAAGGAGAGAAGAGTATATAAAAAAGATAGTGTTTTTAGAGAGGGGGGTGGGGGGACACAAGTATCAAGAAATAGAAAAAGAAACAAGAAGAACATTGAGAGAAGAGAGTGCACAGTGTAACTTTCTGTATAACATTGGCCTCCTCGAGCAGGTTTGTAAGGAGACATTTGCTCATCTATTCTATAACATTGGCCCTTTCTTCCTTATTTTCATCCTTAGGCAGAGCCCGCTCTTGTTGTTAGTTTCCCTCTTTTAAAAACTTATTGATTTAGGCCAAGGTTGAACTCTACAACTCACTGTTCTAAGTAGGCTTGGGCCGCCAATTGATCAGGTCCTTACAAAAAGTTTTGTACTTTGCATAGAGGCTAGTCATCGATATTGATATAAGTAGTTGGGTCTGCAAAAGCTTATCTGGTCATATGGGTTTTTTTTTTTTTTTTTTTCTTCTTTTTGATAGGATTTTGAAACTATATTCTCAGTGGTCAAACCAAGACAACCATTTCAACAAAGTGATCCTAACAAATGGTATACTAGGCACAATTGCACTGTTTTTTCAACGGTGATATAGCTTCATGGGACACTTATTACAGATTCTACTCAGTTTAAGTTGGATACAAATACTGACCAGCATTAATCAGGTTGTGTAAAGAATTGCAGTTGGTGGTGTACAATGGGGAATTTTATTTTAAACACATACAGAAGTCAAGTAAAAATGAAGGAAGTGTCACCTTTTGTGTCTTGTTATAGGAACTAAATGACATGCTAAGCTAATTGATCAATTAATGTTTAAAAGGGCTTCTGACTAATTTCTGCTCTTATTTTTGACAGATTCGATTTTGTCTGAGGAGACCATTCAAAAGATTTTTTTTCTGGTATACTTTTTGTCAACCCTTCTTTTCATTGTCTTCTAGATTAATTGCTTTTTCATCTTTGAACTTTTTCTACATTGCCAAATAAACAAAATATCTCTGCACTCCTTAAGTTGTAGTTGGAGTGTGAAGATTACCTGGTATATGTTCTTGATCATGTTGTCTTTGTATTCCATGCTATTACTAAAGCTGATTAGAGTTAATTTTTATTTCCTATCTGTAAGAGATCAAGTCAGTTTTGATGATTTATCTGTAGTCTGTAGAAGAGAAGGAACGGTTCCAAAGAGCTCCTGCATTTGGGGAACTGAGTAAGATGATTGAGCCATGGGAACCATGGTGGTTGAACCCTGCTGCCCGAACAATAGCTCTCATCAAGGAAGAAATCAACTTGTCCAACCACTTGCCAAACAAGAATAATCAGTACCACCACAAGATGATCTA
Organism: Quercus suber; assembly: GCF_002906115.3. Lineage (NCBI taxonomy): Eukaryota > Viridiplantae > Streptophyta > Magnoliopsida > Fagales > Fagaceae > Quercus > Quercus suber. Next base: position 1,059,833 of record NW_027069539.1, read on the forward strand.
GAAACTAACCAATCAAGTGAGATTCCTCTTGGCCCTGAAAGCCCACTACTTCCAGTTAGCAAGCTAAGTTCCACAGAGCCATCCCCTCCGTTAGCTGTTCACCTTGTAGATATTTTATATAGCTACTCTTTTACAGTTTGTCTCTACAATGGAGATTAGCAATCAGATGTCGTAGGATCAGCCTTGGTGGTGTTGAGTGTGTCCTCAGTCTTGAGTCAAGGTAGGCATCCAGAAACTGTGTTGGAAACTGTCTCTTATTGCTTTGGAGCAAATATGCTCTCCAGCTTATAGACACATGGGTGGCTTGCAATTTGGATTTGGTCTCATTGATGATGTGATAAGCCTACTTTCATTAGAAACTTCTGCTTTCATCATGTGTTCGGTCCATGAGCAGCCAGGTGAAGCTTGGTCTTCCTTAGCAGCAGTTGTAGGGGCAGAGAAAGTTCAATTATGGAACATGGAGGTGATAAGCAATTTGTGAAAATCAACAATAAGGCAGAAATTAGAGGCAAGGCTTTCATTGAAGAAATTGCATGAATCACCATTATGATGTAGTTTCGTATTTTCTTGAGGAATGGGAAGGAGTTTTAAATGATTTTGCATGACCAGGAGTCAACGATAATGTATTTTTATATATTCAGTTTCTGTAGATCAGGCATTAGCATCAACAATGTATGTGAGTGCGACCAAATCAAAGGCAGTTAAGATTGAGAAAGATCCTTTTTATAGACAAACTAGAGAATTTTTAATGCTCTCTTGCAGCTGTAGCTCAATGAAACTTTTGCACCATTTGCTGATACAGTATTTTGAAGTCTCTGCATTTGTGTGCATAAATTATCTTCTTAAGTTCTTTGTCTTCTCCCTTTTTTATCATTTAAGTGATATCATAAGGGAAGATGATAAATTTTGAAATCGTTTTTTTTTTTTTTCTTTCTTTTTCTGAAAAATTCTTGAAATGAGAAGAAACTCATTTTAACATACCTACCATAGTACTCCTACTCCTACCCTTGTAAATTTATGCAAAAAGGTATATCTCTTAACCTTGCAAATCTCACATAGTCACTTTGATGAAGGTAGTCCCTCAAAGCGAGGGAAAAAAAATCAAGGTTTTGAGATCATTAACTTATTTTTCTGACAGACTATGGTTGTGGATTGTAATTTATTGTTTAATTATTGATGTTGCTATTCAATTTAATAAATGTCCACATAGGTTTTTGAAGAAGAAACATTTGTTGGATCCTTTCATTTCTCTTTTTCATCACGAAAAATCTAAATAAAATGGAATCATTTTAAATTACAACCACTTGATATTTAGAATTCGGTTCCACCCAAATTGCATACCCAATTCCATAACTTGTTGATTTGTGCGATTGTGAGTAAACACTTTATATTCACTACAGATTGTATGAAATATGAACCCCACTTTTCGTTTATCACTCATAGTCACACAAGTCAATAAGTTATGAAATTGGGTGTGTTGTAGTATTGCCTCAAATTAGTTGTGCCGTAGTATTGATGAAGCAATATTGGGTCAGTCCTATCCATTTCATTATTCAAGTGGTCTCTTCTTGTTGCATATAAATAACCTGACCTTCTCAAGACTTTGTTGCATATAGATAACCGGACCTTCTCAAGACTTGTTCCGACAGAGTGAAAGACTGTTTGATTATGATGTTATAGTATATGCATATAACATTCTTCCTTGCCTTTAGATTGGTTTCAGTGTCAGGTTTTTCGGCGGATGAATTGTTTGATTTGCGCATCAAAGAATATTATCCACCATTATCACTAGTACTTCATTGTTTTGGTCTAGTTACTAGAGCTCCATGCTCTAAGCATTATAAATTTTTATTTGAAGATAGTGGAGGCCTTTTTTTTTTCTTTTTTTTTTTTGAGAGAATAAACCTTGCTATACAATGGAAAGAGAAAAGAGGACCAAATGATAGCCTCCTCATTCTCTTTTGCAACCCTAGTAAGAGTTAGAGCAACAAAATTACATCTTAAAGGAATAGTAACAAAGGATATACTAACAAATTGTTCACAAATCAGATTAATATCCTTTACAATTCAACCACTTCTAAAGAAGACATCCTATCTAAAAGATCAATTTATTTCCACAATTTCAAAACATCTGGCACATAGAACTTCGAACTTTCTGAATAACTGCAATAACTTCTATAAACTAAATATGCATAAAATCCAACCAAGTTAATGCAATTAAAAAATAAAACTATATCATGATCTTTGATTGAAATTAGAAAAGGCACTGCTTTGAATAGGCCAATGTTGTTAGATGGAAACAATATGGGAAAATTTTTTGTCTTCCCGTTAATACAAATCATCGTGGGTTTCAATGATTATGTGAACTTCTTCAAATTAGGAGTTGATTTGAAATAATTTCTTTCTATAGGATAGGAGGACCATCTAACCATCGTCTTGTTGTACTGATTAATTTCTCCAAATTAAAGACCAATGGTGCTTATTAAAGCCCAGTTTGGGCCCTAGTTCACCAGCCAATGCAAGACCAAATCAAATTCGTTTAGTTGTGACTTGTGAATTTTCATCATTCTAGACTTCTACAACCTTAAAAAAGGAACCAAACCAATTTTGCCATGAGCTTTTTTGGTGACCAGAATTAAATGCAACAATATGAAACGAACATCCAGAATCAAAACCATATTAACAAGTCAACAACCAGGGCCATAAGCTCAGCTATACAAAATTATTTGGTGACTAGAATTAAATGCAAAGAGTTATGCATTAAAATGAAACGAACATCCAGAATCAAAACCATATTAACAAGTCTACAACCATAAACTGAAGACAACGAAAGCCCTATTTATTGAGGCGATTAAGAAGCTAGCAAAACAAAGCTAGTTTTTTGATCAATTCAGTAGAGGGGAAACTAGCAAAACTAAGCTGGTTCTTTTATCAATTTGGTGGAGGGAAGAAAATGGCATCAGAATTCCTCTTTGAGCGGAAAAGATTTTCTGTATTGGCATCCACATCAAATGCAGCCTGGAGCACTTGAGGAGATAGAGCCTTCCACACTGAAGTCCTTCCAGCTAAGTGGGTGAATATTGGACTGCCACAGAAAAGCAAAATCATTCATGAGTCATGAAACTTCTAAGCAAAGTTCCTGATAAAGAATCAATTGTTGCACTAAGATAATGATAATACACAACAGGCTTGATAAAGAATTAATTGTGTCTAGTACTAGCAGATCAATTAGCCAAGAAAACCCAATAAAAACAAGCACACAAAAAAATTTGATTAGATATATAACAATAGCCTAAAACAAATGCAACAATGTGGCTAAGAATGTGAAAAAGTCTTACTTGGGGGTGGTGATGATAGAGAACCATTCCATACCATCAGGAGCTGCAATCTTCGAAACAACAAAAAACCTTGGCACAATGAGCAAATTACCTGCCTTAACAGTTGTTTCCAAGACCCTGTGGCCATCAACACCAACAACCTGAAGACGGCCACTACCCCTAATAATATAAGTCACCTGCAATGCTGAGTCACAAGAAAATCCAGGAGAGCACATAGCACTCCCATCCAACCTAACAAGGTCAGCTCCAAGCCCAACTTCACCAACCAATGGAAGGTTATTAGTGTTCAACACCACAACCCTTCCGCCTTTCTTAATATCCACGTCTAATGGAGCCTCCTCGCAATTCAATGCCATACCCTCTCGATGTTCCTTCTTTGGTTCAGGCATTTTAAAGTTCCCATGAAGCTGGACAATTCCATTGCCTGATTGCTTTTCAACAAGGGCCTTAACAATATTCTCATCCAAGTCCCATGCTCGACTCACAAACTCGGTGGTAAACCCTGCGAAGATCCCATTGGTTCCCGTTAGGAAAAAATCAGTGAACTCTCCAGATTTCTGAGCTTTTGAAGTATCTCCCATGAACAGAACAACTAGCTCAGTGTCCTCTTTGTTGTACCACCATGTAACAACACCAAAAGGGAGGGCAATGGCATCACCCTTCTTAATTGAAAGGACCTTCTCTTCTGATTCAGGAAGGACAATTCCAGCTATACCAGTTCCTATACAGAATGAAAGAAAAATCAATGAGCAAAATGATATTACAATTGCAATACAAAGATATTACATGATACTAAACATTGATTGGTGACAGAATTTGGTTCATACTCTACCATTACTCCGTAACAAAAAGTTATGTAGACAATATGCTCAGCAAAATTACTAATTAACTAAATCAGAAAAGAAAACTAATGAATGTTCCTGATGCTACATGCAATAGTACAATACACCTTTCTACAAAGATCAAGTTATCAAATCATATTTACAAACTGGTCCAAATGCATTGTTCCTTTAAACATTTAAAGACCTAAAAATTTATTCTTCCATAATAATTCGAACAACCCCACTGCTTTTTTTTTTTTTTTTAATCCAATCAAAAAACCAATCTCAAGTAAAAACACCCAAAAAATAAGGTTCGGATAAAGTTTAGAATAAAAATTAAGAATATGACAAAAGATGGACCAATAAAAGCCATAACAAAAACAGAATATCACAATAGAGTATAAAACAAGCAATGGATGATTTGATTTTGATTAGTCCACCTAGCTAGCCCATGATGGTTACCACTAAACTAGAACAACTTTGGGCTGTCTATTATTAAATTGAATACCCCAAATTTTAATTTCACAGATTCATCCAAAAGAATAAAACAAAATTAAAAAGTAAATTCCATTAAAATTTTATTCTACAAATTGCATAGCCAACCAAAAGCCCATCCATTAAATATATTAATTATCACCAATAAATAAATTATAAAAATAAAAACAAAACAAAACAAAAGTATCTAACAACAACAGCAACAGAACTTGCAATATATTATTGATCCGAAAATAAAACTTAACACCCACAAACGTAGACATACTTAAAAAAAAATCTATAAAAATCAGATAACAGCTGTACGTGTATATATACCTTGGAGAACATAGGCAACCTTGGCAGAATCAGAGTAACGAGGAAGAGCAAAACCGTTCTTCTCAAGGGCCAACTTGGCTGCACCAATATTTCCTTCACGCAGCATGGGAAGCTCAGATGGAGACCATGCATAATATGACCCACCATTGCCTCCGTACACCTTCCTAGCCAACTTTGGAGAAAGATCAAGCTCCATAATTTTCACTCTTTTTTTTTTTTTCTCTTTAAAAAAAATTCCAAACTATCTTTCTTGCTTTCTGTGCGTTAAAAGAGAGTAAGAAAGGTTGTATATATATAGAGCAGTGAGGACTCGGAAGAGAGATTTTGTTAGATAAGTATTGTTTCAAAAGATTCTACCAGTCTTAGTTTGTCATTATACGTTTTGTGATTATGAAAGCACGAAAACCGTGGCTGAGGTGTGCTGAATAAAAATCCTACTAGTTAATTCTTGCGCCCTCTCTTTCTTCTTTTTTATTTTTTATTTTTATTTTTTAGTTTAGTGTTACAATATTTAAAAGTGGAATATAAATAGCTGTGTATTTTTTTTTTAGTTAAAAAAAAAGAGGTAAGGTAATATGAAATAATATTTAAAATGAAATAGAGATAAGCCAAATATAAAAATTAAAGGAAAAAATCTAAAACTTAGCAACAGTAAATTACTATTTTATCTAGTTATTTAATTCAAAATTATTTAATTAAAAAATAGGAGTATTTTAGAAAGTTTAAAAATTTATGTGAAGATATTTTAATACGAAAAATGTTGAAAATCAAATCAGGAATTCTGTTATTAATAGTATAGAATAGATACTCCTTATAATAATAAGTCATGTATTTGAATTTTTGTTTTCTTTTATATTTTGATTATTTTATAATTAAAAAAAAAAAAAGGCGTCCTATTGTGATTGGGTGGAGTTTGGAATGAGGAGCATTGGTACAGAAAATACCGATGAACACATTATATTTTTCACAATTTATTAAGATGATCAACACATTATGCTTCTGAATGATATCATTTTTATATGACTTACCAAAAACACCACATTTACCAATCACAATGTGCCAATTCTTTCATTGTTGCAAAAAAAATTTATGTAACAATATTTATATTTCTTGAATTATAAAATGTGAAAAGTGTAAAATGGGTTGCACCAATTAAGCATCAACATATATATTTGTTTATCCAAAAAATAAAAAATAAAAATCATTATCCATGCCTTTTTTTTTTTTTTTTTTTTTTTTTTTTTTTTATGAGCATTATCCATACCTTTGTTTGAGAAGAATCTTATCCATACCTAAGTTGATTAATGCAGCATTTATCCATACCTAAGTTTTGTCATAAATCATTATCTAGCTTAGATTTTATTTTAGAATTGGAAGGTTTTTTAGGTGCATTGCAATAAATTTTAAAATTAGAATGGATAAAATTTGTAAGATATATTTAATTTGGGACTCGTTGTTTTAAGCACTTCGTATTTCGATTCTAATTTTTTTTTTAAAGGTACTTCGTATTTCACTCCAAAAAGATTTGGTTGTTATTTGTGATCATGAAAATATGTGAAAATAGTTTGTTAGTTGAATATCATAAATTAATATCCAACTTAGATTTTATTTCAAAATTGATCAAGTTTGTTTAGGTGCTATGGATAAAATTTGTAAGATATATGTTGGGACTTCTTGTATTAATCCCATCGTATTTCACTCCAAATAGATTTGGTTGTTATTTGTGATCACGAAAATATGTGAAAATAGTTAGTTAGTTGAATATCAAATCCTCTCCATATACATTTTTTTTTTTAATTTCAATAATTAATTTTCTTTTAAATTTTATGGGTTTAATTTTTTATTATTATTCACTACAGGTAATTTGTAGAAGTAATACAATCTTATGTCTACCAGACTATCACATTCCTTTTTAGCATAGGTCACCTTTAATGTAGCCACATGTGACTTGTTTATCACTGTAACACCCACCTCACCTAAATTTAATTTAATTTAGTTGCTTCTAGAGTGAAATTGATGAATTATTCAATTTACTTTGAATGTGATATTATTTTATATTATGATATCTACAAAAATAAATAAATAAATAAATAAAAAGAAGATGTAACATGGAGAGTTATTTTATGGATTATTCATATTTAACTTTTGGTCTTTTTATCAATTAAGGAAAGAGATAAGAGATTAAAATCTATAGCATTTGGAGTAGGAGTTTAAGTGTTATTGGAATCCTTTAGAATTCTAGCCTATCTAAACAATCTTAATTTGAGTTTAATTGGGAATTTAAGGTCTTGAAAGCTTATTTATGGTCCGTTTGGATTAAGGGGGAGGAAGGGAGAGTACAGTAGATTTAGCACAAAATTAGTTTATTTTTAGTTAACTCTACTCTACTCCCCTCCACTCCCTTTCCTTCCCCCCTCCATCCAAACAGGCCATTAAGTTTTATGGGTTTCTTAGAGGCTAAAGAGATACGTTTTAGTGGGTTTTAAATTCTAGCCCAAGTAGGAAATGTATTTAACATGTAAAGCTGAATTTAGGGGTGTGCATGGGTCGGGTTGGATCTAGTTGAGGGGATTTTTTGATCCAACCCATCATGGTGGGTAAAAAAAAATTCAACCCAACCCAACCCATCACATAAGTCCAACCCGACCCGACCCGACCCGATATCGGGTTGGGTCGGGTTGAACCCATGGGTTGGACAATTTTTTTTTTTTTATTACTATTATTATTAAATTGAGCAGAAAAAATATATCACACTTACCATCTGAGTTGATAAACAAAATATATATTAATATATAAACTAATATTCCAACTCAATTGTAAACAAAATATGTCTAAGTATCCAACTGAGTTGATAAATAAAATATAAATGAACTAGTATTCTAATTCACTTATAAATAAAATATACATGAATTTCTAACTCAGTTATAAACAAAATATATCTAACTAAGTTGATAAACAAAATATATAATATATATGATAGTAGGAACCGAAGTGCCCTACAGCTGGTTTTTATTAAAAAAAAATTATTAAACATATAATATATATTAAATATGGGTGGGTCGGGTCGGGTTTGGCAGGTTTGTAATTTTATGACCCAAACCCAACCCGACCCACTATAAAAAAATTTTTGTAACCCAACCCAACCCAACCCACCAAGCCCTAAAAACCGACCCAACCAGCAAGTCGAGTCGGGTCGGGTTTGGCGGGTCGGTGAGTTTTCTGCATACCCCCGACTGAATTTATTTAAGAGTACTAATTGGGGTGCGGTTGGTTTTCCTAGATTGAATTGGAGTGTTATTTTAGAGGTATATATATGTATACTGGGTCTTTTTAAGTCAGCCATGTGAAAGGTAGAGAGAGCCTGCAAGATTTTGAGGGAAAAAAAAAAGTCAATACTTGAGAGTTAAGGTTTAGGAGTTAAGAATTAGGGTTTCTCTAAATTGAAAAGAATAGAATAACATGGTACTACTAGAGTAGCCAATAAGTTAATATTGTACTGAGGTAAACATCTAATTATACATGCTTTATTGGAATCATTAATTGCATCTATGACTTAGGATTCATCATCTCATAGTTGCGTGGAAGTCTTAGAAATTATATTGATATATTCAAGGGAAAATAGGCTATCATGGAAGTATATATAAACGTATATTACTTTATTGATTTTGAAAGATATCCTAATATATATGTGGAGTAGTATCACCATTCTTTATAAGCCTATATAGACATCCATAGATGATGTTAAATGGTATATATATAGGAATTGCAGATTGTAGCATTAGGGAGTACACTAAAATTATAAAAAATATGATATAGACATGATATATATTAGAAAGCTATGTTAGATTTAATATTGCGAAATCTTCACAGTGGCTAAGGAAAAGTTTTATAAGAGGACTTTTTGGTTATTCAAAACTTGCCCTTACTGAGTTATTTGATCCTTAATTAGGTTCTAATTGACATCGTTCCAGACAATTGAAGTTTAACTTGGTTTAACAAACTAGAGGTAAATAGACTTTCGAACATGACGTTTCTCAAGATGTGTATATTTATATATATAAATATTTGCAAAAGTGAAGTTTCAAAATCTTATACCATTGTCAATGCATTATATAAACCAAAATTTTATAACTTCTTGTATATTACTTTATTGGTATTGACAATATTATAATAAAGTAAGAATGTTTTCAAATGGTTAATTAAACAGTCTGCAACCTTTGCCAACACAGAGTTAAGTGTTGCTATTTGGCCGAAGTAATATTATTGTGGTGTGGTACATTGTTATCGTTTGCTCTTCAGAGCCAGTGTTATTGTTTGCCCTTTGGAGCCAGTGTTGCCTCTTTGAGGTTAGTGTTATTGTTTCCCATGAGAATCAACCAGTGAGTGTTTAGCAGTTTATGTTTTTGTCTGGTTAATGTTTAATGTTTTCCATATCAAACTATTATTTTATTGTTATTGGCCTTTATAAGTAGAAAATTTGTTTATTACTATATTATATTGTTTCTACCTATTTAGTGTATTTTGGCCAATTAAATTGGTTACTATTTTATTTACTAATTACAGTGTTATAGTTAAATGTTTTCTTCCTGACAGTTTTACAGAGTATATTATATTACTGTTAAAACTATTTGTAAATATTTTGTAAAGCTTATATTTTTTCTATGATACTATTGTTTTGTTTTGAGAGACATTCTCATGTTATGTAGTCTCTTATTGAGCTTCTACCCCTCCCCCCCCCCCCCCCCTTCTCCACCCTTTCAAATTAGAGCAGTGAAATCTCTTTTGGTGGTAGATAATTGGAGCCATAGATTGAAAACTTTTTTTTGGAGCTATGTTAGTTGATGGACTATTTTATTATGTTTTCTTAGGATAGTGAGTTTAGTATTCTTGAAACTATTTGAGATTGTATTTGGAGACTTTATTGTTAACATTTTAATTTGGTGGATTTTATAAGAAAGACTTGATGGTTTGATTCTTTTTTTCTTTTTTCTTTTTTGAGATGCTTGATGGTTTGATTCTTATTTGTGGGTATTTAATTATTTTCTATTCCATTATAGTAAATGTTGATTATTTATAAAAACAAGTCGTGCATCTAAATCCTTGGAATGGGTTTGGGGGGTTAGAAGCACATCCCTTTTTAGCTTAGGTCCACCTTAATGTTAGCTTGTGACTTGTGACTAACTATTGGGATGATTTGCTTGGTTTCCAATTATCATTACCCTCATAGTAAAATTCTAATTTATTTATGTCATTGCTAGGATTTATTTATTTATACCACCGCTACTCTTACCGTGATGGTCACTCTATATGTATAAATATTTGTGGAATGTGGGGGCAAAGACTGAGGTTTAAGTCTCCTATACAAAAAAAATTAATTTTTTTTTGGTTAAATAAAAAAAAAGGATATATTTATTTATATTTTCTTTGTTTTCATGTCATTGCTTGGATTGGTGAATACTGTTTTGATTAAAACACCTTCACAATCCAACACGTACTCTGCCGTCTGTCCTGCCTCTTGTGAGCACTTAAATGTCGGTCTAGTGAATAACAAAATTAATTAAAAATTGGGATTTTTTTTTTCTTTTTGAGAAGAAAAAATAGGGATTTGATACTATATCAAACTCAGAGCATGGGATCCCTTTGCTTTATATATATTTTTTATTTTTTGGGTAAGCGATTGCTTGGCTTTACCAAATGGCTATAAGAATCTATCGAAAGCATAATATATGACTATGAGACAGCTAAAATGATTCCATTAATTCATCAAGAAAGCATAATATGAGCTTTGCTGGCTGCATGCATTTTCACATTGATATACACACTGTATAATAGTATTCAAACACTATGATGTTATATAGCTCAGACACTTTTAGATATACATGACAAAAAATATATATGTATATTAAATTAAAAGGGAACCCAAACCTTTTTAATTTTATGTATTTTGGTCTAACAAAAGGGTACCAGATTACCACATTGTACAAAAGGGGGTAAAGGGGTGGGTTAATATGTCTTACGGTATATATTCCTTGATAAAAGAGACAAAAGATTTCACCTAAGAAAAAGATGGAAAATTTAAAACCTAGAATAGGATGTTATTTACTAATCATAATTTGAGAAAAATACTAGCTACATTCTTACTATATTTCGATATATTTATTACAGATTTAATGTCAGATTTGCCAATTCAGCACACTTCAGAGTCCAATTTTACACACAAATTCACATAATTTACAAATGAACTTTATTGTGTATCAAATTATCAATCCTTAACTTCCAACATCCTAAATGCATGTGACCTTAGATTCAATGAAGAAACATTTTCATTGCTAAATTAAAGTGGAAAAAGGTGGAGGAAGAAAATCGCAAGAGCCCAAGATGGGCAAACCTAGGTCTGAAGCCACATCCCATGGCCGACTTGAAGGCATCTGCCAAGCTTTAATTTGATTGGCGAATCAAAGTCCCCAAGCATGGTTCTTTGGTTGACAGTCAAAACAATTGAGTATGATCTAACTGCCTCTAGAATGAGAGGTAGCAGTGTTACATACATCCAATGCATGGTAAATTTTTTTCTGGAATAGCCAAACCTCAAACTTAGGCAATTCATATCAGATCAAACCCAAAAAAGCAGATATGGAGATTGATAGCTGATGGGACTGATGAAATCAAGTATAGACGAGCTCAATGGGACAGACGAGACGGGCCTGAAAGGACGAGTATCCACTTCATTGACGAGGGTAAACATTTCATTCAATGTCGCTAATAACACCTTGGACGGTTACAAAGCCAATTGTACAGACCGTTGGGAGCAAATTAAAGCAACATTATGAGGCAGAAAACGTTACCCAAAGGGCATTAAAACCACCATAACTGCCTCAACGGTTAGAAGCTGTAACAACATATATAAAGCCCTCACATTGCCAAGAACAAGGTACGTACACACTGAGATAGATACCGAGAGATTTCTTTGATTCTATTACATTATATTGCTCATTCTTAAAAAGCTTCGGATACTGACTTTGGCATCGAAGGCGTTGTGGCAGGCACCACACCGATGACCACTCTTGAGAGTACATTCTTATAGGCTGGAGACTACTCTTGTCTGCACACACTGACTGACGAGTTCACGCTTCATCAGTTTGGTGCCGTCTGTGGAGACGACATTTTCGTGTTCAATCTCGAAAAGATAGTTTCCAACTAACAATTACTATCAGATGGAATCCAATCAAGATTCCACAGCCTTAGCTCAGTAAGTTCAAGCTTTCGCAGCAACTGTTGAAGAACTGACCAGACAAAATCAGGAAATGAAGCTACGACTTTAGCAGGAGGAGAATCGATCTAGAGGGAATTGGGATGACGAGGGAGATAGCCACAGAAGAAGTGACCATCAAAGGTCCGCTACTCCGACCGAGCACAACTCAGATCTTCTCCAAGAGATGAGGAGGGAGATGGACGAACTTAAGAACGCCATCAAGGAGAAAACAGAATGGAGTGTAGATCGAATGGTTAGGGCAACGGATTTGCCATTCACCCCGGCAGTCCTTGAATGTCCAGTACCGTCAAAATTTTGGTTGCCTCAGCTTGAACCATTCGATGGGCTAAAGGACCCTCAGGATCATCTTAACACCTTCAAAATGACACTAGGGCTCTAGCAGCCCCCAGACGAAATACTGTGTCGTTCCTTCCCAACCACCCTCAAAGGAGCTGCAAAGGAATGGTTCATGAAGTTGCCAACATCTTCCATTGACAACTTCGAGCAGTTGAGTAACGCCTTCCTGCATCACTTCATTGGAGGACAACGTCCTAAGAGGACTCCGGACCACTTACTTACCATCAGGCAGGGAGAGAAGGAAACTCTAAGGTCATACGTGAAACGCTTTACTCGCGAAACACTAGAGGTAGATGAAGCTGACGATAAGGTGCAACTGACGACCTTCAAGGCAGGGTTAAGATCTAGAGAGCTCATTACGTCACTCGCAAAAAATCCCCCAAAAATGATGGCCGAGATGCTCCTTAAAGCACAGAAGTACATAAACGATAAAGACGCATTAGCAGCCATCAGAGATGCAAGGAGACCAAGGGACAAAGAAAGGAAAGATGATGACTGTAGAGGGTAGAAGTGGGAGCGTCCAAATCGTTGGACCAATGACAGGAGTAGGAGGAAGGATGATAAGGGACCACAAACGGTAAAATTTACCCCACTTATTATGTCTGTTGATAAAATTTTAACGCAGATTAAGGACGAACATTACCTCAAATGGCTGCGACCATTACACTCATCTCCTAACATCCACGATAAGAATAAGTATTGCCAATTTCACAAAGACCACAGCCATTACACCGAAGATTGTCAAGGTCTCAAAGAGCAGACAGAAGAGTTGATACAGAAGGGGAAGTTGCAGAAGTTTGTGAAGAAGGGGGAGTATAGTAAGTTCCGAGACGGAAACAAGGGCCAGCATGAGTCCTCATCTGGGGGCCGTAACCATCAATTCTAGCCTCCCCAAAATGTGATAAGGGAAATACAGACGATCTCATGAGGACCCATCGTAGGAGGATCATTCAAGTCCCTTAAGAAAGCGTATCAACGACAGGTGAACAGCGTTCACATAACACCCCCGTTGAAGCACAGACGAACTGATTAGGACATAATTTTCAATGAAGGAGATGCTAGGGGAGTGAAGCAGCCTTACAATGACCCCTTGGTCATAATACTAACCATAGAAGGCTTCAACACAAAAAGGATCCTCGTGGACAATGGTAGCTTTGCTGATATCATCTACTTCCCTGCATTCTAACAACTGAAACTAGATCCAAAAAGACTGTGTCCATTTGATTCCCCCCTCGTCAGTTTTAGTGGTGACAGGGTATACCCCAAGGGCATAGTGATGTTGACGATGACATTGGGAACCTACCCGAAGCAGACCTGTCATCTAGACTTCTTGGTGGTAGATTGCCCCTCGTCCTACAATGTAATCATCGGAAGACCAACACTCACAGGTGGAAAGCATCTATGTCTACCTACTGCCTAAAGATAAAATTCCTGACGGAGAACGGTGTGGGTGAAGTTAAAGGAGATCAAGTCTTAGCTCGAGAATTCTACAAGTATGTTGTGGCCGCAAGGGAGAACCATACATGGACGATCGAAGAAAAAGAGAAAGAAAATGTGGAGGCCCTGGAGACAGTAAAGTTGGCCAACAGAGAATCAAATAAGACAACTAGGATAGGGACGACTCTAAGTCCCGAGATGAGAACAAAGCTGGTCTAATTTCTTAAAGAAAACCTAGACGTCTTTGCCTGGAGCCACAACGACATGGCAGACATATCTCCAGAAGTCATACGGCACAGGCTGAATGTAGACCCAGAAAGAAAGCCGGTCAAGCAGAGACGAAGAGTCTTCGCACCCAAAAGAGACCAAGCGATCGCTGACGAAGTTAACAAACTCTTGACCGCAGGCTTCATCTGGGAAGTATATTATCCAGAATGGCTCGCGAACGTTGTCCTAGTGAAAAAAGCGAATAGGAAATGGAGAATGTGCGTAGACTTCACGGACCTGAACAAGCCCTGCCTAAAGGACAGCTTCCCTCTTCCAAGAATAGACTAGCTAGTAGACTCTACAGCTGGTCACAAGCTGTTGACATTTATGGACGCTTTCTCAGGATACAACCAGATAAAAATGACTGACGAGAATCAAGAGAAAACGGCCTTTATCACCAGTCAAGGGCTCTATTGCTATAAGGTAATGCCCTTTCGACTGAAGAATGCAGGTGCCACTTATCAGAGATTGGTGAACAGAATGTTTAGCAAGCAGATAGGCAGGAATATCGAGGTATACGTGGATGACATGCTCGTCAAGAGCAAAGACTCTCCCATCTGGACGATCTCAAAGAGACATTTGCCACCCTCAAGCAATACTACATGAAGCTGAATCCTAGTAAGTGTGTCTTCGGTGTAGCCTTAGGGAAATTCCTAGGGTTCATGGTGTCCCAGAGAGGAATAGAGGCAAACCCAGAAAAGGTACAAGTCATAATTAACATGGCGTCACCCAAGACCGTTAAGGAAGTCCAGAAGCTCACAGGACGGGTTGCAGCCCTTAATAGGTTTGTCTCTAGAGCAATGGATAAGTGTTTACCCTTCTTCAAAACCTTGAAATAGGCTTTTGCCTGGACTGACGAATGTGAGGCAGCTTTCCAGGAACTCAAACGCTACCTAAGCAATCCACCCCTTCTAAGCCCGTCAAAAGAAGGTGAGAATTTGTATTTCTACTTAGCGGTGTCAGCTACAGCCGTCAGCGCAGCCCTGATCAGGGAAGAAGACAGGAAGCAGCTTCCAATTTATTACATCAGCCAAGCCTTCCAAGGAGTTGAGTCCAAGTACCCAAAGATTGAAAAAATCACGTTCGCATTGATTGTAGCTTCACGCAAACTTAGACAATATTTTCAAGCAAATCCAATCTTGGTGATGACAGACTAACCTATCAAGAAGTCCATGGGTAAACCTGAGGCAGCAGGGAGAATGGTCCAATGGGCAATCGAACTTAGCCAATTAGATGTTGAATATCATCCCAAGACAGCCATTAAAGCACAGGCTTTGGCAGATTTCATCGCAGAGTTTATCCTCCCGGATGAAAACAACCTCACTGACAAAGACAGGCGATGGACAATACAGACCGATAGTTCGTCAGGCTAAAAAATGGGGGGAGTAGAACCCCCGAAGGAGAAATACTAAAGTATGGAGTCCAGCTGAAATTTCCTGCCACCAATAATAAGGCCAAGTACGAAGGGATTTTGACTGGTTTAAGGCTCGGAAAAGAGTTTGGAGTTAGGAACCTGTTAGTCCAAAACGATTCAAAGCTAGTGATTGGGAAAATCAAGGGGGAATATGAAGCAAGGGAAGAAAGAATGTAGAAATACTTCAGGCTGACGAAACATCTGACTCAGGAGTTTAAAGAAGTGGAGTTTATGCAGATCCCCAGAAGCCAAAATGTGGCAGTAGATGAAGTTTCAAAGATAGCTTAGTTAGAAGAAGGGGGATCGAACACAGATCTAATGATGGAAGTCCAGAAAAACCCCAGCATTGAAGAAATCCCAACGTTCACGATCTAGGGCACAAACAGCTGGATGATGCCCATCCTATCTTCCCTACAGGACGGACAGCTCCCTCAGGACGCAGACGAGGCCAGGAAGATCAAAAAGAGGGCAGCTAGATTTGCAATCCTCAATGACACCCTATACAAGAGAGGCTTCTCCATGCCTTACTTGAAGGAAGAAGCAAAGTACACCCTGGAGGAGGTCCATGAAGGAGTTTGTGGGGATCATGCTGGTCCCAGATCCTTGGTAAGCAAGATCGTTCGAACAGGCTATTTCTAGCCAACTATGCAGATGGATGCGACAGAGTTCGTCAAGAAATGTGACAAATGTCAGCGGTTCGAGAATGTTCAGCGACTTCCAGCAGAGAAACTGACGACGATTGCATCCCCGTGACCTTTTGCACAATGGGGAATCGACATCGTCAGCCCACTACCACAAGGCAAAGGTCAGGTAAAATTTTTACTAGTTGCTATTAATTACTTTACGAAATAGGTTGAAGCAGAGGCACTGGCGACCATCACCGAAGCAAGAATCTAAAGCTTCGTTTGGAAGAATATAATTTGCAGGTTCAGGATCCCACGAACTATCATATCAGACAATGGACGATAGTTTGATAGCCAAGGCTTCAAGGATTTCTACTCAGGGTTAGGCATCAAGAATCAATTCTCGTCCCCGGGGCACCCATAGGCGAATGGACAGACGGAGGTGACAAATCAAACATTGCTCAAGATCATCAAGACAAAGTTGGACGATGCAAAAGGGACCTGGCCAGAAGAATTTCCCAATGTCTTATGAGCCTACAGAACCACAGCAAGAACTCCAACGGGAGAAACTTCCTTCAGACTTACCTATGGTACCGAAGCAGTGATCCTGGTCAAGGTAGGAGTAACCAGCCTCAGACGAGAGGCATTCAAGAAAGAAGACAATGACGATCTTTTACGAGTGAACCTGAACTGTCTAGACGAAGTAAGAGACAAAGATGACAATAGAATGACGGGTTACCGGCAGAAAATGACTGACTATTACAACAAGATGGTAAAGCTCAGACGACTTAGCATAGGCGACCTCGTCCTACGCAAGGTCACAACGGCCGCTAAAAACTTATCTCAAGGAAAGCTCAACCCCACATAGGAAGGACCTTACCGAGTCGTTCACTACTCCGACAAGACAGTTATCATCTGGAGACCCTCGACGGGCAAAGACTACCAAGGCCATGGAATATTGAGTATTTGAAGAAATACCATCAATAGATGTAGCATATAAATGTATTCGTTCTTAAGTTAATAAATGAATTATTCAGCTAACGTCTCCGTGCAAACAAGTCTGGCCAACTATATAAAGCCACACGAGCTAGAAATGGCTAAGTAACAAGATTCCGCTTTGACGGATGTAAGTTACGGACAAAGCCAATTAATGCTGACAAAATCCCTTAAATGAGTGTAAGTCAAAAATGGCTAAGTAACAAGATTCTGCTTTGACGGATGTAAGTTACAGACGAAGCCAATTAATGATGACAAAATTCCTTAAATGGGTGTAAGTCAAAAGTGGCTAAGTAACAAGATTTCGCTTTGACGGATGTAAGTTACAGACAAAGCCAATTAAGGACTACAAAATCCCTTAAATGGGTGTAAGTCAAAAAAGTGGCTAAGTAACAAGATTCTATTTTGACGGATGTAAGTTACTGACGAATACAAGTATAGATGACAAAATCCTTAAAGTGGGTGTAAGTGATAAAACAACTAAGTAGCAAGATTCCACCTTGACGGATGTAAGTTAACGACGAGGATCTCACAACGAATCAAAACTAAAAGCTGAACCCGGGCATCCAACCCATTTGCCTGAACCAAAGGAGTTCTAGTTATAAGAAAACAGCTAAAACTACCGACGAAAGAGAGGAAAGTCACAATATGGAACTTCCACTAAGCACAACATATTGACTCAGGCAAAACTCAACAAACAAGTGTGCAATCACGGGTACAAGTAAGTATGCAGCAAATTTAATTAAAGTCCCAAAACCAAGGGCAATTACCATTGTTTTTACATAAAACCCATAAACATTGGGTTACCAATATTGTTCTCAAAATAAAATAAAAAGCAAGTGTTCAGAAATTAGATCTTAAAAAAAAAAAAAAATTGCCCAAAAACATGACAGGCATCCACCAAAACAAAAAGAAATTTTCACAAATATCAGAGTCAGGCATTGGCAGCATCGTCTTCACCAGTTGGAGCATCATTAGCAGGGACATCCTCATGAGCGTCGGGCTCAATGGCAGAAGATTAGACGGCCTCGTCAGCAGCCATTTCCTGGTCTACCTCCTCCAAGTCCAACTTCTCCATGTCTACCCCAGAAGGATGCTTCATAAGGTATCTCCTCAGGAGCTCAAATCCTTTGAAATACCAGCTAAACAAAATGGTGCTATATTCGTTGGTAGTTTGGAATGCTTCCACCGACCTCGCAGCTATCGTCTTCAGCTTCTCCTTAGCACCTAAGAGCTGCTCATCCTTTTCCAGTGTCAACTGACGCTCAACCTTAAGATCGTCATCTAGTGTCTTCACTTTCTCCTTCAGGGAAGCAGCCTCGCCTATAGAATCAATAAGATTCTTTCTTAGCGTAGAGTTCTCCGCCTCTAGAGTTTCCATCCTGGACGTAAGGGACACCGCCCTCATCTCCTGGGTAAGATATTCAGAAGTGATATGAATACTTTCTCCTAGAACCTAGAAAAGAAATTCAGAGTAGTCAGTAAAAAAAAAAATGGAGGGTGGCGCAAGCGAACTAACCTGTACAAGCTTGTGAACGTGGCGAGTAGCCACGTCTTTGAACGGAACGCTGGATAAGACCTTCAGATCCGCAGCAGTCACTACTCCGTGATCTCTGTCCACTACAAGCCTCTCATCAGTCCAGAGCGTGGATGGACGAGGGTCGCCTTTCTCCTTCTCCTTCTCGGACAACCTTGGCCTCTTGGAAATGGGAGTACCCCCGATCTCCTCCACTGAAGTCGTGGAAGAAGCGGTTCTCGTTGTCGCAACCCCCAACACAATTAGGTTGACAGAAGAAACGGGAGGGACAGAGCCACTTTTTCCAGTGACGCACATAGATTTTTTTCCCAAGTTCGACAGAGGCTCATCCTTCTTGGCCCTCATCTTAGCGTACATATCTTTGTTGAACTTGGTCGTCATCTCTGCAAGAAGGAAACACTTGTTTTAAAAAAAAAAAAGTGAAGAGATAGGTATAAGTTGAATACTGACGAACTCAATACTTACTCTTTTTTCCCTCAATATCAAGGTTTCGCAGGACGTAACTGGAAGGATCTGGGCCAAGACAATAGAAGGCAAGTGTCCTGGGATCTACAAGGACGTCCCAACTTTCAATCGTCTGCGCGTATTCAATCGCCTTCTGAACCCACTCCTTATACCCGCTCTTCAACTTGGGCCATCTCTTAACTGCACAGAAGAAGAAGTAAGAGAATCAATAACGATAAAGGCAAGCACAATAGAACTTAATGCATGAAAGGGAATATTGACGCACCTAAGGTTGGGGTTCCCCACCGATGATGCAACCTCGGGAGATCACCCCAAACCTCGCCCGAGGGAGTTTCAAAATCGTCCCCAAACACAAAGAAAAACCTAGACTTCCAGTATCTGAAGGACGAAGGTAACTTCTTGACAATCCTAGTCTTCCTCTCCCAAGACACCAGTTCATAGTACCCGTGATCCTTTGACGCTTTCAAGTGATACAAATAGATGAGCTCGTCAACCCTAAGCATATCTCCATCCGTGGCGGCCAGCTATATCCCCATACAACTAACCAGTATTCTCCACGACTTAGGCATAAGTTGCCCAGGAGCAATAACAAAATGGTCTAATAGTTCCATAAAGAAGGGATGAACAGGAAACCTCAGCCCACAGACAAAGGCAGACTCGTAAAAGCACACCTCGCCTGGGAAGAAGTGGCAAGCCCGTTCCTCCTCATTGGGCAGACGAACCCTAACCCGATCTGGGAATTGAAATCTATCCTTAAATCTCTTAAGTGTGTCAGCGTCCAGCCCACACTTCTCTTCTAAAGCATGGAAAGCCCTAACCTTTAGAGGGGCAGAGATGGCGGTATCCCCCTCCGCTGGGCCGCCGCTAGACGACAACCCAATCTCGAGCTCGCTCGACCTAACCTCGGACATATTCCTTCGCTCTCTCACCTCGTTGGCAAACCAATCTAGTGATTGACGAAGCAAGGGCAACAAGTCAGCCAATGCTACGCTCAAAAAATTGCCCTCAAAAACAAAATTCTCAATATGAGGAAAAACACCTAAGGACCCCCCCTAAGTGAGCAAATAGGAAAGAAATTAATGGGCAGACTATCCTAACCTCAGAGCTATGGACCATGAAAACTGAAAAGAAGACACAGTATAAGCTAAACCCCCAAGAAAGCAAGAACAAAGCAAAGAAAAAGAAGGAAAAGAGGAGAGGAAAGTAATCAGAAACAAGGTTGTAACAGAAAAGAAAGGAAAGGCATAGAAGGGAAAAAGAGAGTGGGCGTACCTTTAGAAAGCAGTGAAAAGGGGAAGCACCACCGCGCCATGCACTGAGTTGGAGGAAAATAGCAGAATGAGGTCGCCGAAGAAGATGGTCAGAGCAATGATTGAAGGATTTTTGAAAAGAGTGAGAAGGAAAAAGTGAGAAGAGGGGAAGTTTAAAACCAAGAATTGGGAAACTAAAAAACCAGCGGGAAAACCAATAGTCCTATCATGTGGAGCATTAACTCCACTAGTCAAACTGTGCCACGTAGGCTACAACCCAAAAGACGCCGCCGCAACGCATTTAATACGACACGGAAACCTAACCGCTTACAATCCAAAAACCATTCACCTTCCCTGGTCAACATAACATGTCATGACGACCACGGAATCCGAGGGTAGCTGATGGGACTGACGAAATCAAGTATAGACGAGCTCAATGGGACAGACGAGACGGGCTTGAAAGGACGAGTATCCACTTCACTGACGAGGGTAGACATTTCATTCAATGCTGCCAATAACACCCTGGACGGTTACAAAGCCAATTGTACAAACTGTTGGGAGCAAATTAAAGCAACATTATGAGGCAGAAAACGTTACCCAGAAGGGCATTAAAACCATCATAACTGCCCCAATGGCTAGAAGCTGTAACAACATATATAAAGCCCTCACATTGCCAAGAACAAGTTACGTACACACTGAGATAGATACCGAGAGATTTCTTTGATTCTATTACATTATATTGCTCATTCTTAAAAAGTTTCGGATACTGACTTTGGCATTGGAGGCGTTGTGACAGGCACCACACCGGTGACCACTCTCGAGAGTACATTCTTACAGGCTAAAGACCACTCTTGTCTCCACACACTGACTGACGAGTTCACGCTTCAGAACAACCAATCTTATCTACCTAAAAAGAAGGTATGGAAAAGGACACCTCCTTTGACATCCGTCATCCAGTATTAATTACAGTCCATTAACCTCTATTAGAATTTAATGCAAAGTGAAAGAGCTATTTTTCCTTACAACTATAGGAAGCACCACCTTCAAACTTAATGAGGGGATGGTGTATTGTCCGAACCTAGGCCTCTTGATTACATAGAGAAATATGTGCTCCCCATCATCCTAGTACTCTATAATTTTGCTTGAGCTTATTATGTAACTTTCTTAATTAATTAACTTGACCTTCGGAATCTATCCAAAAGAAAAAACCTTGACCTTCAGAATGGCCGACGTACCCCATTTGTTGGTCTCTGGCCTAGCTAGGCCTAGCTAATGATTAGCATTTTATCTTCTTGCATACTCTTGCATGGTGAATCATTGGACATTCGACCTCTATGATTGTCAAATCAGTACTACGGTTTCGTGTTTCACTCCACCTACCTACAAGTATATGTGTGTGTATATATATACGACACAAAAATCATCGCATTTGCAGATAATACAAAAGCTAGAAAGC
Organism: Quercus suber; assembly: GCF_002906115.3. NCBI lineage: Eukaryota > Viridiplantae > Streptophyta > Magnoliopsida > Fagales > Fagaceae > Quercus > Quercus suber. Next base: position 1,081,856 of record NW_027069539.1, read on the forward strand.
AGAAATTCTCTAGTATCTACGTCAATTCATAATTCCACTACCTCCACTAGAAATTAAAGCAATTAGTCTTTCACTGAAATGTGAATTAATCTGAAGATGAAGGTTACGTATAAAAAACAGTGTCGTGCTTCCTTGGCCAATAAGACCCCGGTGAGGTTGAAATTTTAAAATTCAAGAGGGGAAAAGAGATCCAAACGACATGCAGCTCTCAAAGATAGAGTAACAAGGCATATACTTTTCCTCTCTGACATATGTTGCATCTTTGTTTTGTTTTGTTTTGTTTGGTGGCTTTTTTTTGTTTTGTTTTGATTTAGTCAATAGCCACACAGTATCTTCTTTCTTTCTTTCTTTCTTTGATTGTGATGTTATTTCTCTTCGGTTTGAAGAACTAGCACTAGCAGTATCTGATGGTACGACACTAGACCATGAACTGCAAGTTTTCGAAGCATGGAATCCAACTGAGCCATTACCACTTAGAGAACTTAATTTATTCTCCCCACTAAAAAAAAAATTGCTGAGAGAACACTACGTGTATTGTGTGGCTCCCCGTAGAAAAGGCTGGAAAAATAGCAAAATGGAGAAAAAAGTGTGGCAAAATGGAGAAAAAAGTGTGGCTGCTGGGATTCGAGCCCAGGTCTCCACGGCCACAACGTGGAATTCTTACCACTAAACTACAGCCACTTTGTTGTTAATGGTTTGGAAGCTTAATATTTCTACATACAAGCGTTCCACGTGAATGGCAAAGAATTATTTCTGGAACATATTTTTGTACTCGCGTATTTGAAGCAACGGAAATTGTTTTTCTGCCAACCGTAAAATAAAGATACTTGTAGCATAAATTGGTTTACAACTTTAATTTTTTGTAAACTATATTCCATCTCACCCAAAACTTATCAATTGAATCTCCACTGCATACCCCCCACTAAAATCCTTGGTCTCCAATGCCCAACCATTGTCACTGGTGGCCTATGGCCGCCGACACCCCAGTCCTCGATCACAATTTTTTTATCTAAAATTTTTCTCCTTTTATATATATATATATATATACACACATATGTTTGGGAAATGAGAAAATGTGAGAAAGTAGTAGAAAATATGTTTTCCAAAGCACTTTTAAAATTGTAACCAAACACTTGAAAATATTTTCTAAGGTATTTTCAGGAATACAACCAAACATTTGAAAATAATTTCTTTTCTAGAAAATATTTTTCGTTGAACCAAACACAGTAAGTAAAACTTAGTGCCTTAAGTGCAGTACATTAAGTTCCCCAATTATATTCAAATAGTTGAATGCATCAATTGGTATTCTCAAAATCCAATAAATTGATATTGACCAATAAAATAAAAATAGTATTATCTTTTTCAATAATAATTAAATTCAAAACAACCAAGTGTTTGAATCTAATTAGAGAACCTAATGTACTACACCTAATCTTACTATTTATTAGTTCTACCCAATATCTAATACTCTGCCACTTATTATACTCAATGTCAGAGGAGAGAAGTCATATTTTTAATATTTGCATATTAAAATAAATCAAGCTCAACCTTATTTTCATTTATTTTTTCTCCTATTTTGAGTTATATGTAAAGATACAAGTTGTCCTTAAAAAAAAAATGTAAAAATACAAGTTATTATGGTTATCAAATACATTACAAAATTGACTTTTTAAACAGTCGTGATATTTAAAATAACACATCTGATTCTTCTGTTAAACTTCTATCGCTTCTTTTGGTTAATAAATGATCACATGGATATCACGTGAACCAAAACAGTGCACAGTAACTAATTCCCGCAAGTAATTCCCGCTTAAAACATGTCTTTGTGGCATTTTCCGTCCAATTAAAGCAACGGAAATCTAACAAAAGAGTCCTGATATTGTGTTATTCTAAATACTCTTTAAGGGTTTAAAAAAGTCAATTTTGTAGAACATAGCTAAGGTTGCATGGTTAATGAGCTAATTGCTAAGACCTAAGACTTAGAGCCTTTCTGGTAGACTTTCTAAGGTCGACTATAACATTGTATGGTCAATGAACTGAAAGCCAATAATTTAAAGGGCACATCCTCCTTCAATAGCAATTAGATGGAGGACAGAATATGGATTTAGGATCAACCAAATTAGAGAATAACTTATCAATTGAAGAGAGAGAGAGAGAGAGCTAATTGGTTAATTTTTATTATGTAACAATGCCCTAAGTATCATTATTATATTGTTGGTATTTTTCATACCGGTACCAAAACATATCTTATGTAAAGAAACCCCAAGTTTTGCACCCGATTAAAATATAGGGTAGGTGCTAACCAATATAAGGTGCATCGATCAATAATGGGTTTACTTACTAGTTAATTGATGATTTTAAAAAATAAATAACAATATTAAGATTCTCAAGGATATTATATGAACAAATGACATTTATATAATGACTTTATTAGCCCAATTATGATTGATTCTAAAAAAAAAAATTTACAATGATACAAATTAAGCACATTAAAACAGTCTATGAGAATTGATTTAGTTGGTAAGGCTCGAACACTTCACCCAAAATTAAGCACATTAAAAAAAAAAAAAAATTGGATATGTGACTCAAGCGCATTTTAAAACATTGTTATATGATTATGATTATATAATTTCAGTGTTAACAATTAAATACTGTCATATAATTTCACTTGTTTCATTTAAGCTATGAGTTTGTTTAAGGGAGTTTTATAAATGAGTTGATTAATAGATAGGTTTGGGTTGATCTGCAGTCTCACCAAGGTAAACTTTTTTTAAAAATTAAAATGTGGCAATTTTATTGATTGAATAAAGTAAAATTACATAGTAGTACAAGAATCCAAGACCAAAACAAAGGCCTTAAGAAAGATGGATAGTCCTCCATCCACACTTGTTCACCTTCCTACGAGGAGACAAGCATAAATGGGCTAAACTCTTTGCTGAAGGGGGTGTTTAGTTGAGGAGTTTGAGTAATGTTATTTGAATATTTTTGATATACGTGTGGGTGAAAATGTGTGTGAAAATATGTGTAAGTGTATTTGAAATATAAAAAATGTTGCTCAAATAGGGCTACCAAACGGGCCCTAACCTCTGAAGTCTAAAACCAGTCAAACAAAACCGAAGATTTACCTCTATGTTACCCCAGCTTGACAAAGATTCAGTTTTGTCTGTTAAAACCAGTTTGTGTTATATTTTAAATACTCTTCAAAGATGACAATATGAGTACCAAGAATCCAAGATGCCAACATCCAACGCCATCTGCATCATGCGGCATTGCGTCAACATTGAGTTTGCGCAATCCTTGTTCTACAAAAAGGTTTTACTCATTATCAAAGACCCTCTCTTAGGAAGAATAATTGGTTTCTAAAAAACAGAGGCCACATTTTAATAATTTTTTTCTATTTAAAATTGGTAAAATTTTACTTTAGATGGATTGAATTAGTCATTTTATTAATTGAAAATGAGATGTTAAAGAAATTTCATTAATAATTTTGTATATCAAGAATCGAAAAATATTTAAATATCATATTAAGATACAAAATTACTAATTAAATATAAACAATTTCCTATTTAAAAAAATCGCTTTAAACTTAAATTGTATTGAGTTGACCTTGCTCATTACAGTCAATATTTGGCCTTCATAATCACGTAGAATGCAGTTTCACCGATGTCGATTTAGATTTTATATAACCCATTAAATTTTATATAACCCAAAAATAGCTACATAAAATTACATTTTCAATTTTACGTTTGAGGGGTGGTTTAACCCTAAATATAAAACTGTTACAAATTAAATTAAGGTTTCTTTAGTTTCAAATCAAAACTTGACAATATTTAAGATTAGATCCCTTAATTTTAAATTTGTCAATTAAAATCCTAGATTTATGAATTCATTTCAATTTAAAACATCAATTCAACTTCGTTACTCATTTCCATTAGTCTAGGTAATAACAAAATGGAGAAAAGTTAGAAACCGTTTATCAAACATGCCTATTTCACTTAGGACTTACTCATAAATCATTTAGCAATCAATAAATAAATAGAGTGTAATGATTAGAGAGAGCTCAAGTTTGAGTGGAAAAGTTAAAAGAATTTTTTATGTCAAAAAATCAAAGTTAGTTATTCAGGTGAAACATTAAATTTTATTAATGATGTTTCATTTTTCTTTACTCCTCCATTGGCCATAATTTTATTAACCCTAAATATAGAACTGTTACAAATCAAATCTAGGGTTTCTTTAGTTTCAAATCAAAACTGGACAATATTTAAGATTAGACCTCTTATTTTAAATTTGTCAATTAAAATCCCAAATTTATGAATTCATTTCAATTTAAAACATCTGTTCAACTTCGTTACTCATTTCTGTTAGTCTGGGCAATAACAAAATAAAGAAAAGCTAAAAACCGTTTATCAAACTTGCCTATTTCACTTAGGACTTACTCGTATATCATTTAGCAATCAATGAGTAAATAGAGTATAATAATTAGAGAGAAAGCTCAAGTTAGAGTGGAAAAGTTAAAATAATATTTTTATGTCAGAAAATTAAAGTTAGTTATTTAGGTGAAACGCTAAATTTTATTAACGATATTTCATTTTTAGTTACTCCTCTAGTGGCCATAATAATGAAGATGGACAAAAACTTTAAATTGAAACGAATTTATAAGTTTAAGACTTTAATCGACAAAATTATGAACTTAAAAACCTAATTCCAAAGTGATTAGAAACTCTAGACTCAAGACTCTAGAGGTCCAATTTATGTTATTTTCCAAAAAGAGAAACTCAAACACTAGTACAATGCACAATTGGCCCAAAACTCACTCTATATCATCTGAAAACAAACAGGGCCTACATCTAAATATCCCAATTTGCACTAGCCCCTGTTTGTTTACAAAGACAACTTGACCAACGAACGTTAGTCATTGACTTGCAATCCCCCCTGCACAACAGCTACAATAAACGAGTCCAAATCTTCTGTCCCACTTTTCCTGCTCCACTCTATACTCCACCAATAAATACTTGCCACGTGATACTATTAATTAATAACTGTAGGATTAATAAGTCAATAATGATAATATTTAATTAATTAGGTGAACATGTGGTAAGTATTTATTGGTGGAGTATAGAGTGGAGCAGGAAAAGTGGGACAGAAGATATTTTCCTGCTCCACTCTATACTCCACCAATAAATACTTGCCACGTGATACTATTAATTAATAACTGTAGGATTAATAAGTCAATAATGATAATATTTAATTAATTAGGTGAACATGTGGTAAGTATTTATTGGTGGAGTATAGAGTGGAGCAGGAAAAGTGGGACAGAAGATTTGGACTCACAATAAACCAGCACCAAATTAAAACGGCAAAAAAAGAAAAAAAGAAAAAAAAAGTGTGTTAAGCAGAGAGCGTACAATATAAATATTAACGTAGTCTTCAATCATACAAATTGTACTGTACTCGTCAAGAAATTCACACTAAATCGACGTGTGTGTTGTGCATTAACCCCCAAAATACCCGCGAATTTCATTTCTTTGTTTCTGTCTCTTCTCTTTGCGTTCTCTCTCTCTCTCTCTCTCTCTCTCTCTCTCTTTCGCTTCTCTACTTTGCTCTCGCTCTTCAATCTCCGAACTCATATCGCACACGAACCGTACGGCTCTCAGGTCAGCTTTCTATAGCTTCAATTTTTCACAGTTATTGTATTTATTCGAGCTCTTTATTTTTGTTTTTGTTTTTGTTTTCTGAAATTTGTTTACTTTGTTTTTTTTTTGTTTGTTTGTTTGTGTTATTTCTGTACTGTACGGCGCGCAGACTTGTCTCCGAAACTCACTCTGCTTTGCACTAAATCTAGGGTTTTTATAGTGTGCGTGGTTCTAGAATACACATATTTTTACTTAATTTCGAGTTTTATTTGGTTGTATTTGTTTGAATATGAGTGTGTTATTATTGGACTGTGTATTAACGAATTCGCATATGCAAGTACATTTCGTTAGTTCAATTAGCGGTTTTTGGACTAATTTTGACAATTTGGGTACAAACTGATATACAGTGTTTATGGTTATTTTTTGTTGTTTACTATTCTCTGTACTTCTTGTCTGATTTGTGATATTTTTGCATAAAGTAGTATTTTTTTTAATAAATTTTTTCTCACTTAAAAAAAATAATTAAAAAAAAAAAAAAAAGGAAGCAGGAAAATGTTAAAAATTCAATCTTTAGAAAATGTTCAATTTCTGAGTGTACAAGGTTCATGCTTTTTGTGAAGAGAGAGAGAGAGAGGTGATTGATAGGCAGTGTTAAATTTGTTAACCCTAATCTTTGATTGTAATCAATTTTGCTAATGCATTGCATCGTGCAAATATTTTTGGATCCTTCAAATGTGTGCGTGTGTGTGTCTGTGTGTGTATAATTGTGCATTTGATCTTGTAAGTGAATGTAGCAGCCAATAAGCTAGATGCATGTGTTAGGAAAGTTGTATCAAATTTGTAGCTTTATATGGTTTCTTATTTGTGGAGATTGATTGTGATGGAACGTATTTGTTTTGTTAATCCTTGTCCATCAAGCAATGGAAACTGTCTTTGAGCATGATAAGTGGGCATCAGTTTTAGGGGTTTTGATGGGTTCTCTACATGGGGAGTACATTTGGTGAGGCTTTTGGCAAGACATTTCAGGGTGTTGTGTTATGACTTATGAGCATGTGAAACCCATGGTGGGGCACTAGGTGACTTTCCTAGTTGAAGACTCACTCTCACTTCTAAAGCAGGTCCCATGGTTATGAGTGCGAACTCTTGGTTATTTAGATTTTTTTTTTCTACAACTATGGTGCATTGGGATTTTTGTTTATGAGGATTGGGAGGTCGAAAACTTGTAATCCTTTATTGATAAGTAAAAAAATAAAAGGATTGCGAGCTTTCAACCCCCAATTGCTGAACAAAAGTACCAATGCACTGAAATTGTGGGGGGGAAAAACCTTAGCACTGAATTTTTATTTTTAATTTTTTCTTTCCTTCCTGATAAAGCTCTACTTGGGTGAACCACGTAAGTGATAACTCTATGTGTTCTGTTTATGTTACTTTCTTCTCTTTTAAATTTTCTCTCATAGTATACTTTTCCCACTTTCGCTGGCATGAATGCTTTGTTGGTTGCCAAGCATGTGCACATGTTAGTGTTAGTGTCTGGACTTTGGGGAAATTTGTTGTTCAGACTGTCCTTTTACATTTCAGGCGTGTTTGTTCAAAATGAAGTACCACAACAGTTCAATTTTGGATGGCTAGAGCATCTTTTTTGCAAACATATGATTTTTCTTAATCTAGATTGCCCCTTGCTGCAAAAATTGCCAGTATGTTGTACAAAACCATTCCAAATGTTAAAAAGTAAGGTCAATGACTATTATTGTGTCTGCATGTTGCAAATAATAAATGTTTGATGTCTTCTTTGCAACCAAAATTAAACAGATTCTGCAGTGGTCAGTATAGTTGGAAGGAGTGAGAAATGCTTTTACAGGGTACTGTTATGTTAGCTTATATGTGGTCTAATATCAATATCTAGCACTTGAAGTTGCTTCAATATATTCAAGGTCTTAGCCTTTCCTGCAGTTCACATTATTAAAAATATCTTATGGCCATCAGTCTACTTAGTACTAATTTTCTACATTGTGATATTCTCCTTATGTAATCCTTTCTTTTTCTTGGCTCTAGATTCTCAAGGATGAGGCATGCAAGGGAAGAACCATCATGTAGTGCAACAGAAGTAAGAATTATCAACTGAAGTAGAAGTTGGTGCAAAATATTTTTATTTTCTATTTTGCCTCCCCACTTTTCTATTCAATGTAGACAGCTGTTTTACCTCTCTTTTAAAAAAAATCAAGTTTATTTCTGTTCTTAGGACTCACTCTCTCTCTCTCTCTCTCTCATATTAATAAGTTCAATCTATCTGTATGAACAGGCCATTGACTTAATTTCAGCAGTGAAGGAATTACATGGGCTTAGCTCTCAGGAACTTAATAAATTATTGAGGGACTCTGAAAATTTTACTATTCACTACCATACTGAAAAAGGATTGATGAAGGTCGGACAAAACTGTCAACATCATTGTCATTATGCGGTCCTGCTCTTACCTATCCATTGACATGTCACATTTTATATTGTCTTATGTATCAGATTGATATGGAGAAGCTTGCATCCTTTCTTCCTTTGCACCTTCTTGGTGTTCTTATGTCATCTGACAGAGATGAGACGTTGTTCAGATACTTGTTATGTGGTATTCGGCTCTTGCATTCCTTGTGTGATTTAGCATCTCGGCAATCTAAAGTGGAGCAGGTCACTGTTAGTAATGCCTGCCAAAGCTTTTCTTTAATTGGTTTCTGTAATATTGTACTTGTTTCATGTGCAGCATAGTGCATTCCACAAATTTTATAGCTGTGTGATCAATTAGTGTAGTGCAAACACTTGAAATTACATATGTGGTATAACCTGTAATGAATGTGCTATCAGAAACTTCAATTAGTTTAGTGATACTCACATTTAGGAAAAGTGAGTGGGAGATATGGGAAGGGGTGCTGTACACATTTCCATGTTGAGGGATAGGGGTGGGGAGTGTCACTACTTAAAATTTCATTTAAAAGAATAGTCCCCACCTATTCTTTTGTGGATTTGGATCTGTCTTTTTGGTTATCATGGCACCTCTGAAATATATAATGTAATAACTAGTTTTTGCATTTTGGACTGAATATTCTCTAATTTCTTACTGTAGGTGTATGGCACTTTCTACAGTATTGGGAACTTTATTATTTATGTCTAAATAATTTTTTACCTGATAAAGGGACATAAATCATAAATGTGGATGCTTTCTTTTCTATGGCATAGTTTGCTTTAAAAATTAAAATAAAAAATAAAAACCTTAGTCTGTGCCTGTGCTTAGTTTCATAGATTTTGTTCACAGGTGGTTGCAAACTCAAAAAATGGAAGAGGAAGGTTGCAGTAGGTTGATAGGAAATGTAAAATTTGTCACTCTATCTTGAATGAATCCACTATAATTGCATGTTGGGACATCCAGCAACTTGTTTGCATCGAACCCATGATGTAGTGAAAAGTGGGCAAGGGTTAACCTAGGCATTCCCTATGAGTGATGCACTACATCATTGCTCGAGTATAGTGAAAAATGGGCAAGAGTTCTTGCACTTTAATGAGCTGGTGTGGCTAAAGAAGTTGGTTCAAAAGAATATGACTCATATAGGCACTTAAAATATATGGTCTTTAATAAGAAAACTAATGGAAATAGTAGATACAATGACTAGGAGGAGAGTAGACATCTTCAAGAGATTGAGTGATTATGTGAGAAATCTAGAGAGATTGAACATTCAGGATATAAATTATGGCATACACAAAAAATAAAATAGATATCAGGTAGGGATAATCATATATAAAAGTTTTTATTTTTTATTTTTATAATTCAATGGTTGGGGGATGAGGGATTTGAACCCTAAATTTCTCTTTTGGAAACTTCAAGAGGTGCCAACCAGTTGAGCTACAAGGCACTTGGCTAATCATAGATAAATGTCTTAGAAGAGAAGTTGAGGTTTGGAGGATAAGGGATTGAATTATGTTAATAAAACTTGTCTTAGGAGAAGAGACAATTAACATAATTGTACACGCTTCTCAAATAGGATTGGAAGAATCTGTCAAGTAAAATCTTTGGGAAGATATGGATGTATTGATTCATGGGTTACCAAAAGATTTTTATTGGAGGAGACTTGAATGGTCATGTTGGAAAAGATAGTATGGGGTTTTGGAAGATTTCATGGAAGCTAGGGATATAGAATAATAAATGAATTAGGAGATGCCATTATAGGCATTGCAACAACTTATGATTTGATATTAACGAACATTTGGTTCAAGGAGAGAGGGAATCAAATTTAATCACCTTCAAAAGTGGGACAAACATTAGTCTAATAGATATCATCATTATTTGAAAAGTGAATTGTAAAGATTGTAAAGATTGTAAGGTGATACCAGGAGAGAGCAAAGCCATTAACATAGGTTGGAGATACTAAATAGTTGTATTCAAAGATGGAAAAGAAGAGGTATTGGTAGGGGTGTCCGTGAGTAGGTTGGAGTTGGGTTTAGGGTAAAATTGTTGGCCAAAATGACTAAAATAGGTCTAAAAAAGCTGGAAGTGCCGCTGAACGTCAACACACGAATTGTCAACCTGTTTGGTGAGTACAAATCTGAGTATAAATCTCTGGTTAATTCAGTTGAACCTGTGGGCTAAGGGAAATTCTCCGTAGTCGATTTGGGATTTTGAGGTGGAGGGCATCACTATCCAGGGAATGATGGATTTGGTAGAGATCTCAAGATCTTTGCTAGATCTTATAGAGATCTCAAGCTCTCTGTCGAAGGGGAACAATGGTGATCAGGGAAGGAGATAGAGGTTTGGAGATGTCAGACGGGTTGGGTTTTGTTGGATTTCCAACAATGAAACCCGACACTCAACCTGATCATTTGGTTGGATTTAACTCACTGCCAACCGCCATGTTTGTTGAAATTTGCTGAATGCATGCCAGGTCGGACTGGTTGAAGTGGGTGGGGGCAGGTTGTTTGGGTGTCTCTGGTGTTTGCCACCTCTTGTTATTAGAGAAAAAAACTGAAGGATTAGGTGGTGCGGTTTGAAGAGGGAGAAACAAGATGTGTTTAAAGATAAAATGATCAAAGAAGTCAAGTGGAATACAATGAAGATGTTGATAAGTTGTGGAACAAAATGACTAATTGTACTAAAAGAGTGGCTAAAGATGTACTTGGAGAATCTAAAGAATGTGGGTGATCGACTAAGGAGACTTGATGGTGGAATAAGGAGGTTCAATGATCAATTATATTAAAGAGAGAGAGAGAGAGAGCCTACCTAAAGTAGAGTCGCTGCCACTTATGAAAATTATAAAGTGGCGAAGATGGAAGCAAAAAATGGAAGTACAAGAGGCTAAATGTAAGTTAAATGAATTATATGGAAAGTTGAGGATGAATTATGGAGAAAAGAATATTTATATACTCATGGATTGGTGTTTGCCTTGAAGTAGCTATTCACATTGAAATTAGTTTGCACCAGTAACAAGTTCCTATTACCCTTAGTGAAATCCATTGCCTGCATCTCTCTCTTTCCAATAGTTTTGATTTTTTATCAACTATTGAAGATTCTGGGGTAGTATAAGAGGGTAAACTATGATTTTCTCCTGCTTTNTTGAATGGTCATGTTGGAAAAGATAGTATGGGGTTTTGGAAGATTTCATGGAAGCTAGGGATATAGAATAATAAATGAATTAGGAGATGCCATTATAGGCATTGCAACAACTTATGATTTGATATTAACGAACATTTGGTTCAAGGAGAGAGGGAATCAAATTTAATCACCTTCAAAAGTGGGACAAACATTAGTCTAATAGATATCATCATTATTTGAAAAGTGAATTGTAAAGATTGTAAAGATTGTAAGGTGATACCAGGAGAGAGCAAAGCCATTAACATAGGTTGGAGATACTAAATAGTTGTATTCAAAGATGGAAAAGAAGAGGTATTGGTAGGGGTGTCCGTGAGTAGGTTGGAGTTGGGTTTAGGGTAAAATTGTTGGCCAAAATGACTAAAATAGGTCTAAAAAAGCTGGAAGTGCCGCTGAACGTCAACACACGAATTGTCAACCTGTTTGGTGAGTACAAATCTGAGTATAAATCTCTGGTTAATTCAGTTGAACCTGTGGGCTAAGGGAAATTCTCCGTAGTCGATTTGGGATTTTGAGGTGGAGGGCATCACTATCCAGGGAATGATGGATTTGGTAGAGATCTCAAGATCTTTGCTAGATCTTATAGAGATCTCAAGCTCTCTGTCGAAGGGGAACAATGGTGATCAGGGAAGGAGATAGAGGTTTGGAGATGTCAGACGGGTTGGGTTTTGTTGGATTTCCAACAATGAAACCCGACACTCAACCTGATCATTTGGTTGGATTTAACTCACTGCCAACCGCCATGTTTGTTGAAATTTGCTGAATGCATGCCAGGTCGGACTGGTTGAAGTGGGTGGGGGCAGGTTGTTTGGGTGTCTCTGGTGTTTGCCACCTCTTGTTATTAGAGAAAAAAACTGAAGGATTAGGTGGTGCGGTTTGAAGAGGGAGAAACAAGATGTGTTTAAAGATAAAATGATCAAAGAAGTCAAGTGGAATACAATGAAGATGTTGATAAGTTGTGGAACAAAATGACTAATTGTACTAAAAGAGTGGCTAAAGATGTACTTGGAGAATCTAAAGAATGTGGGTGATCGACTAAGGAGACTTGATGGTGGAATAAGGAGGTTCAATGATCAATTATATTAAAGAGAGAGAGAGAGAGAGCCTACCTAAAGTAGAGTCGCTGCCACTTATGAAAATTATAAAGTGGCGAAGATGGAAGCAAAAAATGGAAGTACAAGAGGCTAAATGTAAGTTAAATGAATTATATGGAAAGTTGAGGATGAATTATGGAGAAAAGAATATTTATATACTCATGGATTGGTGTTTGCCTTGAAGTAGCTATTCACATTGAAATTAGTTTGCACCAGTAACAAGTTCCTATTACCCTTAGTGAAATCCATTGCCTGCATCTCTCTCTTTCCAATAGTTTTGATTTTTTATCAACTATTGAAGATTCTGGGGTAGTATAAGAGGGTAAACTATGATTTTCTCCTGCTTTTTGTATTACAGATTTTGCTAGATGACGTAAAAGTGTCAGAACAGCTGCTTGACCTGGTGTTTTATTTGCTGATTGTTCTTGGTGGATATAAACAGGTGCTCCTTAATCCTTACCCTTGAGTTCTATCTTCCATACTACTTATCTTTACTGAGACTTGATTCCATAATGCAGGAAAACCATAATTTCGGTCTTATTCCTCTTGTCCATTCAGCACTTGTGGCAAGCAGTCTACATCTGTTAACAGGATGCATAGCTTCACAGTGGCAAGATCTTGTCCATGTATTGCTTGCACACCCTAAGGTACAATTTAGAGTTTAGACCACGTTCATTTGGGAACATCTTATTTAGCTTTTTGCTGAAAATGAGCTAAAGTATATTTGTACTTTTGAAAAAGTAAGAAAAAGTAAGGTTTTAAAAATCTGTACATAAAAGCTAAAAGCTAAAAGTTGAGCTTATAAGCTCTAGCCAAACAGACACCAAATGATTTGTTTAAGTTGCTATTTGCAGAAAGAGGGTTCAGTTGGACTATTTAGATAGTCTTTCTCTAACCTTAGCTGTTTGCATGTTCTTGGTTCTTTGCTGGTTTAAGTTTTACTTTTCTATTAGTAAAAAAAATATTTTTAAATCAGTTTATGGCAATGATCCGTTAATTGCTAAATATTTTTCTTCTCTAAGTTATAAAGTTCTTCAGGCTGACATAATTTATGTGTGACTGATCATGAATCTTTCTGTGTCAGGTTGACATATTTATGGATGCAGCTTTTGGAGCAGTCCTCACTGCCATTGGGTTTCTTGAGATCCAGCTGTCAGCACACCATATTGATTTTCGTAGTCTGACTGTTGAACGAATGGTTAACTTTTTATGCCAGCAATGTGAAGCCTCTTTACAGTTTCTTCAGTCATTGTGCCAACAAAAGATGTTTAGGGAGCGCCTACTTAGGAATAAGGTTTACCAACTTGAACCGTTTTCTTTTCTCTGTATGTTTGGAGCAAAGTCATGTGCTAGGAAGTGTCTCATCTATGTTAACTGTAAGTTATAGGGGCAGTAGAAAAATAAGAAAACAATTAAGATTGGACTAGTTTAGTTTGTGGCCAAACTGGAAGCACAATGCCCTGGAACTATATTATTAAAAATATACATGATCTTAACTGCATTTGTATGTGGGTCAAGAGCTAAGGCACATAGTGGGGAGGAGATATAAATAGTCAAAATCTTCATTTGGCAGACATAAATGTAATCGCAACAGTGATGAAACAATGTTTAAGTTTCTTGAAATATCACTGTAAAGATTTGGGTCCCATTTTACTAATGTTCATTTGCTTCCTGAAATAATTCATGGTTTTCATTATTTTGATAAAGTAGCTGTTATTGATACTATTTCAGGAACTATGTGGAAAGGGCGGAGTTCTTTTTCTAGCTCGAGCCATCTTGAAGTTAAATGTCCCACCTTTTACAGGGTCCTCCAGAATTGCGGCTGCTCTTTCTAGGATGAAAGCTAAAATCCTATCAATTGTGAGTCTCATTGAAGAAAGTCCACTGTTAACATTTACTTGGAGGTTAAGTTGCTTTAGAATCTACTGCAGTTTTCTATTGTTCCAGTCACTAACTCCCTTTATCTCAGCTGTTGAGTCTCTGCGAAGCAGAAAGCATTTCTTACCTGGATGAGGTTGCCAGCTCGCCAGAAAGCTTAAATTTGGCTAAGTCTGTTGCATTAGAGGTTAGTTTGCTTTAATAATCAAAGAATGGGCCTCTCTTAGACCATAGCCAATTTAAAAAATTTCTTCTTTAAAACTCTATCGGATTGGATGTCTATCATAGGAAGTCATTCTATTTTTTCAGTTTATGATTTGATGAATGCTTGTAATTTATGTATTTGATTGTTTTGGTCCCCTACTGTATACTTCCTGTATACTTGGGTGACTCACTATTATGTCTTTGAATAAAATTTTCTTTATTTATCAAAAAAAAATTAAAAAAAATCAAAGAATGGGCCTCTCTTAGACCATAGCAGCTGCTCGTACAGCTAGTTGGCTTGTTCTGCAGAGCAAGACCTTTTTAACTGTTTTTTCCTAGGATATAATGCCCCAAAAATCTTCTAACAATATGATGGTCAGCTAATTCTGTATACTTCTCTTCTAGTCCCATTTTCACAATTCCCTGGGCACTGAATTCAATTGGTGGATATTGGTCTTATTGAGTGCCCAGCAAAAGAAATGATTATATGAGGTAGAGATCAAATTCTGTGTGAATCCCTTGGGAGCTCTCATTGACAGTTGGTCTGCAAAATGCATTTTTGCTATTAGTGCTATTAAATTTTGTAAATCTTCAAGATTAGCCCTTTGGAATTCTACACTCTATTGGGTATACGAAGTGTGCTTTTACTGTCAAGCTGCTTGCCATTGATAAAATTTTCCTGTTGTAGGTTCTTGAGCTGTTGAAGACTGCACTTGGTAGAGATCCCAAACATCTTACTTCTTGTTCCGACAGAAGTTACCCAACGGGGTTTTTGCAACTCAATGCAATGCGCCTAGCTGATATCTTCTCCGATGATTCTAATTTTCGATCTTACATTACAATACACTTTGTAAGCCTTACTGAAACTCAATGTCAAGATACAATTTCACACCACCACCACCCCAGACCCCCCCCCCCTGCCCCTCCCCCTTCTCATTCAATTAAAATTAAAAGACATGCTTTAGTTCCATGATTATACCTATCAAAAAAAAAAAAAAAAAAAACTGCAGGGACTGTTTTAAGACTAATACGCTTTTATATATTCTAAGAAGATAGAAGCTATAATTTCTGATTCCTTAAAAAATTTTAATTTGCGTGATATTGAATTACTGTTATTTGTTGTTAACAGTTGAAAAGTCATTGTTTTGTCTACATGTAATTCTTTATGGATACAGTGCACATATCCAAGTATTTTCCTTCCGAGTATTTTCCTTGATGAGGTTTGTGACTATGTTTTTTGTGTGTTACTCCAGACTAAAGTTCTGACTGCAATATTTTCACTCCCTCATGGAGATTTTTTATCCAGTTGGTGTTCTTCTAATCTCCCAATGAGGGAAGAAGATGGTAGTCTTGAGTATGATTCATTTGCAGCAGCTGGATGGGTTTTGGATAAACTTTCATCATTGGACTTATCAAATGGAACGAATTTGGAATTTACTTCACTTCCAAATAACATGCCCCAGACTTCCTATGAACATCAGAGAACATCGTTATTTGTCAAAGTAATTGCAAACCTACATTGTTTTGTTCCCACCATCTGTGAAGGTTGATTCTCTATCAATGATTATGTAAATTTCATGACAAGTTTGATCAGTTCTCAGCAGTTTTTCCTGATTATACTAATCAAGTTTTCTATTTTAATCCACAGAACAGGAGAGGAACCTCTTCCTTCTCAAGTTTTTGGAGTGCTTGCAAATGGACCTATCTAAATCATTACCTGAATTTTCCATTAATTCTGATGCTCCAAAAGCTACAACTGTTTGCAGGAACCTCCGTAAGTATCTCTCTTCAATGGTCATTTTAATGTTTTTTCATTTTAGAGGACATAATTGCTGATATTCCTGTATTCCTTATGAGTGTATTGTATTTTTAGGTTCATTGTTAAGTCATGCTGAATCTTTAATTCCCAACTTTTTGAATGAGGAAGATGTCCAGCTTTTAAGGTGATTACCTCTAGCACTTTCCCTCTCTTCCTTGATTCTTCTTTTCGCAAGATTTGTGTAGAATTGCCTGAAAACTTTTGGATAGCTACAACAATGGTTTGTCATGTATAATTTTGAATGCAACATGGTCAGCAGAACCTTACATAACATAGTCTAAATTAGAGTAGCCTTGGTTGATCATCTCTATAGCCTTCTGGCCTAGCAACCAAAGACCAAACACTTTCCACCACAAAGACATGATGGATAAGTACCAAATCACTATTTTTTTTTTCTTCTAATATGCATGTGGGTTCCACACCTCATGCTAAGATGTTTTAGGGATGGTTTTACTCAAGCCTAAAGCTTTGGCTTCTGCTGTAGAAAAGTAAAATGAATCCTTGTGTATAAATAACAATGTTTAGGATCAATTCAGGAGCGGGCTAAGTTTCCCTAAGTAAGCTTTCAAGTTGCTGTTTTGAATCATCTTCAAGTTGTGTAGATGTTTCAACTTGTTTTTCTGGCTGTCTAGGATTTGTTGCATGCTTTTCTGACTCTTGAGATTGCTGTATCGGATCTACTACTTGTTCCTCTTGTTGTTCCACCTTTATAGCTATAGCTGTTTTGGTGTGTCAGCATCATGTTCTGCCTTTCGATCTTCCCTTTGTGGCACTTTAGCTATATGTTTTAGAGTTTCTGCTGCCTGCTCCTGCTGTATAGTCTTTTTTGCATGCAATCTTGGCAGTTCAGCATTATCTTTAGGCTTGATATTTGTAGATCTCTTCAAATTTTACCAACATCTCAAACTGAATAGCTTTTTCTATGGCATCTTCAAGTCTTCTAAGTATGCATGAGACATCACTTTTTTAATTTCATACCTCAGCCTACTCCTGACTTGAGCAATAGATACACCTTCTACAACTCCAGACATAATAAATTAATCCTTATATTTACTTGGCATAATGAATCATGCGCATATGAACTTGCTCAAGCGTATGTACAAATGATCAAGAACAGAATGTTGAGTCCTTGAAGAATTTCTTCTCCAAGGACCAAGAAACATCCTACCATCTATTTTTTTGGATAAGTAACGAAAGTTTATTGATTAAAAAAGAAGAAGAAGAAGAAGAAGAAGAAGAAGAAGAAGAAGAAGAAGAAAGAGAGAGGAAATACCAAGGTACATCGGTGGTTTAATTGAGTAACAGTACATCAAACACTCAAATTACAAAGCTCTAACATATCTAACAAGTTAAAACAAGGAAATGAGTTAAAAGTAGTAGTCCAATCCAGAAGAGAGTGAAGAAGTAGAGATTTAATCTCAAAGACATAATATTCATTTCTCTCAAAGCATCTCACATTTCATTCCCGCCAAAGACACCTCAAGACACAGTGTGGCATAGCCCTCTATAAAGCCATATTTTGATGTTTGCTAAAAGGACCTTGCCAAGCTGAGAATAAATTAGTAACACTCTGTGACATAACCCATAGAAGACCAAACAAATTCCACACCATTGTCCATAACTCAAAAGCTAGTGGACAATGAAGAAGAAGATGATTCACTGACTCCCTACTCCTTTTGCACATGTAGCACCAATCCACAACAGTAGCACCTCTATTCCATAAGTTGTCTAAAGTCAAAATCTTTCCTAAGGTTGTAGTCCAAGAAAAGAAAGCTACCCTATGAGGAATATTTGAACGCCACATAGGCTTCCATGGAAAAGGAATGCTAGAAGTCGAGGAAAGGGGGAAATAGTATTCACACACCTTAAAACCCTTACTCTTTCCTGACTTCCAACAAAGTTTGTCATGTCTTCACCCTTAAGAGGCATAGAATATATTAGATCCATGAAGACAGACAAAGGTTCCAACTCCCAATCTTGAATTGCTCTAGAGAAAAGAATATCCCAATGCAGCATCTGATTAGGAAAATGCATGACTTTCGCTATAGAGAACTCCTTATTACAACTAATGCAATAAAGCTTCAAGAAGGCCTTTTTGAGGGTATAGTCACCACACCACAAATCATTCCAAAATTTTACTCTAGTACCAACTCCTACATCAAAATGGAGGAATTTAGAGAAAGTTGGCCAGCTGTCTTATGGTTCTCCAAAGGCTAACACTATTGGGTTCCGACACCTCCCTTTGATAAATATAATCTCTTCTAACCTATTAATCTTTGTTCAAGTTTCTGAAGAATAGGGTTCCAAATTGTCCTTTCCTTGAATGTGGCATCCAAAGGAAGCCCAAATATTTCATTGGCACCGAGGACTGTCGACAACCCAACAAAGCCACAAGCTCGTCCATGTTGGACACCTCCCCAACTGGAAACAACTCTAACTTAGCCAGATTAATCTTCAACCCATACACCGCTTCAAACAAAGATAAAATCTCTCGCAATTTAGCTACAGGCTAGGAATGGCATCACAGAAAATTAGAGTGTCATCCGCAAAAAGTAGATGGTATACCATTAAGGGAGTGTTGGCCATGGTACCAATAGTGAAGCTAGAAATATGCCCAGCATGAACAACTCCATCCAACAAACGACTTAAAACCCCCATAAAAAAAGCACATAAAAGCGGGGAAAGAGGGTCACCTTGACTCAGCCCCTTTGAACTCCCAAAGAAATCCTTAAGGCTACCCATTGATCAAGATGGGTGGAGATACAAAACAAAATCCACTTTCTCCATGTCTTCGAAAACCCACATCACTGCAACATAAACATAAGAAAATCCCAACTTACATGGTCAAAAGTTTTCTCCACATCCAACTTGCATAAAACTCCTGGTGCACCTACTTTGAGTTTGCTATGTAAGCACTCATTAGCAATAAAAACCAAGTCTAGAATTTGTCTATCCAAAACAAAGGCATTTTACCATCTTGCCAAGACAATTCACTTCTATGGATATCTCATAATGTGCTCATAAAAAAAAAGGGATCTCCCATAATGTGGAAACATCATGGCAAAACCTACTCTTATACCAAACTAATATAGGATGGAATCTTGAATGAGCTTTGATACTATAACCAATTTTGATGTAGGATCTTTAGCAATTTAGCACTAAGTTGTGTTTGCTTGACAGAAATTGATTTCCAGAAAATATTTTACGCATTTACGGGTGTTGTTTACTGTGAAAGTGTTTTAGGGTTTGATTAGACAATCCTAACACATAATATATTATTTATATATAAAGTACATGATATTACTGTTTTGCCCCTATTACTCATAACACTCCCCCTCAAGCTGGAGAGCATATATCATACAATCCTAGCTTGTTACATAATAAACCCAAACGAGTTTTACATAAAGCTTTAGTAAACATATCAGCAATTTGGACTCTTGTAGAAACATATGGAGTAGCAATTACATCATCTTTTACTTTCTCCCGAGTAATATGACAATCTACTTCAATATGCTTGGTTCGCTCATGGAACACAGGATTGAAGGCAATGTAAGTTGCTGCCTGATTATCACAATGCGTAGTCATAGGCAGCTTCACAACGAATCTTATTCCTCAAGTAAATACTTAATCCACATAAGCTCACATGATGTGTGTGCCATGGCTCTATACTCAGCCTCTACACTAGACCTAGCAACAATAGTTTGTTTCTTACTTTTCCAAGTAATCAGATTTCCACCTAGAAATGTTCAATACCCAGTAATGGATTTTCTATCTGACAGTGATCCAGCCCAATCAGCATTAGTGTAGGCTTCTACCTGTAGGTGACCATTAACTTTATACAAAAGACCACGGCCTGGATGTGCTTTAAGATACCTCATAGTTCGAATAACTGCCTCCCAATGTGGAAGGCGAGGATCTTTTGTAAATTGGCTCAAAACACTAACTACAAATAATATATCTGGGTGAGTAATTGTGAGATAATTTAGTTTACCAACCAAACGACGATATCTCTCAGGATTAGATAATAGCTCCCCCTGATCTTCATACAATTTGACATTAGGATCCATAGGAGTCTCCACTGGTTTAGATCCTAACAAGCCAGTTTCTTCCAAAATATCCAACACATACTTCCTCTATGATAAACCGATGCCTTCTTTAGATCGTGCTACCTCAATACCCAAGAAATAACGAAGTTTACCTAGATCCTTAGTTCAAAAGGAGCTTTGAAGGTATCTTTTCAAATCATCAATACCTTGCTTGTCGTCTCCAGTTATTATAATATCATCAACATATACTATCAACAAAATCTTTCCTCTATCAGAGGTATGAGAAACACAGAGTGATCAGAGTGGCAACGTTGCAATTCAAACTTAACACTACTTCACTGAATTTACCAAACCAAGCTCTGGGAGATTGTTTAAGACCATAGATGACCTTATGCAACCTACACACTTTTCCAGACTCCCCCTGAGCAACAAACCCAGGTGGTTGCTCCATATACACCTCTGCCTTGAAATCGCCACTCAAAAAGGCATTTTTAACATCTAACTGAAATAATGGCCAACCCAAATTAGCAGCCAAGGAGATCAAAATCTGGATAGAAGAAATTTTAGCCACAGGTAAGAATGTCTCGGCATAATCAACACCATATGTCTGGGTATACCCTTTGGCAACCAAGCGAGCCTTCAAACGCTCAATAGAACCATCAGGCAAATACTTCACAGTATACACCCAACAACAACCAACAATAGTTTTCCCCGAAGGGCAAGTAACTAAAGACCAAGTAGCATTTTCAGACAGGGCAGACATTTCTGCCTCCATAGTAGATTTCCAACTAGAGATGGACATAGCCTCCTAGACAGACTTAGGAACAACAGTAGAATTCAAGGATGTGGTAAAGGCATGGAGAGATGAAGACAAGTGACCATAAGTGACAAAATTGAGAGATAGGGTAAGAGGTACAAGAACGCTTACCTTTGCGCAAAGCAATTGGAAGAGAGGCTGGATCAGGAGTCGGATCACTAGGCGGGGTAGATGTCTTTGTTGGAGGTTTCTACCGACGACAATATACCTGTAGTGGTTTCTGAGGAGATTATATAGGAGACACAAGTGGTAGGAGAGGAAGACAAGGAGGAGAACTGTCACTAGCAACTGAAGGAGAGAAATAGGACTGAGATTCATCAAATGTGACATCAACACTAATGAAATGACGCCGAAGAGTAGGTGAGTAACATCAATATCCTTTTTGAGTACGAGAATACCCAAGAAAAACACATTTAATGGATCTAGGATCAAGTTTGTCACTCCCTGGACCTAAGATATGAACATGGCACACACAACTAAAGATCTTAGGAGGTAGATGAAGCAAAGGTGCATCAGGAGAGAGCACAGTATAAGGGATCTGACCACCTAGAACAGTGGAAGGCATACGATTAATTAGGTGACAGGCAGTGAGAATAGCATCACTCCAATATGATTTGAGAACATGCAAATGAAACTTCAAGGCACGAGTGACCTCTAACAAATGACGCATTTTGCATTCAGCAACACCATTTTGTTGTGGAGTATGGGGGCATGAAGATTGGTGAATTATACCATGATCATCAAAAAATTGAGACAAAAGATGTATGAAAATATTCACGAGCATTATCAGACTGAAAAATACGTAGTGAAGCATTAAACTGAGTCTTTATTTCCATATAAAATGATTTGAAAATTGAGTACAATTCAGACCGTTCTTTCATAAGATAAAGATAGGTGACTCTAGAATAATCATCAACAAAAATGACAAAATATCTAAATCCCAACAATGAGGGAGTGTTTATTGGACCCTAAATATCAGAATGAACTAAATGAAAAGGACTACTAACGTGACTCTCACGCCTAGAGACAAAAGGCACCCTATGGTGTTTACCCAACTGACATGCTTCACATTGTAAAGACTCAATTTGATGACACGACGGAACTAATGACTTCAAATTCTTGAGAGATGGATAACCAAGGCGACAATGATGCTAAAGAGGTGAGATAGACAAATGAGAAGCCACTAAACGGGAAGAACCACATCGATCGAAGTAATAAAGTCCACCGGCTTCATGCCCTCCACCAATAATCTTCCCTGTCTTGAGATCCTGAAAAATACAATGAGTGGATAAAAAAATGGCAGCACAATTCAAAATTTTGTTAAGCGTACTAATTGACAAAAGGTTAAAAGGAAAATCAGGAATATATAAGATAGAAGAGAGAGAGAAAGATTAGGACTAAGATTGTCAGTGCCCAAACCAGAAACTGTAGTGGCTGAGCCATTTGCCAATGTAACATTGGGAAGACTACTAGATTGCTCAAGGTCAAAGAGTAAACTTGGGATACCTGTCATATGATCAGTAGCACCTAAGTTAATGACCTAAGGGTCCTAAGTGGCAAGACAAGCAGCAGAAGTACCTTGTTAAGCCAAAGTAGCAATAGAATCAGACCCAACAAAGTTGGAATGCAGAGACAAGAGGCAATTGTACTCTTTCTTAGGAATAGAGACTACTCTGGATGTTGGTGAAAGTGACTGTGAAGGTGGTTCTTGAACTTGAAAACTAGCTTGGTAAGCTGAGGGTTTACCATACAACTCCCAACAAAAGTTTACTGTATTGTCGTCAGAGCTAGCGAGTAAGGATACGGTTGCCAGTGACAACAATATTGGTGGGTGGTGGTCAAAGGGTTAACGGTAGCGGCGGGTTGGTGGTTCTGATACCATGTTGTTTACTGTGAAAGTGTTTTAGGGTTTGATGAGACAACCCTAACACATAAAATATTATTTATATATAAAGTACATGATATTACTGTTTTGTCCCTATTACTCATAACAACGGGTGTTTGGGACGATGGAAAAGTTGGTCAACCAAAAATTGTTTTCCGATTGACTATAAAATAAATGCACTTGTGGTGGAAATTGGTTTATACTTTCATTTTCCATGAACCATATTTTGCCTCACCCAAAACTTATCAACTAAACCTCATTCTTTGAACATGTTACTTCTTAATAGTCCAAAATTCAGTACCAAAGATGGTCTTTTAATAATATTATAAAATTTTCCCTTTAATGTAATAGGTGTTTTACATTTTCCCTTTAATGTAATAGGTATTCTATGATCATACAATAATCTTGATATGTTTATCCATTTCATCCATCTTACTCCTAATCCAATACTAATAATAATAATGATACTTGTAAATTTCACCTACTGAAATCAAAATTGGGTGCTTAAAAATAACAATAAAAAAAGACAAGGGAAGGGAGCAAATCACCAACTAGAAACAGTAGAATTATGGCTTTTGATGCATAATAAGCTCATAAAATTTCATGGTAATTGGTGTCCAAATTACTACCTGATCTTCCTACGAAATACGTTTCTTAAGTGGTAAAAGGAAAAGGGAAAATCGCCTCTCAAACTTCCTCTCCTCTATATAGTTTGCCACCCATAGCAACCCAAGACCTTATCACTTTCCTGTTAATGCTTCCAAGATTTAGTGGATAAGCTTTCATACTACCATGAGTTAAGCTCTTGTTTTTGTGTTTTTTTGTTAGAATTATGGTTAAATGATTAAATTCATTATTTCCAAATAGTTTAACCTTTTAGGAAAATTGGTAATTTAACATGGTAGTAGAGCAAGAGATCTTGAGTTTGATCCTTGGTTTTACTCTACTTTCCATTTAAAATGTAAAAAATTCCACATGTTGGGCCCCACTAGAGTTCAGGCCAACACGTGAAAGGAAGTGTTAGAATTATGATTAAATGGTTAAATTCATCATTTTCTAATAGCTTAAGCCTAATAGCTTAAACCGTTGAGAGAATTGGCAACTTAGCAGTTTTGGTTTCATTTCTTAATGGCTTCCACCAGCAAATGAGGGATTATCCCAACATAATATATATTTTCATTTTTGCACGGATCCCACTTGCAAATGATGAGGGAGAGGAACTGCCCCAACATTTTCATTATATATATGATTGCCTCTTTATATATATATATATATTTTTTTTTTTTTACCTAGTACACAGGAAGTGTACGAGGGTTGAAACAATCAAGAACAAAAATTACAAGAATCTAAGAAATCAAGAAAAGATAAAAATGATTGGTTCCGCAATACAGCCAACCAATCCATTAAAGTTCTAAAGAAAAATAGTTTCAAGTCAGATATGGATCTCTCTTTATCTTCAAAGCACCGACTATTTCTCTCCCTCCAAAGACACCACAATAAGCAATAGGGAACCATCAACCATATATACCCATTTCGATGACGACCAAAACTACCTTGCCAACATGCTAGAAGCCCCATTACAGATTGCGGCATAACCCAACTCACTCCAAACAAACTGAACACCATAGCCCACAGATCCATTGCAACTGGACAATGAAGAAAAAGATGATCAACCGATTCACCATTACACTTGCACATGTAGCACCAATCCAAAATCCAAACCTTCCTTTTCCGTAGATTGTCAATCGTTAAGCATTTCCCTAAAGCAGCAATCCAAACAAAGACAGCTACTCTAGAAGGAATCTTTTGTTTCCAAATGTTTTTCCAAGGAAATGAATATTCATTAGAGCCCACTAAGAGACTGTAATGATCCTGAACCATGAAGCCCTTCTCTCTATCCGATTTCCAGCACTTCTTATCATCTCCAAACCCTCTCACCAAAGCACCATATATGGTAGCCATGAAACCAGCCAATGCCTCTAATTCCCGAGCATGCACACCCCTAAAGAAACTGACATCCCAAAATAGGGTTCCATTATCAAACTTCATAATCTCAGCCACACTAACCTCCTGATCTTGGCATATTCGAAACAATTCAGGATAGCCTCTTTATATTTTTATCTTATATATACTGTTTAAAGTGAACATGTGTGTACAAATACAGCACAAGCATCTTCTGTTTATCCCCAAAAAAAAAAAAAAAAAAAACAAAAACAAAAACAAAAAAATTATTCTGTTTGACTTCCGGGGTTTGCTTGCATCCTAGTTAATTTTTTTCTACAAACTTTTGTTGCAGGGTTTTCTTTGACCAGTTGCAGTTGCTAATTACTTCTGGTGAATTAGGAGAAAATCGAGCCCAAGTAAATTTTTTGTCCTTACAGTAATTAATTTTATATTTATGCAGTTATTATTTACCATATCAGTTTTCTTTTGCTTTTTTTTTTTTTTTTGGGTATAAATTTTCAATGTGTTTAAACCATGCTGCTGGAGCAAATTCAAGGATAACAAATTTGAGGAGTCAACATCTTGGGATAAGTTTTCCAAACTCAACCTCAGTGAAAATCATCAGGTGAATGTCTGGGATTATTTTCATGTAACTCACAGTTGATGGTCACTTTATTTGGCTGACGTGGAATGTGAATTGAATTTTGGCCAAACAATTTTATTTGATATTTAAATTACCTGGAGAGAATTATAGTAGAAGACTTTCTTAGTGGCTATAAAAAATGAATATAGGAGAGTCATTGAGTTGCCAAACTTAGCTTAAGTTAACAAAAATGTTATTAAGCACAAAGTGAGATACATATGTATATATATATATATATATTATTACAGTCATTAACATTATGTCTTAAATTTGAAACAACCTTTTTCTTATTGGTAACTACAAATGCACCTCATTGGTTGTGAACCAATGACCTCACCGTCTTTCTTACTCTTACACTCTTACGAGAGGAGGAGCTGTCATTTGAGTTAAAGCTAATTGTTTTATGAAACAACATAAACCAGCCAATTATTAAATTGGCTTGTTGAGTTTTCCAATGGTGAATTGGTGATATAGCTTTTTCTCAACATGGTAACCTGAGAAGTACAGTTTGATTCCTGCTAGGAAGCTCAGAGTACTGGGGGATACTCATCACCTTTACTGAGAAAAGATCATCCAATATCTAATAAAAGAAGAGGTACCTTGAAGGAGGAAATGTCAGAGAATTCTGCTTTTCAAGAAGTGGAGCAGATATATGTCAAAAGTGATCATATCGATCAAGGTGATGATGTAAATAGGGGGGAAAATAGAGGTCTCTCTGGTAGGGGTGCATCTGGAGGTTTGGGAGGCATCAACACAGATGTTCAGAATGTTGAAACAAGCGGTTCAGATACAAGCTCTTCAAGAGGAAAGAATGCAGTTCATCAAATGGAAAATGGTGAGTTTTCAAAATCAAACAAGCACATCAAAGAGAGTGGGTTTGGAGGAAATCCTGAGGATGAAAAGGTTACAATGGATCAGTGTGAAGAAAAGCAGCGGAAAAAACGGAAGCGAACTATAATGAATGATAAACAGGTGATGCTAATAGAGAGGGCCCTCTTGGATGAACCTGATATGCAGCGAAATGCAGCTTCAATACAATCCTGGGCTGATAAATTAAGTCTTCATGTACGTCAAGTGCCCCTCATAATTTGATAATTATGTTAGTTAATTCTGTTTGTAAACAATAACTCATTTCTTCACTAAGATTTTCCATTGTGTTTTCCAGGGTTCTGAAGTTACGCCTTCGCAGCTTAAAAATTGGTCAGTAAGGCTCATCTGTTCACATTAGCACACACCAGTGGTTTCATAACTCTTTCCTTCTTCATGTTTCAATTAATCCTCCTTTTGATATTCAAGATAACAGGTTGGGGCTTCGGCTGATTCTTATTAGATTTTATCATTTCCTACAACTTCTTGGATTTCAAACAGCAAATAACTGGGAAAAAAATGCTGATTACTTTAATTAGTACACTTACAGCTTGAAATCTGAGAAGCTTGTAGTGTCTCTTATTAACTTTGTGCCAGAAAAGGAAGATCGCCTATGGAAAGCACAAACATCACAGATTAAGATATCAATTTGGATTTTTATCTTTTTTCATTATCTAGTACCTTTGGCTTGATTGATCCAGGTGTAATGGAATATAGCAGGGCATGTATGATGCTCAAGATCCAGGATTTGATAATCTGAATCAGCTGCTCTTAAAAGCATACTCTTACCATTGTTTCAGTGAACAAAGGGTTGCACTTGTGCCATCCAAGAGTAGAATCACATGATCCAAAAATTCTCACCATCTAGATTTCTAAGTTGAGTCTAGTAGTCCTTACGTCCTAAGCTTCTTGTTGCAAGCCCTTTTTTATATAGGTAATTTAAAAAAATTTATTGAAGATTGAAATTCTCTTTGCAAGCCTTTTTTGATGACGATGAACCCTGGAGACCATGTAGAGCATCATGTGAATTGAAGAGTAGATTAATTATTTAGGTTATTAGATGAATGGTGTTTCCCAATGTTGTGTGGACTGTTTCCTCTGTCTCTTGTTCCTTCTCTTCTTTAAGAGCCTGGTTCAGGGAAGATCACTTGTAAGACTGTTATTGATTCCTTTCATTGTCTGTACAAAAGAAGGCACTGGAGAAGATTGTTTGTCTTTTGGGTCTTAGAACTTATAAGCATTATAGGCACTGCATCAGTTGAGGTTGGGATAGATGTTTTTGCCAGTGCTGAATATTTGTGGCGCCACCAGTTGTTTGGAAAATTTACATGTGGATACTGGATTCCTAGGGAGGCCATCCAACTTTTCTCTCACCCAAAGACAATTCAAATGACTAATTTTAGCTTCTATTTTATTGGACCTTCCTGCAATTCCTTTTAATCTTTGACGTCAACCATCTAGTCAATTGAGTTCCATAATTTATTTGGTGATAATTGAACTCTAAAATATATTTGTTTGTCTGATTTATTGATAAATGCATTACATTGAATGAACATAATATTTGCACTGCAAATCTGCAATGTACTTCTTATATTGCATCAGGCTGTAGCCTAGCGCCTCTTCATGTTATTTTGAAAGTTGTGTCTCTGAAACTTATATATATATATATATATATAAATGTTTTATGCTTTATCAACAGGCTGAATAATCGAAAAGCCAGGTTGGCCCGCACAGCTAAAGATGTACGTGCAACATCAGATGTTGACAATGCCCTTCCAGACAAGCAAGATGGACCAGGACCAGTGTCCAGTAACTCAGTTCCAGGTGAAGATGCTAATGTCCCATTGAATGAGAGAAGAGATACTCAAAGCATGTTGAGAATCGGCCGGAGTGGTGAGAACTCTGATACTGCCATGGCAGATTTTGCTGATATTGGCCCAGCAGAATTTGTTCAACGCAGGCCGGGTCAGTATGTTGTTCTTGTCGATATGCATGGAGAGGAGATCGGTAAGGGAAAGGTGCATCTGGCGGATGGTAATTGGTATGGACGGAGTCTGGAGGAATTAGAGACTTGCGTTGTGGATATAAACGAGCTTAAGGCTGAGAGAGGGGCAAAACTTCCATATCCATCTCAAGCCACAGGCACCTCATTCAATGAGGCTGAAATAAAATTTGGGGTAATGAGAGTATTGTGGGATGCTAACAGAATTTTCATGTTGCGGTCTCAATGAATGTGACTGATGATTAAATAGCTGCAGTTTTTTCCTGAAAGTTGTTAATTTTACATTTTATAATCATTATACCATCTTTTAGGCAGAATTCAAGAAGAGATAAGAATTTTTTTTCACGCACACACAAGTCTACATCTAGATGGATTGGGGTTCACTTTAAACACTTTTCAAGACTGAACCTTCAATTTCCAGGCCCCTCATCATATATTGCATATATAGGTTAGGCCTTGGGCCTTGGACCTTGGGGTCAACTTTTTTTGGTGATCACTTTGAGGTCAACTTTAATTCTCGTCCCACACACCCTCGGCTCCGTATATTCAATCAATGACTCCCATGGTTTTGGCTGTGCATGGTGAGTCAATTTATTGCTCAAAATTTCAGTGGTGCAGAGCACCAGCCGAAGGGGTAATGTCAATTGATCAAAATACATCTGATGGAGAATCAAATTTATTTCATTTCCCTCATGACAGGTCTCTTGTCTTGATGATAGTTTATAGATATTATGGAGTATATACGAGCTCACATTCTTCTGGATGATGTTCTGGTGCAGAGCTGTTGGTTTTGTAGCTTTCAAAATATCCACATATTCCAATTATCATTGCATATGGGACTGGAGAAAATCAATAGGAAAGAAGAATCGTGTGACCTCTCATCTGACCAATTATTACAAGATCGCTCTAGTAGCTTTTATGCGTGTATAACCCTTTTGGTCGTAAGTTGTATGAACTAGGTTCACCACGCAAGGCAACTATCCCTTCTTTTAAAATGAACCAATTCTAATGAAAAATGAAGAGAAAGAAGCTTGGGTGTCTTCCTTGCTTGCTCGTGCTAGTCAAAAATTGAAATAAAATCAACTAAATTGCTTCGGTAAGGAAATAGATGTAATTGACTCATAAAGCAACAGAGGACCAAGCTTCTTAGATTAAAGGTGCCTAATTTAGTTTAGGTAGTGGAACAAGTATTAAATGACCTATGGAAACAGGTGGGTGCTAAGTAAAGGTGAATGGTGATAGTCAGAACTAGTAGCCAAACATAGTAAGTTTACAGTAACACAACGTAAGTATTTGGAGATTTCACCTTGTACAAATAAGTTCAAGTATTAAAAAGTAATAGACTTAGAAAGTTTTGAGGAAAGGCACGGCCTACCACATCTTAGTAGTTTCGGGCAGCATGGTTAAGTCATGCAATTATGCATATTCGCATGATCGTATCCATGAATAGAAGTTACTGAATATCCTAGTATAGATGCTAAAATTAATTTTTAACATCTAGAAATAGTATGCTGGTTACTTTTTTTTCTAATCCTTCAAAATCTTTTTCTTTATTTGTTTTGAAAAATAATTCGTTTCTTCTTCTTTTATTTTTATTTATATATATATATATATATATATCTTTTTGTCTCAGTGAAAAAACATTGAACTCTCACTTTTTAGCTAAGATCAGAATGTGGATGATAGACCACATTCTGATATTAGTTAAAATAAATTTAATCAGGCTTATATACACATGGTTTACAGTTTACTATCTTAGTATCATTTGCCTTCGTGGCTGTCTTTGATTCAGATTCATCCGTTTTTTTATCGGTAGGCATTGCAAAGGGCCCAAATGCAAGCATATATTGGACTGCACTGCAATGCCTATGGGGTTTGGAATTTGATAATTAAATACCAACAAAGAGAAGATGTAAGTTCGAATGCAAAATGAGCTCAACAACTAATCTCAAAAAATTTCCTTTCTTTCTTTCCTACATTTTTCCCCCCTTAAATTAAACTACTCACCAGAACAAACAAAATTTAGCTTAAGCTACTGCGTTATACAATTTTTTTTTTTAATCATTCCTATTGAAGACCAGACAAACAAAAACAAAAAGCTTAGGCTTTAGTTTTTTTTTTTGATAGATGATTCCTTTGGCTTTAGTTAAGCTATGATTTATCTCCATTAATGGAAAATTTGCGGATTACAAGATGTTTGAACTCTGTATATCAGAAATTATGCTGCTGACTCGCAATTTCAGGTGCATGCAATGCTGTCTGGGTTAAGGTTAAACTTACTCCTGTGTGAGCCTTCTCAGTTTTCAATTTGCAGCTTTACACTTAAAATTAAAGCTGCCTATTAATAGTTAGAGATAGCAAGTGCCAGATCTCATAGCAAACATAAGACTGGCCCTCATACAGGATTCTGCTTCAAAGGACTAGTAGCTCCATTTCCTGTAGGTTCCGGAAGTGAAGGTTTTTGTGGCGGATTTTTCAAGAAGGTTTTTGCATAAAGGGTACCAAAGACAATAACCTGATCAAAATATCCAATGCAGTTTGTTATTGGACTTTTTATAATAATAATAAAAAATGACCAAAAAAATATTCAGGAAAGGATTCAGTATGAGGCTTACAGCTCCAATCCACTGTTCCCAGCTTAGGGGATGGACAAACCACACACACGACAGCATGATGCTAACCAACTACATCAACAATGAGAATTTGAGAAGATTCCATCCATTAGAAGTGTAGTTTTGAGGGACAAATGAAAGTAGATAAATAATTGTTATGGAGACTTATATTTTACCTGTCTTGTGGTCATTATGGTGGCAAACGTAAGGGCGCCAAAATTGCGAATAGTGTAAGAAATGAAAAATTGACTTGCTGTTGCTACCTGCAACGAAAATCATTATTAGAACCGAGTACTGGGTGGGTGCCAAAGATGTTGAAAAATGGGAATAAGATACACTAGTTACCTAAGTAAAGATCACTTACCGTCGAAAGCAATACAATGTCAAAGAAGCAATCATGATGCCTATAAACAAAATCTATTGCTGGAAGTAGATGCCCTTGTAATATAAGACCTATATCAAATGATGAAAATCAACACAGATCAACACCAACAAAAATGCAATTAAAAAGCTCTAATCAAAAAGTAGTACACGATACTCATGCACAGAAAATACACCACAGAAACGTAAGAAGAAAGACCCTATTCTCTTGGTTGGTAGCACAAGATAAGTTCCAGGTAGCTACGATGCCTCCATTACAAAAACACTGACAATAGAGTTGTCATTTTAAGAGAAGGTAAAAAGAAGTATTTAAGCATCTCAAAAGTGTCTTAACGTATCATAGCTGATCCTGGATGTCAGGTTATGCTCCAAAGAAAGATCTGTATAACTATGCATAAAGATGGCACATTGATAAGCTAGCACAGGTTAAATATCAATTCCATAAACGTATATGATGAATATGTATCTTTGCATGTTTGACATGGTATATACATTGAACTTGTGTGCCCTCTGCAAAACACGTGGTACACAAAGTAAAAATTTCTCAGCTTACTGCCACTATATTGCTGAAACACAAAGCTATGTTTCCCTTGCATGACCACACTTTTGACAAAGGCCTAGAATGCTAGAAATTTATCTAAATCTAAGAATAACATGCCTAATAAGTAAAATATTGTCCTTGGAAAAAATATTCTGATAAATCAAACCATATTTATCAAGCTATTATAAGACAGATTTTCTATCATACATAGAGATGAAAAAATCTAGAGTATGAATTTTCAATATCCCAACACACAACAGGTGTCGGTGCTCAAAATAGTTTCTGATACATTATTTTTTTGATAAGTTAGTTTCTGATACGTTATAGTGATTGACATGGCTAAACTTTAAAACAAAAGGGACCTTATTATAATTACACAAATTCTAATTATTTCCATGGATCAATGAAATTAATTCCAATTTGCTTGAGATAAAACATTGTTCATCATCAAAATGGTGCTATTTGGATGGCTATCCCTCATTTTTTAATGTGGTGCATTTGGCGGGAGAGAATCAACCAGTGTATTGAAGATTCTGAAAGGACTATAGCTGATTTAAAACTTTTCTCCTTTAAAACTCTATTAGATTGGATGTCTATCTTAGGAAGTCATTCTATTTTTTGGGTCTATGATTTGATGGATACTTGTAATTTATGTATTTGATTGTTTTGGTCCCCTGTTGTATACTTCCCGTATACTTGGGTGACTCATTATTATGTCTTTGAATAAAATTTCTTTACTTATCAAAAAAAAAAAAATTCTTGAGATAAAACCTTAGTTGTGTTTAATTGAGTTTTCTAAACTACACAGAATAGTGAGAGAAAGCTAAAAAAAAAAAAAAAGAATGACTTTTATATCTGTGAAAGGGTTAATCTTGTCTTGAGACTTCTGCTAAATTAAAAATTAATCCCTGACTGATGGTAACTTCATAGTCAATTTATATATAAAAGCAGAGACCTCATGTGAGAGTGCATAAAGTCCTACCACAAGGCACTCTAATGTTGCATTTAGACTTTTTTACCTCTTTTTATTTAGTTTTTTTTTTTTCACTATTACTCAATAGATCATAGTAACTTATTTTTACTATTGTTTAAATTTAACATTTTTTACCTCTTTTTATTAAGTATTTTTTACCGTTATCTAATAGATCATAGTAACTTCTTTTTACTATTATATCAAATATAAGTTGTTCTAGACAATTAGACCAATTAAACCAAAAGTTATTCACTACAAAATAGACTACCTTTTATAAGTAGACCAAACCTTATGAAAAACTCAAGCCCAGTTATTACCTTACATAATATAACCAATGTTTGACCTTTCTCACGTGTAAGTCAAAGCAAAAACTCTTACCCTCTTACAAACTGTCTTCTTCCTCCCCCACGTATAGATGATACTTCTAGAAAATCTAATTCTCATGAAATCATGTCTCCATTTTTCCCCAATTTCAATTCAATATGTTTTTGTCAATTAATAATGTTCTATGAAATTTATGCAAACAAATTCTCTGTCATCAACCAGTACCAAAAAAAAAAAATCTAGAGATTCTTGAGGTTGTTGAAATAATTGACAAGTGCATATTTCTAAAATTTATAATAACAAAAAGTCTAATAAATAGCATATACTATTTCACAAAATACCATTAATTTAATATTTTCTTTAAATAAATTCAATGATAGGAATGGTAAAAAACATGATCCTATACAAGAAATACCAAAAATACATGCAAAAAAGTTTTCATAGGAGGATTTAGCTTTAAATAATATAAATACAATAGCAAAGATAAAATGCATTCAATGAGATCCTACAAAACAGGTTTGTTAATCATTTCAAATTATACTCATCATTTACGTAAAAAAATAATAATACATCATATTATTTATATCAAAAAATAATACATATTAATTTCAAATTTCATTGCAAGATGTGAACTGTTAGGGTATTGCAACAATAAATAACATTGGTACAACAATCGGTTGATATTACATTTTGTGCATACTTTGTAAAAAAAATGTCAAACCACAAGCAGGATCATTTTGGTATGCAAAATGTGAAACAAAAACAAATCCTTCCATCCCAAAGTTAGAGGCACTCACATTAACTACATACTCTCCAAATATTTATAATATATTTATTTAATTATAACTACTACACACACACACAATTGCGCACACACACACGCACACACAATTGCAAACTACTTTAGATACATGATTCAAATTGAAGTTTTTGATGCAATTGACAAAAAAAAATTTGTGATATTTAATTGAGATGCCGAGAAAATCCTAAATAAATCTACAAGAAATTTTGCTGAAAAATAAACTAAAGTACAACTTATTTAAATTATTTTAAAACTATTGATATTGGAGAAGAAATCCCGCGTGGTTTGGAAAAAAAAAATTAGGAAAAAAATCGATTTTCCTACTTCATTTGAATGAATTCAATCTAAATGATGGTTTTGAAAATTACATAAATGCTAAGATTTTTTATGCACCTTCAAATGACAAAAAGATATGGAAGAGAAAAAAAAATATACAATCCAATATGCTATATTAATTCTTTTTGCTCCACTATTCCAAAATTAACAAAAATAAAAAAATAAAAGCATTTACAAAAAAACTGTCACATCATTGAAATTTAATATAAATGCAAATACCTATGAAAAATCTTAGCGACAAAGTCAAAACTTTGTAAGATGTATTATTAGTGATTAACACAAATGATGCAACAAAAGGAAAAATGATGAAAGCTCAAAAATTGAACAAATATGGATGGACTAAACTTCAAACGTTGAAGATGGAGAAACTGATGATGATAACAAGCGTCACCATACCGCAATAACAAAGCATTGAAGAAACCCAAAAAAAAAAAAAATTGTAATGAAGCTTTTTATTATATCACATAATAAAAATCAATAATATAGAATGAATTAATATGCTTTTATCAACTTTTATTATATAATATTACCCCAAAATTGTTTTAATTATTGCTCATTACTTAAACAAAATAATTATAATAGATAGGGTAAAATATTATTTTGGACCCTAAAGTTTACCAAAAGTTTGTTTTTCACCCCTAAACTTTAAGAAGTTTATTTTTCGTTTCTAAACTATTGAAAAGTTCATATTTCGTTCATAACTATTGAAAACGTTTTATTTATGTCATTAAACTTTACTAAAAGTTTGTTTTTCATCTCTAAACTATTTAAAAAGTTCATTTTTCATCCTTATTTTTGTTTCTATTCTATTAAAAAAACTCTTTATAAAATTTAGGGATAAAAATCAAACTTTTAGTAAAGTTTAAGGACCAAAATAGTATTTTACCCTAATAGATATATGTGTGCAATTTATAATTGTTACTTTTTATGGTAAACTTATTACAAATAAAGTTTTATAATAAATATGCTATAATATATGTATAATATTTTCCAAAATCAAATTTACATAAAACATTATAACATTATCCGTGTATCGCACGGGCAACTTACTAGTTGAATAATAAAATCTTGAACCCATCAAACATATGTCCTAACAATATAACACAGTTTCTCAAAAAAAAAAAAAAAAAAAAAAAAAAGCTCATCCCCCACATATACTGTTCTATAACCAAAATGTAACCAGTATTTAAGAACAAACAAGATAAAACAACAGTAACGAAATTACCTGTCAAGCTAATAATACAAGAACACGATGTTGTGTAGAATATTTGGTTGTGTATTTCCATATGGTAGCCTTTAAAAAGTTTATCTTGGAATGTGCTTGTAAATCCATCAAACCTGTTAATCACACAGATAAGCATCTGAATTCATGGGAAACAAGTAGGCATCCTTCCATTATATCTCATTCAATCATTTAAAAGGTAAACTTAAAGCTAACCCTAAAATGATCTAAAATGGAAATGCCAAACAGTATGCCCACAAGGCAGGGCGAGGCTGGATCATGTGTGCCCCATCCCCTTTTCAGGGAAGGGAAACCCATGCAGGGCAGGACTAGGACAAGGTTGGTTGGAGGTAATGAGGTATTTTGCCATCCCTATTGAGGTGGCTCCAGCATTGATGAGATAGATATGAGAGAGAAGGGAGGGAAGTCCGTGAGAGTGCTGGGAGTGAAACAAGTGTTTTGGGGGATGGTAATAGAATAAATTATATCTATAAATAATTTAAATATTTATACACACTAGGGATGGGGCAAGTTAAGGAAAACCCATTCTTGCCCCATCCCCCTCTTTGGGGTGGGGAGACCCACACAGCCCGGCATGGGCAGGGCAGAATACTTTTGTGCCATCCCTTAGAGGGAGATAAGCAATGAAGAATTAATTAGTATTGCTGTAACGGAGCCAAATGCATATGTATGTCTGTGCAATATAGTTTTATGGGTAGTACTATTAGCATAAACCATCGGTACAATTTTTTTGTTCTTTTTTTATTGGTAATTACACACACCCAAAAAGCATTGGTACAATCTTCCTCTATCATTATAGTGCAGAAACGCTACAACACAAATTTTTTCCCAACAAATTTCACAATTGCTAAGTTGGTCGACTGTGAGTGGTGGACACAATATTCATGGATCCACCACTTTTTTTCCATCACTCACAGCTGACCAACTCAAAAATTGTGAAATTTGTTGTCAAAAAATGGGTGTCTGTAGCATTACTGATTATAGTGTTTCACTTGCCCAATGTGTAAGAAGCAAGCATCAAAGTTTTATTCTTCTCTATTTTTCTTTTTCTTTTTTCTTTCTTCAATAATACTACCTTTTACCTATCAAAAAAAAAAAAAAAATCAAGAGGTATAATACACCAGGGCAGACTTCTTGTAGAAACATAAACACGTCTATGAAACTAATAAATATTTACATTTGAACAGAGAGCGGAAATATGATTAGTATTTAAATTAACAGTAAATGGTAAAGAAATTTGTAAATCAGTCATCATAATAATGAAAGAGAGTTTCAAATAAGATACCCAAGATAACCAAGCATTAGGGAGACGCCCCAAACAGTGTTTTCCCTTCCTTTACTGTATGGATTAATGTCAGCTTCTGCCTACAGTAAAGCAAACACAGAAAAAATAGTTCAGACTACATTCAAGTTAAACACTAGCTGTTAAGGTTCTTGTGCATCATCAACAGTCCATCACAGGAATCACAATTCACCATAATACATATTGTTGAAGTCATGTACAGACATGCTTTCAAATGACCAAATCCAGTGCTTAAACAAATGAAATGACAATGTGGTTATAATAAGGCTAGATGCAGCATTGTCTTAATATACATTCAGATACAAAAGTGGGCTGCATGTGTTCTCAAGTTGTCGAATTGATTATGAAAGTAACCTGAATTGTGTCAGATTTTTCATTGACAGGAGAGAGTCTCAGCAGTTCTGTGGGCAACTATGGAACTAAACAGGACTATAGGGCAGTATGGGTCACTGCACTTCTGTGATAAATAATTTTTTAATAGAAAGGATAACTATTTGTACATAATTTTTAAATCTAAAATGTATGAAAGTAATCCATAAGGGTGGCTAAAATAACAAAGAAACTACTGTGAAGTAGCTTGTTATGTCTACCACGGCTGCTTTTAATATTCATGTCAATGAGCTCTACCTCAAATGGCACATTTTCCACTTGTAAAAGCAAGGTGAAGGGCAAGGTTATGGGTTCAAGACCCATTGAATGCATGTGTAAAAAAAAACCCTAGTCTCTGTGGTGCCCAATGCCTTGGGTTCAAACCCCACCTCCCAACTTTTTACCTATCAAATAAAACCCTAATACACATGATGTATACAATATCAAACACCTCAAATTTAACATCTAAAATTTGAACCACAGCCTTCAGCCACTAATGTAGCACCTTAGAAATAAAGATACAAACCACCACGTGAACTAAAAAGGAAAGTAGCAAACCACTGAACCTTAGCTCAAGTCATAAAAGGTGCAGGTAGGTCTTAGGTTCATATAATCATATCTTAACAATATCATTTAAAAATAAATAAAAAGGAAGAGGAAGAATAAGAAGAAAGAAAAGCCTTGAAACATCAGAGTAAGAATTGGAGATATGACCACAGTCATTACCGGATATAGAATAAATACTGAACAACCCAGGGTCACTAGAAAAGCCAACAAATAGTCACGTCCCTTGTATGTTTTCTGCATAATAAGAGTGCCCCAAACCTGTATAATGATAAGAAAATAATGAGTAAGATTTACCACTTACTATGTATAACAAGTAACAACTAGCATAACATGGAGAGGAACAAATATTTCCATGTCAAAAATAAGGATACAAGTTATGCAATTCATCAATTGACTGTAAACAATACCGTATTTGCAGGACAGAATCAATTACCCATAAATTAAATAGCATCTATTGGGAATTTTTAAAATCAAAGGACAACTTTAGACCATTAGATTCTAGATCTAAACTTAATCAGATGATTTTCACTAGGGAAAAGGTGAAGGCAAAAAAAAAATGTTTCAGCAAAGCCATCACTTCACCTAATCTTCAGAATGCCTGTATCAGACAAATTATTCTATGGAAGGAACTCATACGGGATAAAGAGTGACGAAATGATTACAATGAAACCAATTCCAAAATTCGAGACTCAAAAGAGATAACAGAAACAGATATACACAAACTTTCCACTTTCCACTTTCCAGTTATTACAAAGGAACAGCACCATCAGAATGCACAATGTGAAGCACCATAACAACCAGTTATTCATTTACATAAGTAGCAAAAATAAAAGGTTATTAAAATAATCAGCAAACCAACTAGCCATTGTAATCCATCAAAAAGTATGATCATCTTAGCAAAAAAACAGTTTTAACCCACTGAAAGAAACTTAAATGCATGCATACTGTAAATGCCACAAAAAATAATGCACAATTAACTTACCATAACAGGAATCATTTTGGCACACTTAGCAAGCGTCTGAACAGGAAAACTGACATATTTGAGGGCCTGCAGCAAGCTTTGTGTCATTAAAGTGAATATTATTTATCATCTTGCTGAAAGCAAATTATTTCTACCCCGTAGGGTATAATCCTGTTAAGAGACATGAAGATGTAGACAGCTTACCTCATACTGACATGTGGTGGTTAGTATGTTTGATACTGATACAAGGCAGTACTTGTAAACTGGAGCCACTGGGTCCAAGGCTTTTTTACTTGCCTAGAAATAAAAGATTAATATGACAATGAGTATGCTGGTCTGAGTAGCTACTAAAGCAACAAAAGACACTCTATGAGTACAATGGCATTAGGTCAGTTACAGGTTAAACAAAGTTGAAAATTGCCGACTGTTTGATCATCAGTTTTACTGTCTATGAATCAACTTCTACTCCCTCTAAAACCCTACCCAAAAGTACAAATAGCATATGGATATCAACAGATACTCACCAGTAAAGCACATGCAGAGACGGCAGATGTTGTTATTCGGTTGCAGAAAACAAGAAACAATGAGTATTTAAAATATTCTTTGTTCACCCCATATGGGACTCTCATGATCTTTTCCTGCACGAAACGAAATTTCACAAATTGCTTTATGTAAGAATAAACAATACTTACTTAAGGACGGTTACCACGTACTTTAATAAGAACATTTAAACCTCTTCATTGAAAGAAAAAAATATACAAGAGGCCAAAGCACACAGGAAGTGTACTGAGGGTGCATGAGAACAAAAGAACTAAGAATTATAAAGACTACATCTATCGAGCAAATCAGACAAAGAAAAAAAGAAAATCCCCCAAAGCAGTTGTCCACCTAAACAATGTCTGGAAAAAAGACATCTTCAAGTCTTGAATTGACCTCTCAGCACCTACAAAGATCTGCGCACTCCTCTCCCTCCAGATACCCCATATCATACAGTGAGTGACCATATTCCAAATCCCCCCATTTCTATGTTTCCTAAACTTGCCTGGCCAGCTAGCATGAAGCTCCAATACGTCCTTGGGCAATCCGAAAAGAGTAAACACCATACTCCACACCTTGCTGTCTATCAGGCAATGCAATAGTAGGTGGTTAGTAGACTCCCCTCCCCTGCCCTCTTACACCCACAACACCAATCAATAATAACCAGCCAACGCTTCCTCAGACTGTCATTAGTCAGGATTCTCCCCAACGCCGCCATCCAAACAAAACAAAAAAAACTGATCTTTGGAGGCACTTTGGAGCTCCACACAGCCTTCCAAGGAAAAGACACCTGAGAAGGGGGATTGTTATTGTAACACTTTATAGTACAATTTAATATCAAAAATTCCCCAAGAAGCCGGTTTCCACCACGGCTCACCCATCCCATCTCCTTTCCAGACACCAGAATACAGTAAGTCCATAAAGGACGAGACTGATTCTAATTCCCAATCTTGAACCGATCAGCTGAAATTAATATTCCAGAAATATCTATCCCCCGAGAAAGAAATTAGCTCTGCCACTGTAGCATCTCCTGAGTCGAGCAATGCCGTATATAACTTATATAGTGCACTGTGCAAACTAGCTCTCTCACGGTATAAGTACAATTAGCACATGGCACAAGTGATGCGCCTATGTTTACAAAATTAAAATCCTCACCTAGAACGAAACACCTAAGTTTCTGATTATGAAAGGACAAGCCAATAGAAAGCTTTACATATGATTTCTACAATGGCCATCCAGTTTTCTGAAACAGATCAACAAACTCCCCAAAAAAAAAAAAAACCAAAGGTAAAAATTATATCACTCGATTTCGACGGCCTAACATCAGCCGTGTATGTATGTACATATAAATGACTCCATTTAATCGATTCAAAAGGTTAACCGAATCCGAATTAGATCGTCATTTTGATAAAAATGAGCCAAAAAAGAAAAAAGAAAAGAAGGAATTTATATGAATGGCAAAATGCACATATGATTAAAGCAACCAAAACTAATCTAAGATCATACTAACTAGAAACAAAGGGCAAATTTTTGCAATCAATACCCTAAATACAAATAAATAAAGGAATTGAAATTTATATATAAAAATTAAAATAAAATAAAAAAGAAAAAAGAAAACCTGTAGAACACCATAGGTGACGAGGGTGAGCATGATTCCAAGGATAGCGAAAACAGCTTTCCCAAACTTGCTCTCTTTCCAAGAACTACTACTACTTAGAACTGATGCTGGTTCCGCTGCTGGTTCCGCCATAGCCCATTCACAGTCACACACACACGCACGCACACAAACACGAAAACCACAACGCAGTACCGCTAAATTTTGATTACTGGAGAATTTAAACAAGTAATCGAATTTGTTATTAGAAAGAAAAACATGGAGAAAAAACAGAGAGATTATTAATTAAATACTATTATGACTATTATAATACGGCGTCGTTTTTAAATGAGAAAGAGAGCGATTGAAGTGGGAGTGAGGCCGTAGATTTAGGATCGAAGAGAGAGAGAGAGAGAGCGAGAGAGAGGAAAAGAAGGCAGAAAAGGATAACTAATTTTTTTTTTTAATATATATAAATAAAAGAAGTGTGTATTAATTATTAAATGTAGAGCAAGTAGAAGTCCTTCTCGTTCAGTCGGTCGTCTCTCTTTTTTGTAGAGTCAAGAGCCCTTCGCTTTCTGGGAGCTCGGCTAAAAAATAAAAAGAAAGAACTCAAGAAGAAGAAGAAGAAGAAATTGCCACCTCAGCGTGGCAGCCCCCACTGACACTGTGCACTTTCGATGTTGGTACTTGGTACTTGGTTGGTAGTGTAGTGACTAGAAGGGGAGGTCATTAAACTCATTATGTTAAGTTTGGTCAAATTTTCTATTCTTGTTTTATTTATTATTTCTAGAAGAATTCTTGTTTGATTTGGTGCCCCTTGTCTGAACCCATTTAATTGTTGCATGACAGCGTGACTGATCTTTATCTAATGAGATTGTTTCTGGAAATACCTAAATTTATACCCTGAAATACCTTCTTTTTTTCTTTTTTCTTTTTTTGAATATTAAGAGCCTATTTAGTAAATGCGTTTAAATAATAATTTTTGGTTTTTTTAGAAATATGTATAAATAAAAAAGTGTATAAAAATACGTATAATATTATTTAAAAATTAAAAATATGTGTTTAAAATAATGTACCAAACAGCCTTAAAAGCACGTTTGGTACATAGTAATTATTCCATGGAAATAGGAATAAATATTACAATGAATACATTAAATTGGAATGTAATAAAATATTACTATTCATTAATTTGGTGACCGTTTAAGAATAAAATCCTGAATATGCATCCATAATTTAGTAGAGTATAAAAAGAAAGTGTAATTAAATCATTTTTAAGTCAAATTTTCTAAAATATACTTATTTTAGTGTGTTCAAAATGAATCTAATAATTAACAATAAGGAAAATTTATTTTCTTTCCTTTTGAAGATGTGGTAACTAATGGATTTTTAGAAAAAAAAAAAAAAAAAATCAAGAGGTATAATACACCAGGGCAGACTTCTTGTAGAAACATAAACACGTCTATGAAACTAATAAATATTTACATTTGAACAGAGAGCGGAAATATGATTAGTATTTAAATTAACAGTAAATGGTAAAGAAATTTGTAAATCAGTCATCATAATAATGAAAGAGAGTTTCAAATAAGATACCCAAGATAACCAAGCATTAGGGAGACGCCCCAAACAGTGTTTTCCCTTCCTTTACTGTATGGATTAATGTCAGCTTCTGCCTACAGTAAAGCAAACACAGAAAAAATAGTTCAGACTACATTCAAGTTAAACACTAGCTGTTAAGGTTCTTGTGCATCATCAACAGTCCATCACAGGAATCACAATTCACCATAATACATATTGTTGAAGTCATGTACAGACATGCTTTCAAATGACCAAATCCAGCGCTTAAACAAATGAAATGACAATGTGGTTATAATAAGGCTAGATGCAGCATTGTCTTAATATACATTCAGATACAAAAGTGGGCTGCATGTGTTCTCAAGTTGTCGAATTGATTATGAAAGTAACCTGAATTGTGTCAGATTTTTCATTGACAGGAGAGAGTCTCAGCAGTTCTGTGGGCAACTATGGAACTAAACAGGACTATAGGGCAGTATGGGTCACTGCACTTCTGTGATAAATAATTTTTTAATAGAAAGGATAACTATTTGTACATAATTTTTAAATCTAAAATGTATGAAAGTAATCCATAAGGGTGGCTAAAATAACAAAGAAACTACTGTGAAGTAGCTTGTTATGTCTACCACGGCTGCTTTTAATATTCATGTCAATGAGCTCTACCTCAAATGGCACATTTTCCACTTGTAAAAGCAAGGTGAAGGGCAAGGTTATGGGTTCAAGACCCATTGAATGCATGTGTAAAAAAAAACCCTAGTCTCTGTGGTGCCCAATGCCTTGGGTTCAAACCCCACCTCCCAACTTTTTACCTATCAAATAAAACCCTAATACACATGATGTATACAATATCAAACACCTCAAATTTAACATCTAAAATTTGAACCACAGCCTTCAGCCACTAATGTAGCACCTTAGAAATAAAGATACAAACCACCACGTGAACTAAAAAGGAAAGTAGCAAACCACTGAACCTTAGCTCAAGTCATAAAAGGTGCAGGTAGGTCTTAGGTTCATATAATCATATCTTAACAATATCATTTAAAAATAAATAAAAAGGAAGAGGAAGAATAAGAAGAAAGAAAAGCCTTGAAACATCAGAGTAAGAATTGGAGATATGACCACAGTCATTACCGGATATAGAATAAATACTGAACAACCCAGGGTCACTAGAAAAGCCAACAAATAGTCACGTCCCTTGTATGTTTTCTGCATAATAAGAGTGCCCCAAACCTGTATAATGATAAGAAAATAATGAGTAAGATTTACCACTTACTATGTATAACAAGTAACAACTAGCATAACATGGAGAGGAACAAATATTTCCATGTCAAAAATAAGGATACAAGTTATGCAATTCATCAATTGACTGTAAACAATACCGTATTTGCAGGACAGAATCAATTACCCATAAATTAAATA
The DNA here is from genome assembly GCF_002906115.3 of Quercus suber. NCBI lineage: Eukaryota > Viridiplantae > Streptophyta > Magnoliopsida > Fagales > Fagaceae > Quercus > Quercus suber. Next base: position 1,125,845 of record NW_027069539.1, read on the forward strand.
GCATCTATTGGGAATTTTTAAAATCAAAGGACAACTTTAGACCATTAGATTCTAGATCTAAACTTAATCAGATGATTTTCACTAGGGAAAAGGTGAAGGCAAAAAAAAAATGTTTCAGCAAAGCCATCACTTCACCTAATCTTCAGAATGCCTGTATCAGACAAATTATTCTATGGAAGGAACTCATACGGGATAAAGAGTGACGAAATGATTACAATGAAACCAATTCCAAAATTCGAGACTCAAAAGAGATAACAGAAACAGATATACACAAACTTTCCACTTTCCACTTTCCAGTTATTACAAAGGAACAGCACCATCAGAATGCACAATGTGAAGCACCATAACAACCAGTTATTCATTTACATAAGTAGCAAAAATAAAAGGTTATTAAAATAATCAGCAAACCAACTAGCCATTGTAATCCATCAAAAAGTATGATCATCTTAGCAAAAAAACAGTTTTAACCCACTGAAAGAAACTTAAATGCATGCATACTGTAAATGCCACAAAAAATAATGCACAATTAACTTACCATAACAGGAATCATTTTGGCACACTTAGCAAGCGTCTGAACAGGAAAACTGACATATTTGAGGGCCTGCAGCAAGCTTTGTGTCATTAAAGTGAATATTATTTATCATCTTGCTGAAAGCAAATTATTTCTACCCCGTAGGGTATAATCCTGTTAAGAGACATGAAGATGTAGACAGCTTACCTCATACTGACATGTGGTGGTTAGTATGTTTGATACTGATACAAGGCAGTACTTGTAAACTGGAGCCACTGGGTCCAAGGCTTTTTTACTTGCCTAGAAATAAAAGATTAATATGACAATGAGTATGCTGGTCTGAGTAGCTACTAAAGCAACAAAAGACACTCTATGAGTACAATGGCATTAGGTCAGTTACAGGTTAAACAAAGTTGAAAATTGCCGACTGTTTGATCATCAGTTTTACTGTCTATGAATCAACTTCTACTCCCTCTAAAACCCTACCCAAAAGTACAAATAGCATATGGATATCAACAGATACTCACCAGTAAAGCACATGCAGAGACGGCAGATGTTGTTATTCGGTTGCAGAAAACAAGAAACAATGAGTATTTAAAATATTCTTTGTTCACCCCATATGGGACTCTCATGATCTTTTCCTGCACGAAACGAAATTTCACAAATTGCTTTATGTAAGAATAAACAATACTTACTTAAGGACGGTTACCACGTACTTTAATAAGAACATTTAAACCTCTTCATTGAAAGAAAAAAATATACAAGAGGCCAAAGCACACAGGAAGTGTACTGAGGGTGCATGAGAACAAAAGAACTAAGAATTATAAAGACTACATCTATCGAGCAAATCAGACAAAGAAAAAAAGAAAATCCCCCAAAGCAGTTGTCCACCTAAACAATGTCTGGAAAAAAGACATCTTCAAGTCTTGAATTGACCTCTCAGCACCTACAAAGATCTGCGCACTCCTCTCCCTCCAGATACCCCATATCATACAGTGAGTGACCATATTCCAAATCCCCCCATTTCTATGTTTCCTAAACTTGCCTGGCCAGCTAGCATGAAGCTCCAATACGTCCTTGGGCAATCCGAAAAGAGTAAACACCATACTCCACACCTTGCTGTCTATCAGGCAATGCAATAGTAGGTGGTTAGTAGACTCCCCTCCCCTGCCCTCTTACACCCACAACACCAATCAATAATAACCAGCCAACGCTTCCTCAGACTGTCATTAGTCAGGATTCTCCCCAACGCCGCCATCCAAACAAAAAAAAAAAAAAAAACTGATCTTTGGAGGCACTTTGGAGCTCCACACAGCCTTCCAAGGAAAAGACACCTGAGAAGGGGGATTGTTATTGTAACACTTTATGGTACAATTTAATATCAAAAATTCCCCGAGAAGCCGGTTTCCACCACAGCTCACCCATCCCATCTCCTTTCCACACACCAGAATACAGTAAGTCCATAAAGGACGAGACTGATTCTAATTCCCAATCTTGAACCGATCAGCTGAAATTAATATTCCAGAAATATCTATCCCCCGAGAAAGAAATTAGCTCTGCCACTGAAGCATCTCCTGAGTCGAGCAATGCCATATATAACTTATATAGTGCACTGTGCAAACTAGCTCTCTCACGGTATAAGTACAATTAGCACATGGCACAAGTGATGCGCCTATGTTTACAAAATTAAAATCCTCACCTAGAACGAAACACCTAAGTTTCTGATTATGAAAGGACAAGCCAATAGAAAGCTTTACATATGATTTCTACAATGGCCATCCAGTTTTCTGAAACAGATCAACAAACTCCCCCAAAAAAAAAAAAAAAAAAAGGTAAAAATTATATCACTCGATTTCGACGGCCTAACATCAGCCGTGTATGTATGTACATATAAATGACTCCATTTAATCGATTCAAAAGGTTAACCGAATCCGAATTAGATCGTCATTTTGATAAAAATGAGCCAAAAAAGAAAAAAGAAAAGAAGGAATTTATATGAATGGCAAAATGCACATATGATTAAAGCAACCAAAACTAATCTAAGATCATACTAACTAGAAACAAAGGGCAAATTTTTGCAATCAATACCCTAAATACAAATAAATAAAGGAATTGAAATTTATATATAAAAATTAAAATAAAATAAAAAAGAAAAAAGAAAACCTGTAGAACACCATAGGTGACGAGGGTGAGCATGATTCCAAGGATAGCGAAAACAGCTTTCCCAAACTTGCTCTCTTTCCAAGAACTACTACTACTTAGAACTGATGCTGGTTCCGCTGCTGGTTCCGCCATAGCCCATTCACAGTCACACACACACGCACGCACACAAACACGAAAACCACAACGCAGTACCGCTAAATTTTGATTACTGGAGAATTTAAACAAGTAATCGAATTTGTTATTAGAAAGAAAAACATGGAGAAAAAACAGAGAGATTATTAATTAAATACTATTATGACTATTATAATACGGCGTCGTTTTTAAATGAGAAAGAGAGCGATTGAAGTGGGAGTGAGGCCGTAGATTTAGGATCGAAGAGAGAGAGCGAGAGAGAGGAAAAGAAGGCAGAAAAGGATAACTAATTTTTTTTTTAATATATATAAATAAAAGAAGTGTGTATTAATTATTAAATGTAGAGCAAGTAGAAGTCCTTCTCGTTCAGTCGGTCGTCTCTCTTTTTTGTAGAGTCAAGAGTCCTTCGCTTTCTGGGAGCTCGGCTAAAAAATAAAAAGAGAGAACTCAAGAAGAAGAAGAAGAAGAAGAAGAAGAAGAAATTGCCACCTCAGCGTGGCAGCCCCCACTGACACTGTGCACTTTCGATGTTGGTACTTGGTACTTGGTTGGTAGTGCAGTGACCAGGAGGGGAGGTCATTAAACTCATTATGTTAAGTTTGGTCAAATTTTCTATTCTTGTTTTATTTATTATTTCTAGAAGAATTCTTGTTTGATTTGGTGCCCCGTGTCTGAACCCATTTAATTGTTGCATGACAGCGTGACTGATCTTTATCTAATGAGATTGTTTCTGGAAATACCTAAATTTATACCCTGAAATACTTTTTTTTTTTTTCTTTTTTATACCAAGGGCCCATTTGGTACATATATTTAAATAACAATTTTTGATTATTTTTAGAAATACGTATAAGTGAAAAGTGTGTGAAAATACATATAATATTTTTTTAAAACTGAAAATATGTGTTTAAAATAATATATCAAACAGTCCTAAAGGCACGTTTGGTATACAGTAATAATTATTACATGAGAATAGAAATAAGTATTACAATAAATACATTAAGTTGGAATGTAATAAAATATTACTATTCATTAATTTGGTGACCGTTTAAGAATAAAATCCTGAATATGCATCCATAATTTAGTAGAGTATAAAAAGAAGGTGTAATTAAATCATTTTTAAGTCAAATTTTCTAAAATATACTTATTTTAGTGTGTTCAAAATGAATCTAATAATTAACAATAAGGAAAATTTATTTTCTTTCCTTTTGAAGATGTGGTAACTAATGGATTTTTAGGAAAAAAAAAAATTTTAAAAGTTATTACATAAGGTGAAAGAATAGATATTCGGTACTTTTGATAAGGAATAGTTATTCCTCATTTTGAAGAATAACAATTCATTGTAATAAAAATATAACAAAACAACTGAATAGTTATGCCATAAGAATATCTATTACATTACATTGTCTATTACAGTCTATCAAACGCACCCTAAGTATTTTTAACACACACATGAGAATATACACCACTGTAAGTTTCAGAAATATTTTTTTGGTTCTTACATTTTGCAACATTTCCGTTTTGGTATCTACTTTTATTTTTACTGTTTTTAGTTCCAAAATAAAAAACGAGTTCCATTTTGGTTCCTACCATCATCTCACTAACGAAAATTGTCTATGTGGCAAACGAAGTGAACTGTTGGCACACATAATGTTGACGTGGCTATTAAAATAATAATAATAATAAATTTTATTTGACATTTACAAAATGCCACATTAGCATCTAAATTTATCAATTTTAACTAAATAAACAAATTAAAAACAGAATTAAAAACTAAAAATCACATGAATTGAAATCTAACTTTATCTTAAACAAGAACACAAACTCAACAAATTTAAAGCCCATAAAATTAACATTAGATACACATCAACACAAAATTAAATATGAAAAAATCCAAAGAATCAATCCCCCACACCACCAAAACATCAAAACTTATTATAGATTTCACTTTCAAACCACAAGTCCACTCACATTTCCTTTTCTTTCTTTTTTTTCATTATAGTTCGGGAGAACACTTAACTTTTCTTCCATTTTCTTATACTTTTTGAGAAACCAAACACTAAAACACTAAACTCAAACCCGAGCTCTCTCTCTCTCTCTCTCTCTCTCTCTCTCTCTCTCTCTCTCTCTCTCGACCGAAACTCATTGCTAAAGACCTAATCCAAAACACTAAACTCAAACCCGAGCTCTCTCTCTCTCTCTCTCTCTCTCTCTCTCTCTCTCTCTCTCTCAGCCGAAACTCATTGCTAAAGACCTAATCCCTCCTTTCTTCTCTCATCTCAAATTCAAGCTCTCTCTTTCTTTCTCTTCTCTCATGGCCGATCCATCTCATGACTGAAAACTCCTGACCGATCATCTTCTCTAAATCCATGACAAAAGACCCATGGTCGAAACCCATGGCTGACCAAAATCTCATCTTCTCTCTCGCTCTCTCTAAACCCAGATCGATAGTGGTTAGGTGGGTCACCGTGGTTTGATCTAACCAGATCTGAAATTGATGATGATTGGCTTGTGTTTTGGTGTATTTTATTGATGAGGATTGGCTTTGGGTTTTAGTATTTTTGTTTTTGTGTTTTTTATATGACCGTGGTTTGAATTGTGTTAGAATTACTGAGGTTGATCATGGTTTTGTATGTGTTTTTTCTTGTTTGGTTGCTAAGAAAATACAAGAAAAGAGAAGAAAACCTTGAAATTTTAATTTTTTGGGCAACCATGTTCTTGGGGAAGAACATGAAGAACAATCAATCATTTTCTAGGGAAGAACATGTAGAAACAATCTAAATTATCTTCCAAGTTCCAACGTAATAATGAAAAGAAAAGAAAACTTTATTTTAATTATTATTTAAATAACTAAATAATAACTAAAATTTTATTTTATTTTAAAATAATTAAAGAAAAGAAAAAACAATGACATGGTTTTTTTTTTTAATATTTAAAATGTTGACATGAAATTATTTGAATGCCAAATAATAAATTTTATTATTATTTTAATGGCCATGTAGGCGTTATGTGTGCCAATTGTGCACTCCGTTTACCATGTAGGCTATTTTTCATTGGTGAGATGATGGTAGGGATCAAAATTGAACGCATTTTTTATTTTGGGACTAAAAGCAGTAAAAACAAAAAAAACAAAATGAGAATAAGGTCAAAATGTAGGGACCAAAAAAGTATTTTCACCAAATTTATATTACAAGATTTTATGAATTAGAGTTGGGTCTTAGTAGGCTCGAGTCATAAATGGGTCAACCTAAAAGTTACACCATTAGAAATATGTCATAAGTAGGTCAACCCGCATGACTGCAATTGACACATTTGACACACCAATTTATATGTGTCAACCCAAATGACCCATTTAATACAACATGTCTAATTTGTATAACTAATAAATATTCATTTTTATTTAAAAATTTTCAAATACCTTTTATATCTAACCAATATTTTAAATTTAAAAAGAAAAGTAAATAATTATTGTAGGGACCAGATTGGGGCACAGCTTGCCCTTCAATGAATTTATAGAGAGTGGGCTCAAGAACTGCGCCCTAGTAAGGGGTGCAACTGCCTTGCATGGTTGCATGTGGGTTTAACAACCTAAACATGAATTGGGGTGCACAATGATGCTCCTCGGACTTGTCTTCCGGAGCTTGGCGTTCTTATTATTTCTTTTAAGATTGATTACAAAGGTTGAGAGAATACAAATCGCTACAGTACTTCTTAATGCAGATTTTCCGTCCCCCTTTCAAGAGAGACTCCTTACATTATATACCTCTCTAAACTGATCCTAGCCCTACATTCGTTGATCAGCCAGGCCACCACTTGAGAGCCTATCCCATCAGCCGCATCCCCATTCCTCCTGTGGGTTGCAGCACCCAAGACAGCACTGTTCAAGAGTCCTATCCTCATTAATGCGACCAGGACGTTAGTTGAGGGCATTCAATGTGGAGGTGACAGCTTGTCTTAGACTTGCTCCTTCACCGTGCTCCTGTCGCCGACGCGTGGCACTTGCCCCTTTCCTCTTCGGATATTCAAGAAGGCCCCTCTTTGGTGGAGTGGTGCTCGTGTACTTCCGAGGTCTCGGATGTCCGAGGACGGGGTTGTCCTCGGATATGTTCCTTGGGGGCTGGACACCGTACTTTCATCCTCGGACCCCACATGCATCCTCGGCGCGGGCCTCTGGGCCTGGTTTGAGGTGGGCCGAGGCTGCCTGATTTTCTGGCCCCACAATAGCCCCTCAAAATCTTGCTGCACGCATCCTCGGGCGGGGAGAGGATTTTGACATCCTCGGGCCTGCTCTGCGCCCAGTCGAGCCTTACCCCCCGTCAGTACTGGGGTCTATTCATCTACCCAAGGCGCGTTGCTGACGTTTCGGAGCCCAATTGTAGGGACCAGATTGAGGCACTTCTTCTGGTTGAGAGAGTGGACCCAAGCCCAGCTTGCCCTTCAATGAATTTATAAAGAGTGGGCTCAAGAACTAGGCCTTAGTAAGGGGTGCAACTGCCTTGCATGGTTGCATATGGGTTTAACAACCTAAATATGAATTGGGGTGCACAATGATGCTCCTCAGACTTGTCTTCCGGAGCTTGGCGTTCTTATTATTTCTTTTAAGATTGATTACAAAGGTTGAGAGAATACAAGTCGCTACAATACTTCTTAATGCAGATTTTCCGTCCCCCTTTCAAGAGAGACTCCTTACATTATATACCTCTCTAAACTGATCCTAGCCCTACATTCGTTGATCAGCCAGGCCACCACTTGAGAGCCTGTCCCATCAGCCACATCCTCATTCCTCCTGTGGGTTGCAGCACCCAAGACAGCATTATTCAGAAGTCCTATCCTCATTAATGCAGCCAGGACGTTAGTTAAGGGCATTCAATGTTGTAAGGTTGAATTTAATCAACCATTTAATTGACTTTATTCCGTGACCAATTTGCTTGTAATTTAGCACTTAGTAACTCTATATTTAGGTGGGAAAATTGTAAGGGTAGTGTGTGAGAAGATGTGAAGAAAAGCTCAAGAGTGTGCAAGAAAAACAGAGGTTCGCGGCTAGGGCTTGCGGGTGGAACACGACTGGCAAGCCGCCAAAAGCTGGCACGTGAGAGGCACACTGGGAAGCTGAAGGGTCGCGCCAGCTGTCACGCTACAGGACAAAAGTCCTAGGCTGGCCAGGCCGTTACGTCGCGACTTGAACTCGCGACTTGGACAAGCCACGAGACCAAGTCGCCAACTTGCCCTATTTGGCAAAAACTGACGTTTTGCATTCCCTTCTCACCCTACTATATATACACCCTTATACCCATCATTTGTTGAGAGCTTCCAGAGAGAATTTTGTGAGAGAAAACCCTAGAGAAAAACAAGATTGCCTCATCCCCAATCTTCATCTAAAGAGACTCTACAAATTCCTCTACTCTCTTCCTCTCCATTGTCATACCCTTGAGAGGTTATTTACCAAACCCTTATCTCACCACACCCACGTTTGTGAGAAGGTCCATTTGGTGCTTAGGGAAGCAGTTTGGGAAGAAACCAATGGTGATTGGTTGATACTATGGGCTAAAGTGGAATCCGGTAAGCTAGAAAAGAAAAAGGTTCGACGCAACCTCGTTGGAGCAGGAAGCTTGAAGGGCTTAGGTACCTGGGTAGATTAGGCTTGGAGAGTCTATTGCTGTTCATGTATCCCAACTACATTTTCTAGTGGATTATTGACCACTTGGAGGGTGGCGGAGAGGTTTTACGCCGAGGGCTTCGGTTTCCTCTTCGATAACATATCGAGTGTTGTCCTTGTGTTTGCATTTCTCTTCCCTTTATCTTTGCCATTTAATTACTGCTGTGTGTGTGATTATTTATGGTTTAGATTGTGTCTCTATTCCGATATAAGCTATTTATCATTTTCCGCACATACGTTGTTTGTTATATAGCTTGTATTGGTATTTTTGTATTTGGGGGTCTAAACGTTCAAGAGTGTTTCATACCCATATTGAACTTTCAAATGTGGAGGTGATAGCTCGCCTTAGACTTGTTCCTTCACCGTGCTCTCGTCGCCGACGCGTGGCACTTGCCCCTTTCCTCCTCGGATATTCAAGAAGGCCCCTCTTTGGTGGGGTGGTGCTCGTGTACTTCCGAGGTCTCGGATGTCTGAGGACGGGGTCGTCCTCGGATATGTTCCTTGGGGGCTGGACACCGCACTTTCATCCTCGGACCCCGCATGCATCCTCGGTGCGGGCCTTTGGGCCTGGTTTGAGGTGGGGCGAGGCTGCCTGATTTTCTGGCCCCACAATTACAAAAACTTATAAATGTTATAATAGTAAATTGAAACTTTACAAATCCTAAATCTCTAAAATTTCATATGAGTACTTAAAAATGATGTTATATTTTTGTTGAATTATGTTATTTTGATTTTGGGTTTAAGTATATGCACTTCTCTTGGGATGTAAAGAACTTATATTCTAGATGAATGGTACTACATTATGGGCTTGATATTTATTAAGTATTTTGATATTATTTTGAACTTTTGGACTTTGTGTTTTAAGTATTTGATGTTATTGGTAACTTTCAATACTTAATATATATTTTGATGTTATGAGTTTGTATTAAATTTATGACAATATTAACTAGGTTCTTTTTTGAAACGGGGTAAATAGATTGAATTTGTGTCAACCCAACCTACTTAATATTAAGTAGGTTAAAATAGGTTGTATCACATTCGTGTCAACCCAACATGAACCATTTATTAAGTAGGTCAAATGGGTCATGTTGTGTTAACCCGCTTCATTAATAGGTCATATGTGTTAGAGTTAAAGGGTCAAGGCATGATTATTAAATGGGTTGAGTTCGTGTTGAGCCATTTAGTCGAATACCAATATCTTGGCACGACACGAACACAACACGCTAGCCCGAATTGATACCCTTAGATATGAATGTGTTACCTTATCTAATTTATGCATACAACATTCTCTTCAATGAGATGAAACCTTTTTTTAGTAATCTTATCTAATTTATGCATACAACATAACTCTCTCATGAGATGAAACCTTTTTCTCTTTACTAAAAAAAGATATTGTATGCTATTGTTATATAAAACAATAAATCTAACTTCTAACTCTGTTTGTTCTGTCAATAATGTTTTTTAGAAAATGTGTCATTTTCTAAAAAATATTTCTATAAAACTATCCAATTTTCCTATATTTGGTAGCAACCTTAAATGAGTTGAAAAATAATTAATCTCCTAACTTCCCTTATTTAGCTTGTTGTGAGATAGAATTATTTTCTTAAAAAAAAAAAGTGGAAAATAATCTCTAAAAATAAGCCATATTTTTTCTATTGATCAAAGATAGTTTTCTTTTAATTTTTTTTTTTAATGCTACCAAACACTGAAAAACACAGAAAACTATTTTTATACAAGGTTTTTCATCAAAACAAACAATGTGAAACTTAATGAAAAATGCTTTATTTTTAAAATAAATTTGTGTTTTTCTTTGAACAAAATATATCTTATGTAGAAATATTCATTTAGCAACTAGAGCGAGGGATTATTGTAGTTCCAAAAATTTCAAAAGTTTTTTTTTTTTTCAATCCTAAAAGATTTATGAAAAATCACATTTGAAAACATGTGATATATGATTAAATTATATTGTTTCTGTGGAGGACAAAAAGCAAAACAATAACTAGATGTCAATTAATATGTTTGCTATTTACTATCACAATTAATTTCTTTAGAGATGAAATGTCAAGTCTACTTTTAAATACACACTACAAGATCATGAATGATATTATCAAAACACTAGAAAGAGGTGCTATCAGTTTCATTAATATTCAACTTGGAAATTGGATTAAAAACAAGTTAAGTGCTTGTCCTCGGGTTTGGTCCAAGGAAGGTGCTATAGAACAGATGAACTATATCTCTCCCTTTCCTTTTTGTCTTTCTCCTTTTTTTTTCCCTCCCCCTTCCCAGATGTTCTATTTTTCCTTCTATATCCAACTTGAATGCATCTCGATTTTACACTTGGAGGGTTGGGATCACATTCCTTGGATCCTTGTCTCATCAGGAACATACCAATAAACTTTACACTAAAATCTTAGCTGTGCCACAACTGTTCACGGTCACTTCCTCATTAATATGGCTAGAGAAGTGGTTGTATTGTATTTAATGTGGAGGGGATGACTTCTATGCCCTTCCTTCTTCATTCTTCTCGTGTTCTGTGCCAAGTCAATTTTCCCTTTTGGGTGGTTTAGCTCCATGCCCTTTATACCACTAGTTCTCGTCCCTCCGAGGTCTGGAGTATGTCCTTAGAATCCTCACCAAATGAGTTACCCCAACCTCTCTTCAAGTCATGGGATCTCCAACCTAGATCATTTTATGGATTTTAACTCCTTAGAAATAACCTTAGCTGCTTATTTAACTACTTTGGATCTTCGTCCTCCCACAATTTCGAAAACAAAAAATTATATAATTTCAAAACGTAACAAATTAAACTTCAAAAAATTTTAAAAAATAACAATTTAAACTATGAGCATTAAGCTTGTGGATCATAAACAACTAGAACAAGGGATTAAATGAAATGGTGGGTTTCATGCTTAATTATGCGTTTGGCAAGAACACATGGGGGAAAAGGGAAAGGAAGGGGAGGAGGAGAGGGGAGAGGGAAGGGAAGAGAAATGATAGAATATTTCCTTTCAATTGATTGGTTTGTAAGAAAGCAAGTGAAGAAAATATAATTTATTGGTGGCTCTTATCATCCAAACTCTCTCATTTGTCTCATTTTCCTCTCAATTTAAGAGGAAAGAATATGGTAAGCCATGAAGGAAAATTGATCATTTTAATTCACCCCAATTCATTATAACCAAACAAAGGATTTTATTTACTTTTTCTCCTCATTTTTTTTTAATATATTTTGCTTTCTCATTCCCTCAAATCAAAGTGAGAGGGAATTAGGTCCAACTCTTAGCTTTGACCACCATTGTCACATTAACTTAGTCATGTTATCTTATTGTTATAATTTTTGCTTACATAATAAAATTTGTTAAAATTGTGAGCATATCAAAAATCATGTATTCCATTATTAATTATAACTAGCGTGTAACCCTCGTGCAAATGCACGAGTATATTTAAAAACAATCACAATTATATGTTACACATTTTTTAAATCATATATATCTAAAATATCATTATATATATATATATATATATAAAATTTAGAATGACTCTTCGATTTTTGCACGTAATAATTTACTTGCCACAAATTTAAAAAAAAAAATAGATGAACACGTGGTGCAAAATTAGACTTCAATTGAAATCCAATTTAGAATCTAATTGGATTTGGACTCGTCGATTTTTACATTCAATAAACTAACTTGTAACCCCATACATATGCATGAATGCATGAATACACTTAAAGATATACAATAAGATGCATATATATATATATATTTATATATATATATATATATAATTCAAATACTATTGATAGTCATTTTTATATTTTGTTAACTCTTTAAAAAAATATGTAAGGATATTATTAGTATAAAATGTAAATTGTCCATTTTTTTTTAATTATTGTGAATCACTTTTTTTTTTTTTTTTTTTTTTATATTCTAGACTCTTTGGTTTTGGTACTTAATAACTCACTTGGATGAATATTTATGATATGGTCCCACATTTGATTTTAAAATTAAGAAATAAAACTCTTTCAGAATAAATAATTTAGGACACATGATGCAAAATTAGAACTCTAATTTGAAATTCTAATTTGAGTTTCTCTCAGTTTCACTTATTATTATATATATAGATATATAGACTATTTGGCATAAAAATTAAAAATTACATGGGACACGTGATGCAAAATTGAGAATCCAATTAAAATCTAGATGGATTTTCTCTTAGATTTACCTATTAATATATATATATATATATATATTGTAAGGGCGGTGTTTGGTCCCAAAGCCCAAACGAGATGGACAAGGCCCAAAGAATCCAAAATAATGAATTTGTAGAGAGTGGGCTAGAAACTGAACTTCAATAAGTTGGACAACGATTACAATAGGCTAATTGTTGCTGGAAAGCATGAACAAACAATTTTGGGTAAGGAAAATCCTCCTTGGCAATGTCCAAGGAAGGTTGTTCTTATGTAATATCTTTTAGGCTTAACCACATTTACAGCTTTTTGAGTGTACAATCATTTCTCTACAGATTATCTGATAATCCTTCTACAATGGGATTTCGTTCTTTATATTCCCCTCCCTTACTTCATCTCCACCCTCCACGTGCAAATCAGATGGTTGACTTAGATCCTTGTCGTATCAGCACTTTTCTGAAACTTTTAGTGGTAGCTATAAGGCTGAAAATCACTGTTCAAGTATCACTTCTACATTAATGCAGCCAGAGAATTAGTTACAAAGTATTTAATAAGGTGATAGCAGCTTTCCTTAAAATATTTCTTACCTTACCCTTGACTTATTCCTTCTTGATGCTTATCCTTACCATTAGAATTGCCCAGAATGTTGCTGTTGATGGCATGTCAGCCTTTCTGACCTTTGCTCTATTAAGTCGAGTAGGTATTTGTCCTCGGACCACCTTTTTGAACCCTTATGACTAAACATCTTCCTCCATTTACTAGTTCGCACTTCTATATCCAGGTTTCCTTGTCCTCAGACTAATAAGTGTTCTCAAACAGGACCCAATTTACATTTCTGGGCCTATCCTCCCTACATATATATAGATGATAGTGGAAATTGTAAACATGCCAAAAAGCATGCACTCTGTCATAAAAGTAATATTATAAATGGGTGAACTTTTTTCTTAAAAGTGAGTTCTAGTTAGCTTAATTAATAAAGTATATGATGGTTGAATAAGAGAGTTGGAGTTCAATCCTCGCCTACATCAAAAACCAATTGGTGTCTTGGTCTGATAATGAAAAATTATTATCGGGAGCAAACGCCATAGATTGAAACTCTCTAAAAAAAAAATTCTTCTAAAAAAAGGGTTAATTTAGTACATTTACCATTTTTGACAAATAAAAAATTTAAGAGATTAAAAATAAAACTTAAACCAAAGATTTAGGGACCAAACCAATTATATATTTCAATCCAAATTTTAGGGACCAATTACATATTTTCACGCGTATCTTTCATCAAAGGGATTGAGCTTACAAATTCATCAATTATGAGTTGCACACTTGCCAAGAGCCTTGTAAGTCAACTGATATCTATTGGTGTTTCAAATAAAAACATTTAGGCTTCAAATCATTCTCCCCCAACTATCGAATAAAAAAAAGTGCACACTCCAATCATTTCTAAAAATAAAAATAAACACAAACAAAAATCCTAAACAATTTCAGGCATCTTGTTTCGACTTTTTTTTTTTTTTTTGGTAATAGGGAATATTATAAACAAGAAACAAAAACTACACAGCCCAAGAGCCAAGTTCAGTACATAATCTATTACATCTGAGACCAGTAAGGTCATATAGTAAGTAGTAACAAGTGTAATTATATGTGCTATTATTCTTAGCTTTTTTTCCCCCTTTTTATGTATGGTTATAGATATTTAAAATGCCAGATTAGCCCCTAGAATGGTTATCTACCAAATTTAAGCAATTGATCAATTAACTCCAATGCATTAGTTAGCCAATTTCATGTTGCATGGAAATAACACAAATCAAATCACAACAAATCCCAATAAACGCAAAATGTGTTTATGAGAGATAAACCACAATGAAAAAAAAAAAAAAAAAAAAATCTAAGGCCTTACCCAGCTAATGAATTCACTAGAGAAAGATAGTTGCAGTACAATACAACCTTCCTAATTTATAGACATACTTGTATTTAAGCTTTTGACTCCTGCCAACAACCAGTTGCACAACCATTATTTCTCTAAACAATAACCAATTTCACAAGTTGAGAACCACAAATCTAAGCAATTGGACACTTTAAAGCCACTTGGAGTTCTAGGGATAAATTTTGTGATTTCCAGCACTAATCACTCAATCCTTGGATCCCAAGGCAAATGGAGTGGTTGGCTATGATTTCCTCTAGGTATGGCAATATGGAGTGGAGGCTAATATGAGTTTTCTCTCTAAGGGAATGGGTAGTCTCTGCCTTCTCTCTTGTGAATTAGGGTGAGATTTCGTGGTCATGTGAGGCACAATTGGATGATGGAACAACAGAGAAAAATTTAACATACTTCTCTCATGTGCAAACTCGCCTGACCCATTTTCAAGCCAGTTTTGGACGAGACATTATGTGTTTTCTGATTTTCAAGTTCTGTTGAACTCGCTCGACTGACATGAGAATTTCACTTGACTGAAATTTATGTTGCTGCTGTAACTTAAACTTTTTGCTTCTAACTTGATCCTTTGGACTCACTATAATTACTATAATGTAGAAATTCAAATACAGAAAATTTGCAATTTATAATTGAATTTTTTGACACGGGATTAGCCAACACTAATAATTATAAAAATATTCATCAATTGATGCTCATCTCTCCAATTTATCTTGAGTTTTTCATATATACAAGAGTACACAAACAAGGTAAAGTGTAATTTTATACAATATGATAGGTTATTCTTATTTATACTATCTTAGGTTAGCAAGAAAAGATTGAAATAAATAAATAAATAATGAAGACAACTATATTTGATGTCAAGGAAAAAAATTGTTTCACAATCGTTCACATCCACAATTTTACATATATTTGCATAATTGATGTGGAAATACTTACATCTCAATCCAAAAAAGTGGATGCTAAAAGAGATATGTGAAATAGTGGATGTGTGAGATGATAGTTTGGTGGGGTTAAGGACACTAAATTGTATCATACAGAAAGCATTCTTTGCCTGAATTCAGTTCCAAATAACATTGGCAC
This sequence comes from Quercus suber, assembly GCF_002906115.3. Taxonomy (NCBI): domain Eukaryota; kingdom Viridiplantae; phylum Streptophyta; class Magnoliopsida; order Fagales; family Fagaceae; genus Quercus; species Quercus suber. Next base: position 1,141,500 of record NW_027069539.1, read on the forward strand.
GCTCTTGTACACGTCGAAGTATCGCTGTCATGGTGATTAATATATGTATAGCATGTGGCAGAGAAACTCCGTACATTTTCAAATAATTTAAAATTTTGGATAACGAATTAGTTTACAAACACATCCAGAACCAGAGGTGGGCTTTTGTTCCTTCATTTGGCACGTAACATGTAAACTGTGCAGCCAAAATGAACACGTAGTAGAATATAGGTTTAAAAAAGCTAGCCGTTCTTAAAATTTTGTGAAGCTTCTCAGACTCAAACTCGAATCCATGGATTCTGCTTTGTTTACTCATCCCTTGTTTTCTCATATCTTCACCAGCTCAAGGTTAGTTCTCTCTGGCTCTATTGTGTTCAAGTTAAATAATAAACAGGATGTTACAATTAACGGTGGTGGTGTTGTAGCTGGCACCCATCTTTGGTGGCTTTTCAGAGAGCTGGAATTTGCCTATACAAGCACAGGTTGTTGAATCGACCCTGTTGGGCTGCTGGGGTGCCTGGAATTGGAGCTAAAAATCTGTTTGATGATAGTTCTTTGAAGGGGAGTGAAAATGGGTCTGTGTTGGGGGCCTTTGATGATGAGTTGGCTTCAGCGCCATTTGGGACTCTAGATGCTAAAATTACTCCGGAAACCATTGATTTCTTTGTCAGCGATGCTGAGGGTGACCCTGACTGCCCATCTGAGGGGTACTTTTCAATTGAGCAGGCGCTTAATACACTACGCCAAGGAAAGGTTGGTAATTTCCATTGTTAATCTATTCTTTTGTTAAACTACCACTTGTCCTGAAAGCAACATTGTTCGAAAGTAGGACCACTAGCTTTGATATCATCATGATAAACTAACAATAGTCTTAGAAGTTTCAGCAATTAGGAAATGGTAAATTTAATAATTTAACCATCATTCCAACACTTATTGGAAGTGACAAATATATAGTTTGTGATAATTTAGGATTAGGCTGCTTCATGAATGTATTCATTTCTTTTCTTTTTTTTTGGGGGGTGGGGGGGTAGTTTTCTTTATAAAACTTTAATCTTGGTGAAATTTACTGTTAACCTCCATTGCAAATTTCTTAGTTTGTGATTGTTGTAGATGATGAAAATGGAGATATTGAAGGAAACCTTGTCATGGCAGCATCTCTTACGAGTCCAATGGACGTGGCATTTATGGTCAAACATGGATCAGGAATTGTTTCGGTAGGAATGAAAGAGGAGGATCTTCAAAGACTGAAGCTTCCTCTAATGTCACCGGACACTGAGGATGAGGATTCTTCAGCCCCCACTTTCACAATCACAGTGGTATTTTCTAGGCTTTTCTAACTTCTTTTGACTTGTATAAATCTACCGCACCATTATTGTAATAGATTGAAGATTTGCAACAGGCAAACTCAGGTATCTCAACATGTCTTGTTTGCCTGCATAGGATGCAAAGACTGGCACTTCTACTGGGGTATCAGCTTCAGACAGGGCAAAGACAGTTCTTGCTCTCTCATCTCTTGAGTCAAAGCCAGAAGACTTCCGAAGGCCAGGCCATGTGTTTCCTCTAAAGTACAGGAATGGAGGGGTTCTTAGGAGAGCTGGTCACACCGAGGCTTCTGTAGATTTGGTTTCACTGGCTGGCTTGAGGCCAGTTTCTGTTCTTTCAGCTATTGTTGACGCAGATGATGGTTCAATGGCATCCTTGCCTGGTTTAAGAAAGTTGGCATCGGAGCACAACATTCCAATTGTGTCAATAACTGATTTGATTAGGTAAGCTACACACTGATGCATTGATTGAGTGAAGAAGATCAAATCTTCTGGTCAATGTTGTTTAGAAGATTTTTCAGTGGCCCCTTTCGTATGTATACAGAATAATAGAAAATTAATTAAATAAGGTCAGGCTGAATTAATAGGTAATATACATATATGTTCAAATATTAACTTTCTTTCTAAATGATATGTGCCTACCTAAAAAGTAGGTGCAACCACTGTCTGCATAATTACTTCAGCAGTGGGTTTAATCATGAACAAAAGTGTGACTAATATAAGATATTCATATGTAGTTGACCCCCTCATTTTTAGTTCAAAAGTTAGAGTAATACTCTAGCCCAGTTCTTTTTACTATTCAATAAAACACTAACATATACAATTTAATTGTTCAATGCCACAACATTTCCCAGTTCAGAGCACCCTACTTCACTTGTCATCATAAGTTATGCCTTCTCTTTCATTCATCTGGTTATTCATTTTCAAGACACCAATGACTATATTATGCATTAGTAAATGTTTGTGAATTATGCTTGTAGGTACAGGAGAAAGAGGGAAAATTTGGTTGAAAGAACTGCTATTTCACGTCTGCCCACTAAATGGGGTCTATTTCAGGCATACTGCTATCGCTCAAAGCTAGATGGAACAGAACATATAGCGATTGTGAAGGTAAAAGTGGTCCTTATACAATAAGGTGATTTGGTTCATCTAATATAATTACTGTAGTTGCTTCATTTTCTGCTTAGTCACTTTTGCTTCAAACATTGACAGGGAAACATTGGCCATGGACAAGATGTTCTAGTAAGAGTTCACTCAGAGTGTTTAACCGGGGATATATTTGGGTCAGCTAGGTGTGATTGTGGCAACCAGTTGGATTTGGCAATGAAGTTAATAGAACAAGCTGGTAGAGGAGTTGTTGTTTACCTTCGAGGCCATGAAGGCAGAGGAATAGGCTTAGGTCACAAGCTTCGGGCGTATAATTTGCAGGATCAAGGTCATGACACAGTCCAGGCCAATATAGAACTTGGGTTAGCTGTTGATGCACGTGAGTACGGGATTGGTGCCCAGGTCTGTATTATAAAGCTTTTCTTCTAGCTAAATATCATTCAAGATAAACTTCTCACAGAAAATTAAGAAAAGATAAGAAAGATAGGATGCATAGACCTCCTTGCACAGACATTCATGTGAAAACAACTATCTATCCTAAAACCCTTTCACCCCAAATTCTAACAAATGTGAGTACTTCATTATTTTGAAACTATTAGAATAAATGATAAACCACCAATTATCGCAAAAACCTAAACCACCAACATGCTTCTAAGCAGTTGACCCTGCATCCAAACATAGCATATCTCAGGAGTGTAGTTTTTCCAGAATACTTAAATAAGTACTAAACTACTAATAGCAGACTATGAATTCCGGCCAAAGCAGCATCAATCAACCAACTCACAATGCATGAAAATGTAATGTGCCTTAATAAATGTGTATAAGCCTGAAAACACATCCCAATCTATTATTAGGGAAAAGTCTGTTGCACACTGTGTTTCAAAAACTGAAATCCTGAGTTAAGAAAACACACAATGTGTGTAATAAACATCCCCCTATAGCCCTATTATTAATCGGCCAGTTCAGAGAGTGAGCTTTGTGAGAAAAGATTTCAGTTTAGATTTGTGAGAAAAAAGAAGACTAAACTATATCACAGAAAAAATAAACAACAAAGAAGGTTATGTAAACAATTTGACAGCATCCTCTTTATTTCCCTTTATTTTTGTCATCATTCCTTGTTTGCAGTTTTCAGTTGCATAAGTTTTTCTTATTTTTACTAAAATATGTGAGCAATTACATTAACATTGCTTGCCGTTCCAATTATATAATTTGATAGATGAACATAAAGTCTAACCTTCCAATATTGATGCTATCAGATTCTAAGAGACGTTGGAGTTCAAACAATGCGGCTAATGACCAACAATCCAGCCAAGTTCACTGGTCTGAAGGGATATGGTTTGGCAGTCATTGGGAGAGTTCCTGTGTTGACACCAATTACAGAGGAAAACCAGAAGTACTTGGAAACAAAGCGTACCAAGATGGGTCATGTTTATGGGTCTGATATACATGGACCATCAGCAGGATTCATCAACCCAAATGTAAATAATCCAGACCAACCAGATAGCCAATGTTAATTGAATTTGTTATTAAAAAAAAAAAATTATAAACGAAGGGCAACTAGATTTGCTGCTAAGGAGAGCAACATTGGGAATGCCTCTGGCCTAGGAAGCCTAGACTGCCAGGCACTTCATTTTGGATGCTGTATTTGTATTATACCAGTGTCTGTTATGTTATATTTTTTTAGAAAGTGCTTGTGTCACTGTGTTGTACCCATACCCATACTTATATTCATGTCTATGCTTTCTAGCCTCTGGCCTTCTATAGTTAAATCTTAAATTAAACAAAAGGCAAGAAGTTAGAGACAATGGTTTGATTAATTAGAAACGTTCTTGCTTGAATTCAGTTACAAATAGCATTGGCACGATCTTGTAGACTTGTACATGTGTGTTCCAACTATCAAGCATTTTCTTTTTTGAGGACAAACTCGAACTTTCATTCATAATTCATAATAATAAAAAATAAAAAATAAAAAGAAAAGAAAAGAAAAAAAAGAAAAAAGAAAAAAAACACCAACTACATAGATGAGAATCATGACTAACAAACGTAGAGAGAAAATTTGGAACCTCCTTTAGCCACATCAATTCCAACTCCCTCATGGACCCGTAAGACGTTATTGCATGGAGAACCCTTTCCTTCATGTCAACTTGGCTTTCCTATAAGATAAGTAATTCTCTAGGGATAAAAACTGTTATACACACCTTATTACATACACAAATTTTTCCTTGAAATCGTAAGTCAAAAACACGATTTCAATTTTAAAATCTTGTCTTCAATTCATGATTTTAGTTCAACATATAGGTGTGTAATATTGTATGTGTGTAACAAACATTACTCATTCTATGATTATAATGTAGCATTGACTCGTTACTAATATAGCAATGAGGTTACTATAAGATTCCATACAAGATTGGACGTAAGGCATTATCTGAAGAATCCCAACTTAGCTCTTTGAACAATATTTACATCTTATTTGCATTTCCTGTTGCATAGTCTAGACAACTCACCGTCTCTTTTTGTTTTTTTTTTTTTTTTAATTTTTTTGAGAAGAACTCACCATCTCTTTGGACAAAACAACTCAACACTAAATAATTTCTAATTGAACTAGGGTTGTTATTTTCTAAACAATTTTCTTCTATATAGCATTTCAATTTGACTTATTATTTATTAATTTAAATATGTGCCAATAAACATTTTTTTTATAAAATATTTCTAATGTATATATAGCCCATAAAAAGAAAAAAAAGAGGAACACTACAAAAAGTCCGCTGCTATCGACCAAGTAGTTTTGGGCCTTTGGGCTCTATTTCTCATTTCCTTACTCTCGATTTTGACCGGGCTTTCATTGGGCCCGAGCCTGACCCTTGTTTCTAAATGGTAATGGTGATGGATATTATGGTAATTTCACCCGCCCTCTTCTATATAACCATAAACCCATCTCTCTTCTCCCTCCTTCAAAACCCTAGAGACAGTCCCTCCTCCGCTTCCCTCTAACACCGCAGGTCTCTCTCTCTCTCTCTCTCTCTTATATGTGTGTATGTATATATTTGCGCTATAAATATATTGTTTGATTTTGTTTAGGGTTTCAGGTAATTGAAGGGGTCTGAGGCCGAGCTTCTTCTGATTCAGAAATCAATGGCTCCTGCTAAAGGTACTGGATTCGCTTACTTTCCTCTTATTTTCGTTTCTCATTTTCTTTATCCTTATTTTTGTTTCTCGGTCTTTTTCTATAACACCTTGTTTGGTTGCTGAGAAAAAAAAAACTTAGTATAACAAGATGACGACACTGTAAATCCTAATGAGCTCAACTAAGCCATGTTGGGTATCTAGCGTGGTTTATATTGTTTCCCAGGAGATTCGGATCTTGATTTTAAACTTTCATATTATCTTTATATATATATGTTTCGATTTCGTTTTACTTTTTAAATTCATTTTTATGTCTTTTCTTGGTGACAATGTATTTTTATGTTTCTATTTGCTGTGGAACTAAGGAGAAGAGAAAGTTGAATGAAATTAGCTAATAGTGTATGAAAATGAATGAGGAAATGAACCCCACTGAGCTGAATTTTTTTATAGGTTTAGTGAAAATGAGTCGGTAATTTGGATTATTTGCGTGCATACATACTATGTAATTTGTATACGGTAGTTGGATAATGCAAGTGTGGTCGTTTGGAACGAGATAATGCTTATATTTTTGAGGTTTGAGAAAATTCTGTTGCGGGTTGGGATATTCTGTTCTTAAAGGTCACTTTTTGATTGGATGGTTGGATTCCCTTTTTTCCCTTGTAAATAGTTTATGGGCCTTTTAGCTTTTCATAATTATAAAGATTAGGTTTTCTTGTTGCATATGTTTTTCTCTTGTATATTCTGGATGTACTATAGTTGCATTTTTTTTGTGCTTTTTAACAAATTACTACATCGTCTTAAAGAAAAGAAAAGAAAGATTGTAGTAGTTGGATAACCAACTTAAGTGCTGGTTCAATTGGGGTGTATCTGGGTGGTCAGAGTTCAATTGTATTCCCTAAAGATAATCTTGCTGTCTGTTGATTTCCAACTATAATTTGATCTTGTTCAGCCCTGTGAAACATGGTTAAATTGTATTGCTTTGAACAAAACTGTGGTTGAAGTTTGTTACCTCCGCGTTATATTGTTTTCTAGTGGTCAGTGGTCCCTCTTTGAAGCTGCCTCTCCTGTTTGGATTAATTGGAACTTTTATTATTATGGCTGCATATTTTTTCTCTTCAGAAACTTATTAAAGTGGTGCATGTCTTATTTAGTTGACAGTTCAAAAAAGGCTGATCCAAAGGCTCAGGCCTTGAAGGCTGCTAAAGCAGTGAAATCTGGTGCAACCTTTAAGAAGAAGACTAAGAAGATCAGAACATCAGTTACATTTCACCGTCCAAGGACATTGAAGAAGGCAAGGAATCCAAAGTATCCTCGCATTAGTGCTCCACCAAGGAACAAGCTTGATCATTATCAGATCCTCAAGTTTCCCCTTACTACCGAGTCTGCAATGAAGAAGATTGAAGACAATAACACTTTGGTTTTCATTGTTGACATTCGTGCAGACAAGAAGAAGATCAAGGATGCCGTAAAGAAGATGTATGATATTCAGGCTAAGAAAGTGAATACCTTAATCAGGTGAGCCTTTCCTATATCTTAATTTCCAGTAACAAGTAAAGGTTGTTAGCAGGTGCCATGCTCATTTTGAAGTACCATAATTACTCCATAACTCCTTTCTGCTACATGATTTTTAAAACTAATTGGCACACTCATTCTGTAATAACATCAGCCTTTATAATTTCTCTTATTCTTTATTGACCCTTCTTTACTGTAATCTTCGTTTAGTGAAGTGCTGCAAATTTTCTCATAATATCTAAAACCATTTCAATTTATGGCATGTATTTTTAAAACTTTCTAAAATAATGTCTTATTTATTTGTTGACCATGTTGAACTTAAGTACTAAATTTGTGGGGCTAATAATGACTCATGATGGACCTTTGACCGTTGGAATGAAAAAAGTATTTATTCAGAGTTGATTTAAAAGTGTATTTATCAACTGGGTGGATTTCAGTATCCATCTTACATGGTTTTACATATATTGTAAGATGCCTTTTTGTGTGTCGCAGGTTTGGCAGGGTACTAGTTATTTATTTTTTATTTTTAAATTGAGTGTTATCAATGTTTTAATGACTTGCATGTGTTACATTTTTACTCTTTTTCCCTCTCATTCTGTAATATATTCGGAATCTCAGATTCTCATACTAGTTTAATTGTTGTGATGCAGGCCTGATGGTACTAAGAAGGCATATGTTAGATTGACACCAGACAATGATGCCTTGGATGTGGCAAACAAAATTGGTATTATCTAAATTAGTGTTTGGCATCCTCATTCAAAGCAGCCCTTCCTTTTCTTTTTTGTCCTTCAATTTCAGTCTAAATAGTAAGGCAGTTCTGCTAGGACTGTAAGCACCTAGATTTTTCAAAACTAGTTTAAAAGTTGTAATCTTGTTTTCTCTTTTTTCGTGTTTTTTGTTTTTGTTTTTGTTTGGTTTAACTGACATTTCAACAAATGAGACTTGAAGTTATGATTTGGGTGAGAGAGAGAGAGATGTGTTGAATCTTTTACATTATGCAAGCTTTAATGAAATTAATGTGTTAAACGAAATCCTGAAAAGAGTTGATATTTGAATTCACTTGTTGAAATAATCTTGCCAAATGAAATGTTTTTGAGGAAGAGTTTGACCTGTATTTATATGTATTAGGGGCATTTTAGATAACATCAGAGATATCGGATATCAATGTGGACTGTTTAATGTCATTCTGTTACATTGAGACAATGTTTTTATTCATTTAAGTAGCTTGTGCTTCTTTTGCTATCCTGTTGCAAAAGAAATTGCCATATTGAATCTAACAGATGATTCCATATTTGAGGTTCGTTGAGGGCTGAGCACCAGCCTATGTTTTGGAATTTGAGTGAACAAAATGGACACTAAATGGTTGGGATCCGTGGTTGTTAAAATAGCAATATGGATTGTACAATCCTATAATTCTACTTATCCCAAGCCATTAGTATTGGTGGGATTGTATGAGCCTACAATCTTGCAATGTCCCTCCAGACTTGGAAGGAGGTCACATGGAGTGGTGTACGATTATTATTAGTCTTTGTCTAGGACTAGTGATTTGATCTTATCAGCCAAGCATTCTTCTTATTGCTAGATCCTGCAATGATCTTATTTTTTTGTTAAAGTGTCCACTCTTCTTATAGCATAGATTAGAACAATCTGACCGAATTCACTTTTCTTAGGCGTTAGACACTTAGACCCCTCGTTTATTTCTAAATCTTTTTAATGCTCCACAGAATGTAAGATTCACCTATCATTTTCTTTAAATTTGCCCCATGTCTGCTGAAATCCTCAATCATACACTCTCCCCAGGTAAAAAATTCAGACTAATTTTTATGTTCAGCGCTCCGTTCACCAGTGATTAGGCAACGGGTTCCCCTGGTTACCCTCACTATACTCGAAGGTTCATGTTACTGTTGCTTAAATTGCACTTTCAACTACGCTTACAGCCTTAATAATCGATATTCCATATTTTGACGAGGAGATAATCAATGCAATGCCCTTGTTAATTTTGTTGAATTCGAGATAACATTCATCCATAAGGATAATTAACGTTTACAGAACCTTTAATGAAACGGTACTGTCTGCAACCAGTGAAATAAAAAGTTACAAGACTGCCCTGGAAATTTGTTGTCAACTCAGCTCAGCTCCACAAAGTTGAAACTTCTTTTATCTTTACGTCTCAGCTTGGCTGTCCTCATAAATCTATATAACGATGAAATCAGCTTTTAGTGGTTGTTTCCTCCAACATTCCTACATCACGACATGGTTTTTTTTAAACTCCATTGGGTTAACCAAATTAAACGACATTAGTTGATTCACGTCTAAGTCCAGAGTTTTGTAGGATTGTGGAACGTGGGGTCTGGTAATTTGCTGCCCATTCTTGGGGTTAATCTTCCCTCTCTTGAGTTTCCAGAAATGTGTCCAAAGAAACTTAACATTCTGATTGGAGATAAGGTTCTTGACATGTGACCTGCAGAGTGGACAATTCGACTGAGACTGAAACCAATGGTCTATACAAGGAACATGGAAGCTAGGAGTGCAGTTGGGTAGATGTTTGAGCCACTGCCCTTTTTCAAACTCTTCCAGGAAAATTGCACAATCTGTGCTTCTTCGAGTGTTTTCACTTACATTGTTCTTCTTGAACTGAGACTTGAGGAGAGAGTGTATGATGGAAGATTCTAGTCCATGGCTGTTGAACTGTTGGAATGTATCACTGTGGTTGGTCTCATTCCATAGCTGCCTTACACGATGAAATACATAGCAGAAACATTTGAGTAGCCCAACGAAAATGAAATAGGAAATGATGGTGCAAACAGGAGCAAGGCAGACAATTATCCATTCATTATGTGAATCTTCCCCTTCTGGAGATGATGTTGAACCCAAACTCAAGGGCATGCTACACCAACTTTAGAGGAAGGATTCAGAAAATTGCTGGCTACAATATCCATAGAATGTCATCTTTTGCTGCATAGTTTAGAGAGGCTTATTCCCGAATTACTCTGTCTAGAAAGCCTATAGGAATGTCAAAATGTATGAGTTGATTAAATCAAAGCAGCAACAGATATGGACGTGCAAGGTTGGTGATACTATTAAGGATACCTATCACAGGAGCTACCAAATATACAAATGAATGAGACATCTATATAGGTATTGTCTTTCTTGTTTGATATACTAAGAACCCTGGACATGTGCGTGTGAGACATGTCTTCTCCAATATGAGAGTTAATGTGGTCCACAAGCCACATTAGGGTACTATTTTAATTAGTTTTGGTTTAATTTTCATTTAAAATATTGGGTGGTAGCTAAGAATAGAAACCTATTTTATCATGGCTTTGGCAGTGGATGATGAATTTCAAATAACTGAACATGTATTGCACTTTCCTTAGTGGGAGAAATGTGATATAGAAATTGACATAAAAAAGAGGACTCCTACTCTAGCCTTTAAAAAAACTTGTTCAACTCCTTCATAAAAGGCTAATGAAGCCAGGTATAGGCAGAGGAACTCTCGTTAAAAGTTAGTTGTGAATTTGCTGTTCTCTTCAAGCCACTTGAACGATCTAACTTGAGGTACGTGTCTATTCTTTTCTAATATATATATTTTTAGTATTTTAAAGTAAGGTCTCAAGAGGTTGGGCCTTGGTGCATTAGCAAGTGTCTTCCACCAAAGCGACAAGTCGCAACTTCAGATTAGAGAATCAGCGTCTCCAAAAAAAAAAAATTGAGGGTAAGACTGCCTATTAATCACCTCTATTAGACCCTACAAAAGTGGGTTCTTTGTGCACAAGGTATGACCGCCCTTTTTTTAATAGTGAGGTCTCAAAATGTATGCTTTCTCAATGAAGATTTTGCAGTTGAGTCAACCTGGTGAGAGAAAACTGAATACATAGTTGTCTAACTGTTATCAAGCTGTGTCTTCTTTACTAGGAGAATGTTGTCCTATTTTTTGTTGGATTAACATGGCTGATAATCACTCATATAGTCGCCCATAAGTACTGTAAGATCAACCATTTAGATTAATTTTTGTGCTGCATCATTTTTTTTTCCCTCTGCCTCGTTTGCTGCAAGCTTGCAACATGTTCTAGAGTTTCATATGAAATTAGGATAATAATTCAAATTTAAATTCTAACTAGGCATTTAGTCTTAACAGCTCTGTAGTCCATATAATTTCACAAGATGATTATCAGATGACAAGATAGTTATAATTTCTTGCTCATTAGTTCTATTGAAATGTGGGGTAGCATTTGCTGGAAATATCATCCATCAATCAATACTGTACAAGGAGTATTATTTGCAAAAAATGAGGAGGTAGGAGGCTCCTAGACTGCTTTAATAGTTTTCTGTTAACTCAGCATCACAAAGTTAAATTGAACCTTTTTTCTATCTTTTGGTTTTCGGATCCTACATGTATCTTTAGAATCATTATCTCACTTGTACTCTAAATCCATGTAAACACCTGCAACTTTTATCTGTCATAAGTTCATTGTAGGTTCTGGAAGCGCTTTAAGTGAACATGGTGCTTTATCTATACCTCCTGCTTTTTTCTCAACTCAGCTTGGTGAAGCAAATCAACTGACATTATTTGATTCATGCGACATGTCGAAGTTCTGAGTTTTGTAGGATTTCAAAGCGTAGGACCTAATCCTGTACTGTCTTTCCTCCTTAGAGTTTCTTGCAATGTGTGCACACTAACAGAAGAATATTCATGATGTATAGTGAAATTGTAGACGTGTGCTCTGCAGAGGGAGCAATTTGAGTGAGACTGGAACCAGGTGTCAATGCAAGAAACATGAAAGGTATGAGTGCAATTAGGGAGATGTTTTAGCCATTCCCCTTCTTCGAATTCTCCCAAGCAAACTGCACAATCTGTATGCATTTGGTTCTGTTCTTCATTATTCTTCTTGAACTGAGAGATGGGAAGGGATTGTGTGATGGAGGAATCTAGTGCTTGGCTGTGAAACTGCAGAGAAAGATCATCAGGGTTGGCTTCATTCATACGCCGTCTTTCAACCCAGTTTCTTGGATAGGGTACACCATGAAGTAGCCAGCAGAGTCGTTTGAGTACACTGCAGTAACTGATTAGGATAACGATCGTGCAAACAGTTGCCACCAAGGGAGTCACCCATGGTTGAAATTTGATTGATCCAAGTCCTTGAGATGGGCTATTATCAGGACTCGGTTGCATGCTATGCCAAATTTTGTACACCGTTACAAATACATAGCAGATTAAAGTTTCCAGAGTATTTCAATGAATTTTGGCTGCAATATATCAGAGCGGTTTATTCTTGAAAATCACCGTCAAGTGAGCTTCCATGAATGTCAAAATTATCTAGTTGGGGGAGTGATTAGAACAAAGTAGGACTAGATATGAAAATACAAGATTGGTGACAATATTAAGGATACAAATTGCATAAGCTACCATATGTGGCCTTAATAGTAAGTGTACAAGAAGTATATGTATCTTTTAGATTTGTTTTAATTATTTAATTATTATCAAGCTAGATAATACCAAAGTCCAAAGCCGGTGAATGAAACATATGTAAGCAGGTATATACATAAAAACAAATAAAAAAGCAAACATATATGTATATTCCTTGCTCCGTTCCGGTTATGAAGCTCAAAGTATTAGACTTTTATAATTGACCAGACAATGTTTCGCGCAATGTATGTGTACATTATAAGTTAAATTTGAATTTTATAGAATCTCAAACTATGACATCTATTTTTTATGATTACACTTTTTATTATTAGATTAAGATACTAATAAGTTTTTGGTGTAGGCAAGGAATAAATCCAGATCTCTTATTCAACCATTAGAGATTTTACAAGTTGAGCTAACTAGAACCCATAATAAAATATTATATTATATCTAGAGCTCATGAATAATACTCATTATATGTTATAATATTTTCAAAATTAATTTCGATTATATTATACATAATTGAAAATAGAAAAATGTAAATTTTTTAGAATATGAATGCATTAATTTCGATTATAATACAAAAAACTGAAACTAGAAGAATGTAAATTGTTAAGATTAATATTGTTTAGAATATGAATGCAATTCTTAAAAATTGAATATATATTACTATTTCCACAAACTTAACCACACAATTTTTTGAATTTTTAATTGCATATGTTTCTCATTTTGGTTTGATTTCATTTTCATTTTTGTCAAAGTAATTAAAATTGAGAAAGAATTCTATGATCCTAATCAATTGTTTCTCATACAAATTTTTAGAGAAAAAATAACTATAAATTTCATTTTATATAAATAATTAGTGCACCACTTATACATAATTAATATAATAAATCCATTTATTTAATTACTTTTCTTAACGACATAGTAAAAATTTTTGCTTCTATTGTGTCTTTGTATTGATTTGATGTATTAATTTTCTTGAAATAAAAGATTGATCATTTATCAGGGAAAACAAATTATGCTATTACAATATTTGTTCAAATTACACATGTAAAGATTTAGACCCTTGAAAACACAATATGCTTAACCTAATTCATTAGCCACGTTGTTACTTAGGTTGATTATTCAGATCTAGGTTAAATATTCATCACAAATAATATGCATAGCGAAAAACTAAATAATACAAGATGTGATGACCCATGAAAACCAATGAAACAACTTGTTTTAAGATAAAAAAACCTGGGGGCAATTATCCCAAAAGAACAATTTACTATATCAAATTGAGATTTACCATCAAGAATAACAATTCGTAGTAAATGTAACACAGTTACCAAACTAAGCTCTGAACTCCTCAGGCTTCTTTGATCTTGGACTTGCTCTCACATCAACCTCCAGTTCATGTCATGATCTTTAGTACACTTGATAGCGGAAACTTCACTGCAACTTTTACTCTACCGGTACTTGCAATATGAGTTTGATCTCCGGTCGATGCTTGATAGGGTTAGAAGGTACAAAACCTCACAGATCATACAAGAGTAACTTTTAAGACTAGAAAAATGTGTATTAGAGTTTTTCTTTTATACAAACCCTAAACGCTTTGCTAATTGTTGGGCCTTCTTTAAAATTCTGCAGATTTGCAGTTCGATTGGTCAAGCCTTCTTTTCAATCGATCAAGCTTGACCGATTTTGAATTCTTCTTTTTGCAGTTTGTACATTCTTAAATCTTGACTTGTATCAACTTGAGCAATGTCTAAAACACTTAAAAGACACTAAGATCTAATTCTAGACAAGTTTTTGTTCTCGGTTTGCCAACATACGACATATTTAGAACCTAAACATTTATGACTAAATATTTAGAACCTAAAAACACAATTTAACTTTTACCTATGTCATACCACTTAATGAATTTTTATTGGATCTATATTTTGACCACTCCACCGTTGAATTATATTATCCAAAATTTCAAGACAATAGGAGACTAATAGGTATATCATTTATAAAATGTTTAAATTTTAAACTTTTTGTTTTCTAAAATTATGCATAAAATATGAGTTTATGGATTTGCATGTGTGTCAACAAGATAGAGAATAAGAGTTACACCATGTAATTTATATCTATATAAGCGTAACATTTAATGTCGCTACGCTCATGTTGAGCCATGTCATTTCCATCCTATTTTTTTGTATTTGTCCAACAATTTAAAAAAACTTTTCCTAAAATTTAAAATACTAATAAAAAGAAAATAATTTCTAGTCTTATCTCCACCATAAAGCCCAATCTTTATAGTTTTAATTCCACCATTAAGCCCAAACCCAAGCCTGTGTTTCACGGGCTTTCAGTCTCCCCACCTTTTGGTTTGTTGTGTTTAATGGTTTGAGAAAAACAACCCTTCAGCAATGGCAACCCTTTGTGTTCCACAGATTCAACAACCCTTTAGAGTTTCAATTTTTTAATGGCAACCCTTTGTGTTCCATGGATTCAATTTTAAACAGCATCTCTTCAGCTTGCTAGTGCCAGCCTCTCTCCCTTCCAAAGACAGTTTCAAATCTTTAGACTCCATCTTTCTAACGCTAGTGTCTCTCTCTCTCTCTTCCCTCCATCTCTTCCTCTCCTCATTGTATATTTATATTGACAAAAGCTGGATGATTCAATTCACGTATCTGTAAATCCCAATTGCTCTTGAGCTTTGATTTCTTCATGTATTGTTGTGGTGTGGATGTTGTTATGTTGCTTTTTCTTTCTACTTGATTTTTTTTAGGATGTTGAATTTTTGATTGCTGGATTTTTTTAATTAATTGGTCAAATATATATGTCTATATTGGATAGATGTGATAGTTCTTACACTATTTGAATCTATAATTTTTTAAGTGTTTGTTTCTCCATTACTTTCTTTGGGGCTTTGATTTAATTTTATTTGATTTAAAGTTTGGTTGGGTGGGCTGTTGGGAGGGTTGTTGGGATATGAGTTGCATTACAACATAATCCTTACTAATTTAAACCCTATTCTTGCAATATGCCTTAATGGCTCTCCTTTTTGCTGGGTTTTTTAATTAACTGGTCAGACATACATGTTTGTATTGAATCGACGTGATAGTTCTTACACTGTTTGAATCTATAATATTTTAATGTCTTTGTTGCTCCGTTACTTTCTTTAGGGATTGATTTAATTTTTATTTGATTTAAACTCTACTCTTGCAATATGCCTTAAAGGCTTTCCCTCTTTTTTTTAATGCAAAACAACATATATAGCCACCAAACACTCTACTACTAACACGAAAAATAGACTAAGGGTACGTTTGGTACACTGAATGTAGATTACATTAGGAATAGTAATCTTAATTATTGGGAATAGAAAACATTGTAATAGAATAATTATTACCATTCATAAATTTGGTTGTTACATATAGAAAACTTGTAAAAGAAGATGTATAAGGAAACTTTACATTTCTGAAAATATATTAATTTTAAAACCTATTATATACACTAAGGAATAACTATTACATCCATTTTAAAGAGGAATAGCTATTCTTCAATTTAAAGAATAGTTATTTCAATGTAATAATTAATCCATGTAATAAAGATGCAACCAAATGACCGAATTGATATTACACATGAATAACTATTCCATTACAGGAGCTATTACAGCGTACCAAACGTACTCTAAATTTCTGTCCCAACATAAGACAATATATAGAGGCTAAAATTCAGTGCCACTAGCCTAGCATCGTATTGATGATGGTCACCTTTTTAACTTCAAACATTAGTTTTGTTTTTGCTATGCATATATAACCAATTTGCACCCAAAAAATCAGGGTCAACGGTCAATTTCTTTTAGCCCTCATCTCCTAAAGCCCATGCTCCAATCAAATAGCCTGTAGCTAGGCAAAATGCCTATTTGGTTAAGCTTACCTCATGTATTGGTAGCCATAGATATCCTACACTAATTCAATATTAAGTAAATCAATTTTAAGTAATATCTCCTTCATTTCCTTGATTCTATCCTCCATACAACACAGCTTTCCATTCCATTTCTATTAAAGACTTAATTTGTCCTTTATTCAAACAAAGTTTAAATTTGTTCTCTGCCGTTTTTGGTACTCGGACCCCAGTTGCCCCAGTTGTTGCAACTCCAAGTTGAGAGATCTATTTTGCTGATTAAGTCTATTAACTTCTCACTTGGGATTTCTAATTTCCCAATTGAGTCTATCAGCATGGAAGTACAATATCCAATTTGTCTATGTATAATTTTATGATTTTTAAATTTAATGTAGTAAACAATCACTTCCAAGTGATTCTAAATTGCAAAAGATCATAATAATTTGTCTCTATAATATTCCTTAAGATTTTTTTTTTTGGGGAAACATGTAAAACCCAAAAATTTGGGGCCTTGCATGTCCATGAGAAAGGTTCTTAGAAGTAGAAGTTATGAAATCAATGATTCCATCAAAAGTTCATTCTCTTGGGGCAAGTTTCTATGTCTAAGCCTTTTAAAGTGGTAGTATACTGTTCTATCCAGTACACATTCATGACTTAGATTTGCTACCAAAAGAAGAAAAAAGCTCTAAGTGGATAAGCATAGGATGAGTGAAGAAAAAAAATTCCCATCACCATATTTGATTGGATTGGTGTTGATTGCATGCTATCTAATTTTTTGGGGTGCATATACTTTAAATTTGTAGAATTTTAGTGTTTTGACTGTTTTTAGTTCAGCTAAATTGAGGAGGTTGTACTCATATTATAACATATAATTTAGCAAATATAAATATTTATTAGGTTAGTTGTAATCAGATATAATATATGGTTAAGCAACTAAGGGATAAGTTTTTTCCAGTATTAAAAGATTAAATGTAAATCATATTCATTTTAAAATATGCCAGACTCGGTTAGTCTGGTTTCTCAAAAAAAAAAAAAAAAAAAAAAAATATTCATTTTAAAATATAATGTTATAGTGGCAATATAACCCATGCATTACAAGGTTTGTCACATTTTACACTTAGAAAAGGTAATGCAGCAAAATGGTTGAAATCATGACCAATCCAATCAAATTTTAAATTTATTAAGATATTAGTAAGGAATTTACAAATATTCACAAATTCAATGGCCGACCACTATGACCAATGGATCAAATAGATAATTGGATTGCTAGGATGATACTGATGCTACATCATGTGCTACACTATCTATAGAGGTTTGTTTTGGTATTTCAGGTTTTGCAGTTGAATCGAGGTATGTACATTCTTTCATTTTACAGGTTTTCAAAAATAATGATTAGTATGTGTAAGTACGAGTATGGTGGAAGATTTGAAGCCTTCATTTTTAACAATTTTTTTTTTCTTTCTATTTCTTCTATATGATTTTTCTGAATATAAGGCAATAGAACAACTTAAATTTTTATTCACAGTCTGTTCGAGAAAATTCCTAAATAATCTTTTGTTTTATTCTAGAGTCCTTATACATGGAGATCTTTCAGGTGGAAGGGAAATAAGGAGGGTGGTCATGTAGTTGTAACATCTTGGCCCTGTTGAAAGACAAGTATTACCTTCTTTTTTTTTTTTTTTTTTTTTTTTTTGTGTGTGTGGATGAATTTACAATTATGGAGCATTGATTGACTACACAAGAAATATATATTTTTTAGAAGCACACATACTCTTCAAGTTTTTTTTTTTTTTTTTTTTTTTTTTTTTTACAATTAATCCCGATTTGTTTCTATGTTGATTTTATTATATTGTGAGAATGCTTCAAATCTTCCTTATTTTGGATTGGTTTCAAATTTTGAAAATATAAGTTGCCTCAAGCAAAACTTTGACCAATCTCTCCATATTTTGATTGATTTATAGAAAATTGATAGGCTACCAAAACTTTCACCAATCCCAACCAAATGCATGAGACTTCTTCAAATCTTATATATTCTCTGGAAAAGATGATACAGATGGACATAAATAGACTTCAATAATGTGGGACTAGGATTCAAGACTAGGTTGTTGGATGAACTAATCATCCCAATTTATTTGTGCATGCTATCAGATAGAGCAATCTACTCTAATGAATTCAATTATCTATATACTCTCAGAGTGCTAAAGCTAAAACTTAGTGAATGAAGACTTGAAGCTATCAGATGGAACTATATACTTATGGTCATGATAGTTTTTATTTATAAGACATTACAATTCTTTGGCTAATATACACCAAATTAGGTTCCAAACTATGACTAATGTACATATGCAAAAATTGTTATAATGTACAAATGTGTCCTTTTTTTATTATTAATTTATTATAACTTAAAGTTGGTAGCTAATATCAATTTTGCTCATTCATTCAAGCAATTGAAATAGCGTTAACTATGTAAATGTCTCTGTAGTTGAGAACATTGAATACTCCGATATAGCTGATATTATTATGTTGCTAATGGACTAGGAAAGAATCTTTAATGGTTTATTTAAAAATAAAAATAAAAATAAATCACATTGGTCTATTGAAGTTAGGGTAGGTAGATATATAGTTTAGTGATCTAGGGAGGTGGATGAAAATTGTAAGTGACTAAAATACTTGGGAGATTCTTTCAAACATTGTGCTTTAAATTGGAGTGAGTAATTGGAGACTTATTTTAGTTTTTACTAATATTATGCCCGTGCAATGCACAGTTTAATAAAAACAATTTATATGTGAATTAAATGTCTTAGATAAAAAATCATATATAAATTAAAAATATATATTTTGATGTTAAATATAGATTATAAAAAATGAAAAATTATTTTAATTAGAATTGAATGTAAAAAAAGGGGGTTTATTTATGAAATACTCTACTAATTAAGTAGTGAGAAACTTGAAACTCTAAATTAATTATCCTAATACATAATATATGTAGTGTGTTTGAATAAAATATATTGTACATCATTAGGTAACCACCACAACATGTGTGTATTTGTTTCTCTCTCTCTCTATATATATATGAGAATTATTTATCAAAAAAGAATAACCCAAGATTTAGAAAGTAAGCCAATGTATGAATCTACCTTTCTTAAAAGAGTTTAAAAATTTGTCCTTCCAAATTCATAAAATGCAAATTCTAGGTTTCTAACTCATAATAAGAGTAAGACAACACAAAATTTAGAAAGCAAAAGGTCCTATAAACAATATAAGACGCAATATATATGTATACACGTACCAAAGACATACACTCGTAGAAAATAACATTTATAGATTTAACTAAAGGCTTTATTTATTATTATCATTGAATTTATTGCTCCTTACTCATGAATTAGAATGCAGCTTTGTGAAAAAAAAATGGAAAAGAAAAGAAAAGAAATACATACCTTTGTAGCTAGAGGAAGAGGCGTTTCCTTGGTGATTCAGGGATTCACAATCTGGTGTGATTTTTATTCCATGTAGAAGAAGATATATTACAAAAGGAGAAGATAAGAATAAAGTAAAACCTATTACATATAGAACACTATTTATGTAATTACATATTTTTTCTTGATTAAATTATATTTCTGGTAGTAGTGTTATATATATGTGGTAGTAGCATTATGTAGTTATCTGTAAAAAAAATTTCATATCCATAATTAAAATTTTGTATTTATCTAAAAAATTAATAAAACAATAGAGAAAAAGATGATAAGAATAACTATATAATTTTTTTTGAGAAAGTTGATAAAAATAATTAGGTTGTGTTGTTTCTATCTAAAAAAATTACTGTAATTTTTTAGTTGACAGAGTTTAACTTAAACCCAAACTTATGCCTTCCCTCATATTGTAGGTTTAATGTTTTTTAAATTTTTTATGTAGTTTTTTTAGGGGTTTCTTTTAATGTAGTTTAGGTCCTTTAGAGCATCCGCAGTGGAGCTTCTAAATGCCAAATCTTAAGAATATTTGGCATTTAAACTCCAAAACTGCTCAGCAACTGGGAGGGCATATGTCAAATGCCAATTTTTTTTTGAGATTTTGCTACAGTACCATCTCAAATGTAAGATGGTACTGTAGCTCAATCTTATAAAAAAAAAAAATATTTTAATACACTCATTTCTCTCTCCTCTCTCATTTTAACGTGAAATTCTCTCTCCTCTCTCATTTCTCTCTTCCTTCTCTCTTTATTTCTGCTCTCTTCTTCTTGCTCTATGATTCTTCTCAACTACAAAGCTCACTCTCCGGCAACTCTCTAGATCGGCGTTGGATCGTCTACCACGATCGGCGCTGGATCGTCTACCACGATCGGAGAGGATCGTCTACCACGATCGGCGTTGGATCGGCATTGTACCACGATCGGAGAGGATCGGCGTTGATCGGCGTTGTACCAAATCTAGCTAGTGGTGGGTCTCGAGCTTCCTTCAAGGATCGGCGTTGATCGGCGTTGATCGGCGAATCCGCTTCCTTCGAGCTTCGGCGGTGGTGGGTCTGGTTTTTGACCGTGGGTTGCTGTTTTTTTTTTTTTTTTTTTTTGTGGTGTTGATGGGCGGAGAGGGAGGGTGGTGGTGGTGGTGTTGATGGTCAGAGGGCAATGTTCTGGTCTTTTCTCTGGATTTTTTTTTTTTTTTTGTGTGGTGTTGATGGCGGAGAGGGTGGTGGTGGTGGTTTTGATGGACGGAGAGGGTGGTGGTGGTGGTTTTGATGGACGGAGGGCAGTGTTCTGGTCTTTTCTCTTGATTTTTTTTTTTTTTTTTTTTTTTGTGTGGTGTTGATGGGCGGAGAGGGTGGTGGTGGTGGTTTTGATGGACGGAGGGCAGTGTTCTGATCTTTTCTCTGGATTTTTTTTTTGAGTGTTGATGGTGGATTATTGGTTGCCGGTGGTGGTGGTGGTGGTGTGCAGCGGTGGTGGCGATGATGGTGGTTCTTGAACAGAAAGAAAGAGAAAAAGAATTAAAAAAAAAAAATAATGTGTTGTACTGTACAGTGATAATTGTGAGATATTAATATTTTATTGTGGTAGAAATATTATTTTAATGAGTAGAATTGAGATATAAAATTTGGGATGTTGGAGAATTGGAAAATTGTATTGTATAATTGATAAAGTTGCTTTTTGAGATGGTAAAATAGGATAGGATATAAAAACCGGATGCGGATGCTCTTAGGATAGTTATAAAGCTGTAGGGACACAATTTGCGGCCCAAGCCCAAGATGAATGGGATGATGGCTCAGTGAGCCCAATATAGTAAATCTGTAGAGAATGGGTTAAAGAACTAGGCCTTAATGAATTTAATAACGGCTAGTATGGGTTTAGACGATGATCAAGCAAGAATAGGACACACAGGACTGGGTAAATTCACTGTTCGAGGGGACGATTTTGAATATAAATCAATATAACTGTTTACAAATACAACTTTGATTGCTATAGTATTTCTTCTCTCTTTTTCTTCGACCCCTTTCTCATGAGAGGTCTCTCACATTATATAGTTCCTTTCAGACCATCTTGATCCTACACTTGTTAATCATCTAAGCCTTCACTTGAGTGCATGTCCCATCAGACATCCTCTTTGGCTTTCTGTGAGTTGTGGTAGCTAAGACTGCACTGTTCATGGGTCTTCTCCATATAAATACGACCAGAAAAGTAGCTGCAGTGCATTTAATGCGGTGGTAGCAACTTGTCCTTTAGATATTTTTGAGTTCTTATCGCTCCTGTATGCATGAGGCTCATCCTTATCATGGAAACCTCTTGAAAGGTCACCTAGATTGCTGAAATACAAAAATCAGTATTCATCATATCCAAGAAGAAGTTCCTCCTTGGACTATCCTCCTCCATTCCTTCCTTATGTGACTCTAAACTTAGGGCCTCTCTCAATTACTTACTCCTCCTCGGACACACCTACGTCTCTAGATAAGGCCCAAGGCCCAATATACAAATTTGGACCTTTATCCCTACAATAGCCCCTCAAAATTCCAGTTTTTTCCTTGCACTCGAGGATAAAAGACGGGGTTTTGATTTGTTTCAAATTCAAGGGTTAGGAATACCAAAATCCCTGAGTTTATACGTGTGGGAGTATGGTTTTATGTACTTCATAATTGCTACTGATGCTTCGGAATCTGTGAGGCGTCATTAATTGCTCTAGGCAGCGTTATATCTCGTGCATCTAACGGTGAGGCATTAATCTGACGGCTGATATTTTTCCTCAGGGTTTGGGCGGGATAACTCCCACTCATTTTTTGCCCTCTATATAAAGCCTTAAAGAAAATCATTTCTCCTTTACTTTACGAACTCTCAAGCTCTCCAGCGATCTCAAGCATTCAAATTCACAAGACCTACTAAATCATTAAGCTTTTCATACCTTTTTTCTAGGAAATCTTTGAAATTTTTTCTAAAGGTTTCATGGATCATCACGTACTTAGCTTGCGTAAGTTTTAATTTCTTTAAACCTTTCATTTTCTCCTTGGCCAACCTTCTTGGCCTTCGAATTTTTATTTATCTACTTATCAATTTCAATAGCTCCCTTTTAGTTTGTTGAGATGGGTAGGTTTAGGCACTTAATGGACTCCCCTGCCAAAATAGAGGCTTTTAAGGAAAAATATCACATACCATAGGAAGTCGTCCTGCAATACTGTTCCCAGAACAGATAGAAATAGACCAAGAAGAGGGAGAAGTTGTTATCCCCTTGAGCCTTTATAGAAGGGGGAATGACCCTCATAATGGGTAGGATAACAAGGGATTACCTCTTCAACCATAGGTTATGCCCCCACCAGTGTGCTCCTAACCTATTCATGATTTTGGGTAGCGTTGATGCTCTTAATGAGCATCTGGGTCTGCAGCTCACTTGGCATGATGTGGTTCACATGTACAAGTGCCATTCCCAAAAAAACCGCGGGATACTATCTCAAATCCCACTCAGACGTGGTGAGATTGATATCATGTCTACCTAGATCCAACAAAGGCATGAACGATGATTACCTTATAGCTTCAGAAGCGTGGCACGATGGCATTCACTGCCCCGTCCAAGCGGGAAAACCAAGTGGGGTGCCTTAGAATTAGGTTTCCTAGTGATAGATTTGGACTCTATAACCCCGACCTTGTTTTGTTTCTTTTCGTTTCATTCCTTTTTTTTTTTATTACGGCTTTCAGCTTTTTAACCATGTTTTGTTCTTCGGCTGTGTTCACAGATAAAAGGCATGTAGCCCCAAGGATTAGTTTAACCAATGTTCAAGCCCTCAATTACTTATTGAGATCCTAGATCTTTGTAAGTGAAGACAGGCAGTTGCGGGCCGTTCATCTAATATTGGACTTTTAGCCCATCTCGAAGATATTCCAAGAAATTGGCCACACCATAAGAGCGGGTGACCCACAGATAAATTGGATTGACGTATCTCGGCCCCACTTTTTAGCCCAAGACGACCTTCCACTAGTAACACACCCATTCCCACAAGGCATTCCTTTGGTCGTCCAACCAATTCAGCAGGTTCCTCTTGAAGTAGCAGCAGTTGGAGAAAGGATTGCTTCCTCAAACTCCACGCTTAAAGAAGAGATTGATAAGTTTCATTTCCAAGAGGAAAAGCCTTAGGGGGTGCAAGTGATATCCGTCTCGGACACCAAGGACGAACCTAATAGACACTCAAGTGTTCACACCCCAGTTCTTGTTGTTACTAGGATCGAGTCCAGTTTAGAAAAAGAAGAAGAAGAAATGTCTTTAAACCCAAAAAGAAATTTGAAGGATCTTATGGCCTCAAGGAATAAAAGGTTAACCATATAGGAATCCCCCAAGTCCCAGGCCCCTACCAATCTTCCCCTTCCCCCTCCTCAAATTCCCACTGACCTCAGGTTGAAGCCAATTCCTAAATTGAAGAAGAAAAGGCCGAACGAGGCACTTGAGGAAGGCGAGGTGGGCTCCTATAAGGGGACTAAACAACAAAAGGTGGCTAAAAACTAACAAGGCAAGAGGTCCATTTCCTTTGATAGCCGGAAGGACTCTTTAGAAGCCGAAGTGCTCCGACCACCACACACTTGGTCTCCAAGGTTGGAGGTGGATGGTGCCCCCATCCTTTTTGACACTTCAGTTTGGAATTTTCAAGAGGGGTAGGCGGGTCATATTGCTGAAGCTCTAAAGCAGCCACTTCTTCTTCCAAGAGATATGGATGCTTACAGGCGTTTTAAACAGCCCGACCTCTTTTTGTCCCTTAAGAGGGATCTTGCTATGGTAAGTAGTTTGACACGTTCCTCTAATTAAATGCTTAACCGCCGTTGTTCATTCTTTCTCATGTTCTTACATGAAATCATTCTGTTCTTTTTATGTAGATTACCCAACAGGTTTTCGTGACTGAGGAATCGGTCAAGGATGCCTGCAATGAAGTTAAGGCAGAGGCCTAATCCTGCGTTGAGATTGAGAAGTCATTGGGGGCTCTCAAGCAAGACCAAGTCAAAATATCTGAGAAATTAAAGGAGGCAGTCTAGGCTAGGGACAGTGCCAAGGTAGGCCTAAAGACTGCAGAAAAGCAAGTTGAGGACCAACGTCAAAAGCTCTATTTGACCGAGATAAACCTGGCCACGGAGTGGTAGATGGTCAAGGACCTCAGGGCAGAGCTACAAAAGACCAAGGAAGCGGTTCAACTGGCCAAGGAGGTGGTTGAAGCTAAAAACACAAGCATCTTACTAGCTCGGTGTTGAAGAGACTCAGGTGAGACTTGCTGAAGAACTTTCTGAAGTCTGCAGGAATTATTGCGATGTGTTATGGGGTAAGGCCCTAGGATTTGTTTAAAACTTATAAAGATGTCATTCAGTGTTAACTTTCCCATATCATCTGGTCCGAGAACTTCAAGAATGAATGAGTTTCAGTTTAAACACTTATAAAAAGTTGTCATTGAGTGTTAACTTCCCCATATCATTTGGTTCGAGGACTTCAGGTATAATTGAGTTTTAGTTTAAACACTTATAAAAGTTGTCATTGATTGTTAACTTTTCCATATCATCTGGTTCGAGGACTTCAGGAATGATTGAGTTTTAGTTTAAACACTTATAAAAGTTGTCATTGAGTGTTAACCTCCCCATATCATCTGGTCCGAGGACTTCAGGCATGATTGAGTTTTAGTTTAAACACTTATAAAAGTTGTCATTGAGTGTTAACTTCCCTATATCATTTGATCCGAGAACTTCAGGCATGATTGAGTTTAAGTTTAAACACTTACATATAAAAGAAAAAATAGAAAGTACCAAGCCTTTATATAACAAATGGACATATTGATCAAGGAAATATTTACTAATAATAATACATTTTTATGTTGTTTACATTCCAAAGGTGTGGTATTACATACTCATCTAAATCTTCCAGAAAGTATGCCCCGATGCCAATCCCTAAGGTAATACGGTATAGTCCTTCCCAGTTGGGCCCTAACTTTCCCCACGCTGGGTTCTTTGCAGTGCCCAGAACCTTTCTTAACACTAAATCACCAAGTGCTAATGGTCTCAGCTTCACGTTGTCATCATAACCCTACTTGAGTTTGTGTTGGTAATATGCCAATTGAACCATTACATTCTCTCTTCTCTCTTCAATCAAATCTAAGCACTTTTCTAGTAACCCAGTGTTATTGCTCAGACTTATTGAGCTAGCCCTTAACGTTGGGAAGCCGGTTTCCAAGGAGATAACAACTTCGTCGCCATAAGTCATTGGGAAGAGAGTTTCCCCAGTAGATCTACGAGGCGTGGTCCGATATGTCCAGAGGACATGTGGCAGTTCTTCTACCCATTTTTCCTTCGCATCATCTAGCCTTTTCTTGAGTCCATTTACTATGACCTTGTTAACAGCTTCTACTTATCCATTCCCTTGGGGATAAGCGGGGGTAGAATATTTATTCGTAATTCCCAACTCACAGCAATATCTCTTGAAAGATTTGCTATCAAACTGAAGGTCGCTGTCTAAGATGAAGGTATGAGGGACCCCGAATTGGATGACAATGTCTTTCCAGACAAACTTCTTGGCATCCACATCTCTAATGTTTGCTAGGGGTTCAGCTTCAACCCACTTAGTGAAGTAGTCCATATCGACCAGTAGGTATCTCTTGTTTCCTACTGCCTTAGGGAAATGGCTTACAATGTCTAAGCCCCATTGAGCGAATGGCCAAGGGCTGGACAGAGGATTAAGGACTCCCCTCGGTTGGTGTATATTTGGTGTGAACCGTTGGCACTGGTCGCATTTTTTCACATATTCTTGTGCTTCCCTTTGCATATTTGGCCACCAACAGCCTTGAGTGATGGCTCTGTGCGCCAGAGATCTGCCTCCAGTGTGACTTCCGCAAATTCCCTCATGTAACTCCTCGAGGAGTAATTTAGTTGCTTCAGGATGTACACATAACAGGTATGGCACTGAGAAGGAGCGTTTGTATAATTTCTGGTCCTCTGACAGCCAAAACCGAGGAGTCTTTCTCCATACCTTATCAGCTTCTGACTTTTCTTTAGGCAGGGTATCTTCCTTCAAGAATAGGTATTGTCTTTCTTGTTTGATATACTAGAACCTTGGACATGTGCGTGTGAGACATGTCTTCTCCAATATGAGAGTTAATGTGGTCCACAGGCCACATTAGGGTACTATTT
Source organism: Quercus suber (assembly GCF_002906115.3). Taxonomy (NCBI): domain Eukaryota; kingdom Viridiplantae; phylum Streptophyta; class Magnoliopsida; order Fagales; family Fagaceae; genus Quercus; species Quercus suber. Next base: position 1,168,456 of record NW_027069539.1, read on the forward strand.
TAATTATTTTTGGTTTAATTTTCATTTAAAATATTGGGTGGTATCTAAAAATAGAAACCTATTTTATCATGGCTTTGGCAATGGATGATGAATTTCAAATAACTGAACATGTATTGCACTTTCCTTAGTGGAAGAAATGTGATATAGAAATTGACATAAAAAAGAGGACTCCTACTTTAGCCTTTAAAAAAACTTGTGCAACTCCTTCAGAAAAGGCTAATGAAGCCAGGTATAGGCAGAGGAGACCTCATTAAAAGTTAGTTGTGAATTTGCTGTTCTCTTCAAGCCACTTGAACGATCTAACTTGAGGTACGTGTCTATTCTTTTCTACTATTTATATTTTTAGTATTCTAAAGTAAGGTCTCAAGAGGTTAGACCTTGGTGTAATGGCAAGTGTCTTCCACCAAAGTGATAAGTCGCAACTTCAAATTAGAGAATCAGACTCTCCAAAAAAAAAAAAAAAAATTTGAGGGTAAGACTGTCTATTAATCACCTCTATTAGACCCTACAAAAGTGGGTTCTTTGTGCACAAGGTATGACTGCCCTTTTTTTAATAGTAAGGTCTCAAAATGTATGCTTTCTCAATGAAGACTTGCAGCTGAATACATATTTGTCTAACTGTTATCAAGATGTGTCTTCTTTACTCGGAGAATGTTGTCCTATTTTTTGTTGGATTAACATGGCTGATAATCAATCATATAGTCGACCATAAGTACTGTAAGATCAACCATTTAGATTAGTTTTTGTGCTGCATCATTTTTTTTTTTTCCATCTGCCTGTTTGCTGCAAGCTTGCAACATGTTCTAGAGTTTCATATGAAATTAGGATAATAATTCAAATTTAAATTCTAACTAGGCATTAAGTCTTAACAGCTCTGTAGTCCATATAATTTCACAAGATGATTATCAGCTGACAAGATAGTTATAATTTCTTGCTCATTAGTTCTATTGAAATGTGGGGTAGCATTTGCTGGAAATATCATCCATCAATCAATACTGTACAAGGAGTATTATTTGCAAAAAATGAGGAAGTAGGAGGCTCCTAGTCTGCTTTAATAGTTTTCTGTTAACTCGGCATCACAAAGTTAAATTGAACCTTTTTTCTATCTTTGGTTTGAGGATCCTACATGTATCTTTAGAATCATTATCTCACTTGTACTCTAAATCCATGTAAACACCTGCAACTTTTATCTGTCATAAGTTCATTGTAGGTTCTGGAAGCGCTTTAAGTGAACATAGTGCTCCTACTTTTTTCTCAACTCAGCTTGGTGAAGCAAATCAACTGACATTATTTGATTCATGCTACATGTCGAAGTTTTGAGTGATGTAACTTTTACCACACCATTTTTTACAATTATCTTCTGTGGCATATTATGACTAACTACCTGTTACTTTCATATGGACCCATAACTTTTTCTTTACTATTCATACTTTGCCACATCAAAGTTGTAGCGCAAAAGACTATGGTCTTAGATTTTTCTCATTTTATATTAAACGAAGAAAAAATTATTGAGTGATGTAACATTAACAAAAAGTTACACCAAATATCACCATTGGATTTCATGTTTTCTATGTTGTTAAGGTGCATGCCAAATTATTGTGCTAATCGGATATTATTTATCATTTGATCAATAATTCATCTTTTGTGCATAATTTTAAAATACAAAAATTTGAAATTTAAATATTTTATAGACGAGATAGTTATACTTATTGATCATCTTCAAATTTTGCAAGCATAAAGAGTATAAGAGGAAAATGTAATTCAATGGTAAATTTGTCAAAATTTGCATCCATTAAAAAAAATTTAATAATGTAATATTACTTAAAATTATATAAAATATAACTTAAACATAACCCTTGCATATACAGCTGTATAGCCAGTTTTTTATTTAAGAATCTAGTTAAAGTATTCATTTCAATTTTTTTTTTTTTCTTTTCAACTCTCAAACCATATTACTTTTCATTTTCTTATTTTCATTTCAAAACATCCAAACAAGAGAGATAAATATTCAATTCTTTTCAATTTTTTTTTTTTTTTTATATTCTATACATTTTATTCCACTCCATTTATTTCTCCGAAGTTAAGAATTCAATAATGCTACCATCATGTAATGGGCTATATAGGTTGACGTAGGCTCAATTGGTTGATGCTGATATTGCTAATCGGAACTGTAATTACAGTTCTGACAGACTTAATTGGATCAAAGTGAATAGTTTATTAGAATGGAATGCCTCATTACCCGGGTTTTTTGTTTGGGTTGAGTGCCTCATTACCCGTTTATTCACATGCTGAATGATCACATCTATGTATCTATATCACTATAAGTCCTAGTCAATATCATGTAATAGCTAATTAAAATTAATATCCTATTCACATGCTGAATGATCACATCTATGTATCTATATCACTATAAGTCCTAGTCAATATCATGTAATAGTTAATTAAAATTAATCTCCAAAATATAAAACTAGTTTTTTCTCGACTTTCTTGTGCCAGAATTAACTGAAAAGGTAGGATTTCAGTGTACAAGGACACAAAAAGGATAAACCAAGTTAAAGAGCTATGTCAATATTTCAATATTTAAACCCCAAAACAAAGTATCCCCATTTACACCTTCAACCACTGAATTTCGATTTTTACATAAGAGAAGCAAAGTTCAGTGATTTTACTGAAACCTTTGTCGCTTGCCTGCTGGGACATGATTGTTAAAACTAGAAATTGTGGTCAATGGCCTCATATTGTTTGAATATGAATTAGAAGGGCCACTAGCAAAATTTAACATGGCTGCTGAACAAGTTTGAGAAGTCCCACGAGACATTACAGGATATGTGGATGAATTCAGTGGTTTTTGGACCATGTAGCCAGCATTTGCAGGAGATTTAGAAGAGAAATCTGCAGTCTCACAACCTTTGATGGAAAAAGGAGGAATTTTGAAGGGTTGCAAAGGCGGAGGATTTCGCCAACGAGGAAGTGGCCCGGCAACAATAAGCGTTTGAAGTAAAGGACCAGCTTCCATCACAGCTTGTAAGAGTTTTCCCTTTTGAGGCAAAGCTTTTCCTTTAACAAGATTATCAATTACTTCAGAAGCTGGATCAATTTTTGCCTTTCCAGGAGAGGCTAAATCTGTTGACATAGAGCCATTATAGTCATGAACAAGGGGCCGATTTACAAACCCCACGTTACCTGAATCAACCACATTAATGTTTGAGAAATCTGGGGATGAAACAGCATCAAATAGAGAATCTACTGCGGAAGAGCCATGTGATTGGTGGTTATATGTTTCAGATAGACTGTTAGATTCTGTTATGCTAGAGTTTGCTTTAGCAGGTATTACTAGAGGACTTTCAGGGTGGACATGTGGGTGTATATTGGGTAATTCAGTTGGGCTAGAAGCCATGAGCTTGTTTAGGAGATTTTGCAGCTGGTCTCTAGCTTCATCTCTTTCTTGATATGCAATCTTCAGAAGATTGTGTAAATTCCTCACACTCTCCCTGTTCTTTCTGATTTCCTCATTTGCTTCAATTTTAATTGTCTCCAGTTCAAGAGTGGTGTAGATAAGCTTCTGCTTCACCTCATCAATGTTCTGTCAATATTCGAAACAGGACAGTTAGCTTGAGAGAGAGGCTCAAACAGTAGGAACAAAAATTTTAAGGAACAACTGAGAGAAGAAAGACATACAAACACACACAGGGATCATCAATTAGGGATATATATACACATACAATTTTAAGCAATGAATTGAGATACTAAAGAAGCCCAACGATTGACAATAAAGTTTTTGTAAAAAAATAAAATATTTCAGAGAGAGCGAAAATCAACTTCAGCCCAATAGCTTCAAAGTGACCATTGACACCAAAATCCTTTTGAAGAAAGAATCTCATCGGCACAAAATAGGTTACTGATCAAAAACTATTTCAAAGTTAAGAGGAACAGTAAAATCCCAAAAACGGCCCAGAAAGATCGAGCCCCTGCAGTCAAACCGTACTTCTTTTTGAAATTGAAGAACAGGGGACAAGAAGATAGAGAGAGCGAGTTAAAGTCATCATTAATACACCTAACTCTGAAATACAATGAAATATCACAACAATACACAGTATACACTGACATCTTGAAGCTGGTTTAGACAGATGGGCCAACAAAATGCACTTTTACACAAGAGTAAGGTCTTGGATACTCAGATTGAAATTTTGGCAAAGCCTGAAAAACAATATGCATTCTCTACAACCTTTACTGAAAATACAACCCATAGAAAGCCAATAGTCTTTTCTGGAGAAGAGGAAAAACCATTGCTGCAAAGACAGTATTAACAAAACGGGAAATATAAAAACTGAAACTTTGGAAGCCAAAAAAGTTCAATGGCCAATGTTTAAAATATGCATAACTAGTAAATAAACATAAAGGAACTGAAACATAGAATTAAGAGAAGAATGAAATATACCCAGAAAGAACCTTGAATACATTATGGTCACTCGGTAAAAAACCCTCACAGAACATACAATTTTAGTTGGAAAAGGAAGAACCCCAAAAAAAAAACCTTCAAATGACAAACAAAACAAGACCCAGATGAAGAAAATGAGGAAGGAGTATGACCAACCTCTTGGTAACTCCAAAGACAACCGAACTCTTCCATACTATCTCTATTCTCTACCTTGTTGTTTGAAAACAAAAAGGCAAAAAAATTAAAAAACAAGGTATTGGGGGGGTTCAAGGAAGGTATGGTGTGACCCTTATAAATAGAAGAACAATGAGGCACGTAGAACAATAGAGAGAGAGAAAGAGAGATGGCTTTTTCACAAAGTTCCAGAGAAACCTGTCGGCATCAAAGAAAATATAAGGAAAGGAAAAACCTTCCGTATAGAAAATTTAGCTGATACCATTTTCTACTCAATGTGAAAATATTGATTTTTTTTTTTTTTTTATTGAAACCCTTCCCACACTTTCAGGAACTTTGTCTCTTACTTGAAACAATTTATACTCTCTCTCTCTCAATCCTTATATTGGTCAAGAATTAAATTCCTGTTATATTTTCCTTATATATAATCATTTCCTTAAAAGTAAAAAAAAAAAAAAAAAAATTTAAAGGTTCATGTTTTATATTTTTTTCATATGAAACATTATTAAAAAAAGAAAAGTCACTTTGTACAAGGCTAAAACCACGCTCTTGCGGAATACGCGGTTTTATTTTAGTAAGTTTCCATACATACCCCGGTAGTGAAAAGAATTTCCTTCCCGCGGCCCCCGGTTTTTAAATTGGGAAGATTCGGAGTGTTTTAAAAGGCAGACCATTATGGGTGATGGTGTGTCTTATTTTTTATTGGGTGATCAATAATTGAACTAAGATCAACACCGTCTGATCAATTTTCTGTTTGGTTATTGGTCCTTTCCTATATCAATGTTATGTCTGCAATGTTTCTGATCTTATTCTTTAGTTTTTGAGGTCAACTTTTCCTAAATGCTTTGTCCCTTACCGAAAATATTATTTTGATTTTTTGGGGGTCATGGTTAATGAAAGATTTGAATATTTTTCCCTTTTAAAAATTGTATATCCTTCTTTCTTTCTTTTTTTTTTTTTTTTTTTTTTGACTCTTTCTTTGGTATCTTGGATTTTTTTTTAATATATGAAAAAAGTTAACAGATGTTTTAAGAATATTGATTTATGAAATATTTTTAAAAGATTTTAATAGGGAAGAAAAAAAAATGACTTTTCTTTACTTTTTTTAATATTTCTTATAAAATTGATAACAAAACTTTTTTTAAATAGTTTTCTAACGAATATCCTAAAAGCATCTATTAACAGACTCTTTTTATCTAAAATAAAAATTAAACCTATAGCATCCTAGATCCATGATAATTATACTTTTTTATTAGAAAAAGATAATTATTCTTTATATATTATCATATCAATAACCAATTACTATAACCCACTTTACTACTTGATTATCCTCACCCCCCAAAAAAAAAAAAAAAATCCTCTACCTTGATAGCATTGACCTTAAGCCCATAAAATTTTGGTACTAACAACTATTTTTCAGCAGGAATATTGTAGCCCCTATTGTTTTCGTATGATGTGAATAGAACCTGCATGCCTCAGTTGACATTTTTATCCCCCAAAAAGAAAAGAAAGAAAAAAAAAATGAAAGGCCACGTGTTATTGGATTATTATTAATATTATTATATATTTTTTTTTATGAAATGTGTTATTGCTTTAATTTCATGAGAGTGAATTATATATTCACTAGTAGTAGGAATGCACACTGTCTTTCCATAAAGTAGTCATTGAAAATGCCTGCCCACCGGGTTATTAAACCCTCGTTTTGCAACATACACTATTTTAGTTGAAAAAAAAAAAAAAAAAAAGGTTATGCTTAAATTATTTTTGTTTTGGACACTCTTTTATAATGAAGGACGAGGCGGACCCAATTGATTAGATAATCTACCTAGGGCTGTACTAGATTGCGTTGTGAACTGCCCAAGAAAACCGAAACTAACCATACAATGGTTGACTTATTTTATATTCATGTTATTCTTATTCTATTTGGTAACTTTCGCAACACTTTCTGTTTTTCCTTGTACTCTGTTTGGCTGTAGCATACACTCCAAGACGTTTTTTGGTTTTTTGAGGAAACATATACTCCTAAGTCCTAATAGTAATTATTCTCAAAAAAAAAAAAAAAAAAAAGGTCCCAAGACTTTTTACGGATTATTATATTTATTTACTTAAATTTGGTGAACTTATAAGTAATAATTGCATTTGGATGGAAATATTCCCCATATGATATCATCCAGCCTAATTTGTTTTGTAGCAAGCAAGTTTTTCCCATCATGAAGAGTTGAAGAGGAAAAGATAAACTTTGTTTCTCCCGCCTCATCTCACCACTCCCTGAATACTTATGTGTGTGTATATAATTTAATCTTTAAAAGAAAACACAAATTGATTGTGTGCTCTCTTCTCTATCCCAATAAGACCTCCAAAATTGGGGGTCAAAGAACTCCAACTCAATTGAAATCTTAAACTGTTTCACAAAAAAAAAAAAAAAAAAAGAAGATTTTGATCTCTTTTTTTGGGTTAAATTTTATGCTTGGATGATTGAATCGTGATATGTGATTTTATATATAAAATTAATGTTAGTATGGTTAGTATTAATTCATTCAGTAATGTGTTTAATTTTTGTTTCTGTTCGAGTAGGATAACATTGTTGGGTGACTTTATTATTCAATGAATTCATAATAATGGCTTTGACAAATTAGAGCTTTAAAATTTATTTTATTCATTATATAATTAAAGTTAAAGTTTTTTTTTTAATACAAAATAAAAATTCTACTCTAACTTAATCTAAGTGTATATATGTGTGTGAAACTCCCTTCTGGAGACTTGAACCCAGACTCTTACCTCCTATACCCCACAAACACTTATACTTGTAAAGTGACTACCATACCAAGGGTGCGTGGTAGTAATTAAAGCCAAAATTAAGAGAAAAAATCAATTAGATCTCAAATTAGATTTCAATTGTGGGCTAATTTTGTGTCATGTGTCTATTAAAGTGTTTTAATCTTTGTGCCAAGTGAGTTAATGAATGCAAAATACTAATCATTTAATAATAATGAATATAAAAATAAAAAATAAAAAAACAATTATATATCTACTCAACAAAAGTCACCACACTTTCTATCTTATTAAAAATTAGAATAAAAATGATCACAAATTGTATTAAACTTAGGCAGATTTTAATATGCATCTTATTATGTTTATTTTTTCTAATAATTCAATCAATTGTGTGTATTTTTATGATTAAAAAAATGTGATTATTTTTAAATGCATCAATGCGTATGCATGGGTTATGCAGGGATTACATGCTAGTATATATTTAAAGCCAAAACTTGGATAAAATTTAAATAAATTCTAAATTGGATTCTAATTGTTGTCTAATTTTGCACCATGATTCATATCTTTTTTTTTAAATTATTGTTCTATATGAGTTAATGTTGTGAAAAAAAGATAAAGAATCTAATATAAATAAACCATAAAAAATCCAATAAAACAAAAAACAGAAAGAAAGAGTAAACTAGTGTATATTAAAATAAAAAAATAAGAGAGAGAGAGAGAGAGAGAGAGAGAGAGAGAGAGAGAGAGAGAGAGAGAGAGAGAGAGAGAGAGTAAAACTCATGTATGTATATTTATGACTTAAACAGTGAATAATTTGAATTCATATATGTATATAATTTTAATTGTTTTTAATTGTACCATACATATGCACATGTTATACACTAGTATTATATTATAATTTTATATCATAGTCAATGTTTCTTTTATTCATAATATTTTTAATTATAAATACTTATTAGAAAATATCAATTTGAATATGAAAAACTTAAGAAAAAATGAACAAAAAATTGAAAAATTAATTGAATCTTAAACGGGATCTCTTGATAAAGCAATTACTAGGTCAACAAGAAACATAATAGAAACTTTATGCAAAATCTCACACATCAATAAGACTCATAAAATAATGAAATTTTACAATGGAAAGACAATAAAAAAAAATTATAATGATGTTCAAACATATACTATTAATATAACAACTCTTAATTATATAAAAAGAATAAGTTCTTTTTTAAATGTATACATTTCAAATATGTAATGTAACAACTCTTGATTGCATCAAAATTACTCACTTAAAATTGTTGTCTTAGACCTAAAATTATGTTGAGCCGACCTATCACATATTATGAAAAGTTCACTTCATGCGTCTCTGCTATTTCTAACATATATAACCACCCTCTTACGTATACGCCATGGTTTTATCCTAATTTTTTTTTTTTTAAATTAAAAAAAAAAAAGGCACAAAAGATAAAACTCTGGTCAAAAAGAAAAACTTTAGTTGAAGAGTGTGCACGTCCACTAAGGGTACTTGTGACATATTATCAACCCAAGAATGAACTGAATTAGTTACATTTTATTCAGATGGCACAAATCCACATCTCACAACAGGAATTTTTTGCCATCAGGTGCAAACAAAATCCATTCTTTTTTATTTAATCAATATTTCTAATGTAAAGTACAAACCAACCTCATAAAACCTTGGTCTGACAGAACCAATGAACATGGATGAGGAATTCCATAGGAAAACCGGAAGATTTCTTTCTTTATACCCGACAAGCGGTTTCGGCACTCTTCAAGTTTTTTCATTTAAAATATTGGGTCCATTTGATACGTGTGTTTAAATAACAGTTTTTGATTTTTTTTAAAATACGTATAAGTGAAAAAATGTAGAAAAATACGTTTAATTTTTTTTAACACGTTTAATATTATTTAAAAATTGAAAACATGTGTTTAAACACATGTACCAAATGAACCATTTATAATCAATTTTTGAACTCTAACAACATGACCCTTGCAGTATATAAGTTTCATACCACACTGCAAGTTTAGTCATTGGATCAATCAATAATGATGTTTGCATGCATTATCAATTATGTCATTATTTCTTAATCCAACTGTTAGTGTGTAAAGTAGTATACATGTATTATACAACTAGGCATAGAGTCAGTGTTCCCCACAAGCATTTTTATATATAATTTAGTCGTTTAGTGGAATTAAATTTGTGGGTTCGCTTTTAACTATAGGAAGCAGACGAAACCGCTAAATATAAAATACCTCATTTACGACAAAGCTACTAAATTGAAAACTATTGGGTTCTCTTAATGCAATGTATCTAGCATATAGCATATACTATACGTGTGTAAGTGTGTGATTTCTTATGTGTGGGACTGTATATTTATTATTTATATTTTGCTTAATCAAATGGCTACCTTCTACCTTCAAAAGTTGACCTACGTACCCTTATTGTAGTTTAGTGTAAAAACTTATACAGGGAAGAGATCTTAAAGTATATGCGTGTAACAATTTGGGGTGTGTAAAAGTACTCATTACAATATGAAAGTCTTCAATATTTTGACATCTTAATATTAAAGGTGGATATATATATGCGTATATGGGACATCTCATTTTTCAAAATTCTCATGCTCTCTCTTTATCTCTTATATGTTGAACATGGAAAAAGAACACCCTAGCTAGCATGACAACCATATTTAAGAGAAATAATCACATTGAAACAATAGTGGTAGCAATCATATTCAAGAAATACAAAGATGATTGTTAGTAAACAGCTATTTAGGATACATATTTTCAAAGATTCATTTTCAAACCAATCGACCTAAACAGTAGTGTGACCAACTGAACATCCTTACGAGCAGCGCGCGCAGTATGGTCATGTGGATGATAAAGAGATTAGCTATACGGCCTATAAACCTATTAAAATGCTATGAAGCCACTTTGTAGGGTTATTTTTGTAAATTCGGTGGATCAACTTTGAAGAATGGTCCCAAAAAGTGGAGACCAGTTTCCATTTTACCTCCTTCGCCTCCAAACGCGTAACGACTTTACCTGTCAATCCAATCATCTAAATTCGTGTAAAAAAATTTTATGTAAAAGCAAAGGAAAAAAAAAAAAAAAGACAGAAAAGAGTTTTAGGTAAAATTCAGTCACCTCCCATGCAAGTTACGTCTAACATTTTTCAAAACTATTCAAAGTTGGTATTTAAATCGTTACTCTTTTTTTTTTTTTTTCTTCTTTTTCTTTTTCACAAATAAAGAGTAAATTAGTTAATTTTAAAATGTTTTAAACTTGTTAAGTGCTAACTCAAATGTCCAATTATTCTACCCAAACTTTGAACTACGTACACTTGGTCCTCATAATTATAGGAAGCCACGTGTCAACACAGTTAGAGAATCTACCTTGCACTAGGCACGTTTGGTTCCGACATGGCTACATAATGTATAATTTGATTCTTATTAATAATTTAAAAATAAAAAGCTAAAATTGTTTACAGCAAGATAATACGTCTTTATCATAGAGGTGGGGCTTAATAACTATTGCAGCGATCACCCATTAGATTGTCGTTTAGTGCACATGCACATGGGCAAAATTAGGTACAAGTCATGTGAGGGCCTACACGTGTAGACAAAATGAAATCCAACTTGAAAGAAGTCACACTCGTGCTGCTCATGTCATTGCCCCTCACATCACGACACTTGGCGTGCAGACCGTGCGGCGAGGCACATGCACATTTTGGCTTGCTTTGTAGCTCTTTTTCAATGCTAGCTCTGCACGTGTCCCCATCCACCACAATATACATTTAGCTTAGAGCTAAAAAAAATACATGGGGTTTGAACTTGTGAAATAAAAACAATGTGTGTCGTGAAGAAAAATCAATAGTTTCAACAAGGTAACCAATCTAGATACGGCAACAATGTCATGAAAAAAAAAAACAAAAGGGTCAGTTTCTCTCTTGGATTTCATTTTGATAGATTTAACGAGCCGACAATATATAGTGTTGGATCTTACTCATCATTCTTTTATTGTTAGTTCAAGTTAGAAACTTAGAATTTGACTTATGAAGGTAGAAGAACATGTGTAACAACGTTCTACATAGGACTCTATATAGGGACGTGTAAATTTTTGGCTTCTACGGTTTACCACAAAGTGAACATAGACTAATTTATCAAATTGAGTTTTGAAACCACACAAAATGACAATGTGTATACTTTCAAATAGTGTTTTCCACAACAAATTGCTGAAAGTAGTGTCATGTCACCTCAATATATCCTTTTCAATTTTTGCTTAGAATTCACTCCAACGGTCTCCCTTGGATTCTTGATTTTTTTTTTCATTTGCCCCATTTTTTGTGATTGCTGTATCATATATACTATCATTACTTTCACATGTGTCCCTATAATTATTACTGTTTGTGCTAAAGGTCTTGGTAGGCTATGTTCTATACAACTTTAGTGGTGTGTGTGACTTCCACAGTGGTTCTATTCGTCGTTGTCTTTACGGATCATATTGTTGAACAAAGATGCATGTTAGTATTAACTATTAATCTAGAGTTTAGTGTTTAGTGTTTGCCATTCTCCTCAATTAAAAAATTGTTGTCTGATACAGTTCAAATTAATAACCTGTTTTTACTAAATTTTTGATTGGCAATTGGAAATGTTTAAGATGAAGAAATGTCACGGGTCTACATGCATCTTTCAAAGCTTTGTCTAAGCGGAATATGTAACTGCATAGTACAAACAGCAACAAATATTTGTTAGTTATGGAAATCTGAAATCCCAATAAGATTGCAGTAACGAGTTCCGACCTGCGGTTACTGTCAAATAGTTTGTCACTGATCGAATAGTGATCATGATAGTGTCATTATGATTGCTATATGCCTATATTGTATTAGAGTGGGCACGGTAGAATCTTGGGGACCAAAGGTCTATGTTCTTTTTTAGGATTAGGATATCGGGTGCAATTCACCAACTTTGTCTCACAAAGTTTTTTCATTTTTTACTTTTTCAACTTTTACTTTATACTTTTTATAAATTTTTTCTTAACTTTTTTTAATTAATAGTTAAGATTGAAAGTTACTTCTTGCAACTATCAATCTCAACCATTCATAGCAATTGCATTAGGTGCAATACCTAATCTTAATCCTCCTTTTTAAATCTCAAAAACAAATTGGGATATGATGCAATAGCTAGGGCTATTGCACCATGCAATACCTATAGCCCATGCAATACCTCTCACATCATTTTCATTTTTTTTTCAAAATTTTTAACTTTTTTTAACCTCTCAACTTTTTTACCTTTTTAACTTCTTTGATCCAATGGTTGATATCAAAAGTTAATTTTTTTTTTTTTTTTTAACTTTTAATCTGAACTATTGAGAAGGTATTGCATGGTGCAATAACCCTAATCATTGCAACAACTCTCAATCCCACAAAAACATGGTAGGGGGCTAACTAAGTTGGCATCTTTCACTTGAACATGATCATAGTGGCACCCTACTCGCAAGGTCTAGGCCTGTAAAAACAAGGGATCTGGATGAGCGATAGTTGTGCACCTAGTCCCATCAAAGACCTAAGGTCTCTTTTGCATATATTGTTATATATATATATATATATTATAAAATATTTATTTTTCCTTCTTAAAATTGTTATAATTTTTTTTTATTACTAAACTATTGAAAACATTACACTTTTTGTACTTTTGTGCTCTCTCATTAATTTTTTTTTCCTATGTGTGTAACAAAATGCTTAGAGCATTCACATTGGGAGTGCTAAAAATTTTAGCTTTTTAACACCTCAAAAACCTATTTTATCTATTTTATCACTTTACAATACACCCTATATCAAATCTTATATTTTTACATATAGCCCATTAAAATAACAATAAACAACCCATTAAAATAATAATAAAAACAACCACCACAAAAACTCATAACAACCTGCCACAACCACAATCAACCATCCCCATGACTAGACATAATCACCATTGTGGCAACCACAACCTATCACCAAAAAAAGAAAACCATCACAACCACAACCACCATTACCACTATCATCAACAACCCCCTGCAAAAACCATTAAAATCCACACAACAACCACGACCCATGATGCACAACCACCACACAACCTTAACAAACCCCACAATGAAAATGATAACAATGGCAAAACCCATAACCACACAACCAAGCAAACTCAAAGATCCCACTCACACAAACCCATACTGGCAATGGCAATAGCAAAACCCAATCCATACTAGCAATGACGAGCACCATCACACCCAAAATCAGATCTACCAACACCACCCAAATCAAATCGAATCTGAGGCAGGATAGAGGAAATTGGTGCGGTGGTAAGATGGGTTTGATTGAAGATGGCTTTGGCGGTTTGCAATAGTGAGGAGGTGGTTCACAGTTTCAAGCGATGTGTTTCAGTGGAGCGGCTGGGAGAGAGGGTTGTCAGCTATGGCAAGGAAGAAAGAAAAGAGTGAAAGAGAGAAGAGAGTGAACTAGTGAAGAGAGAGAGAGAGAGAGAGAGAGAGAGAGAGAGAGCGAGAGAGAGAGCATTATTTTATTTGAAAAATAGAAGCAATGGAATAAAAAAAAAAAAATCACTTTTGAGCTACAGTAAACTGCCATCATTTGCAAAAAAATTTAGGGGTAATTACATATAATCCACCTGTGGTGTGGGCGAAAATCACTTTACCTACCTGTGGTTTAAAAAGTGTCATTTTACCCACCTGAGGTATGTTCCATTTGTTTTCCGTAACCCACATATGTTAAAATTAGGGGTAAATAGGTATTTTTGCTCAAATTTTATGTCTCACTCCTTCCAAAACAAAAAATAGCACAAAAATGCAAGAGAAACACGATCAAAAGGGAGGGTTTTGTGAAAATTAATATTTGGACCATGTATTCAAAACTCCTATATTTGGACCCTATATTCTTAAGACCCATTCTGTTTTCACCTCTCCCTACATCTAAACCCCCGAAGGAGTAAACCGTAACCGGCATAAGAGCCTTGAGCATTTGGATGAAGGAGATAGAGAGGTAGATGTAGGTGGAGTTAGAGAACCAGAGGGAAAGGAAGTACAGAGCTTTAATGGGTACCACAGATTTGAGGTAAAGGTCACAAGTCATGGTGGATGGGAGTTCCACGACCTTGAAAACTTTGATGAGAAGGTAAGCGAGGAAGGAACAGAAGGACATGTGGATCATGGTGAGTGAGATCGGGAATGGCCAGTTGTAGAGCTTGCAGTTGAGGATGTACTTGTTGTACACGATAACGGAGAAGCTGAGGAAGATCCAGATTGCTACATAGGTGTAGGAGAGAAGGACCATTTTCACAACACTTTTGGAAAGTGCCATTTTTTTTTTTTTTTTTTGTGTTTTGTGGGATTTGGGAAAAAATGGGAAACCCTTACCTGAAAATTGGGAAATTTTTGAGGTTTGGGGATGTGGGGGTGGGGGGTGAAGGTTAAGGTTTGCTTTTTAAGATGGTTTGTGGAGATTTGGACCCTATATTCTAAAGACCCCCTCTGTTTTCAAGATCATTACACATATTTATCACTTCCTGCACTTATTTGTGTAGGTTGATCTGAGTTTTATTTTTTTTAGGTATGTTCTTCGTGTTCAAGATTTATGTGAATTGAAAGAGAGACCAATACTATTTTTTGATTTGTTTCTCTTGCATTTTTGTGCTATTTTTTATTTTGGGAAGAGAGAGATATAAAATTTAAGCAAGAATACCTATTTACCCCTGATTTTAATAGAGATGGGTTACGGAAAACAAACAAAACATACCTCATATGGGTAAAGTAACACTTTTTAAACCACGGGTAGACAAAGTGATATTTTTGCCTAAACCACAGGTGGGTTATGTGTAATTACCCCAAAAATTTAAGTATGCCACCATCAACATTATAGCATATAGTTTAGTGTATCATTGTGAATGCTCTTAGAGAACCTAATTTTTAGTATT
Organism: Quercus suber; assembly: GCF_002906115.3. Classification (NCBI taxonomy): domain Eukaryota; kingdom Viridiplantae; phylum Streptophyta; class Magnoliopsida; order Fagales; family Fagaceae; genus Quercus; species Quercus suber. The sequence goes on from NW_027069539.1 coordinate 1,183,825, forward strand.
AAAGGACTTGTCATTAACCATTACTTTTTTTATTAATATAAATAAAGGATGCACAAAGTAAGACACATAACAAGAAACTATTGGTCACACATACTATTGGGAGGAAAACTAATTGACGGGGAAAAACAATTATGGAGAGCTCACAAAAAATCCCCAAATTTATTTTTATTTTTTATTTTTTATTTTTTATTATTATTGATGAACACAATGAAATTAGTAGGCTGAATGTCTCGGGCGTCAGTGATCAAAGCACTTGAAAGTCCTAAAAAAGCAAACACAAAATTAGATGCGACCGGGGAAGATCGGCCAAGAATCCTCCGATGATAAAGTTAGTATTTCTGGGATTCCAATTTTTGTGGAAGTGTTTGAATGACTTACCCTCTCAGTGATCAAAGCACTTGAAAGTCCTAAAAAAGCAAACACAAAATTAGAGGCGACCGGGGAAGATCGGCCAAGAATCCTCCGATGATAAAGTTAGTATTTCTAGGATTCCAATTTTTGTGGAGGTGTTTGAATGACTTACCGTCTCATGGATGAATGCTTATATAGCACACACTTTGGGACAATTATTTTTTTAGTAACTTCTCCTATCATTGAGGAATTCGGTAGACTCGGAGGTAACATTCATAACTACCATAAAAGTTACATTATTTAGGTTTGTTTTCCATAACTGTTATTGGAAACTGGCTATGGTAATGAACCTTGGCCTTTGCGTTCTGGGCTAAGGGAGAAGCTCGTCCTAAGCTTGCATGGGGAGAGACATATAGAATGTAGGAAGGTTGTCCAGGTACTTCTTTGGATAGACGACCTCATCATGGACAAGCCTACTATAATGCAATCCATCTACATTTGCTTCGCTTGCCTTGTTTTCCTTGGCCGACCTCAATGGACGAGTTTGGAGTTGGTGTATTATAATACACCATCAATTATTATTGTTGTTTCTTTGTTAAGGAATAATGCAAGAAATGGGCAGCCACGAAAGGACTCCAAGGTGGTGGTGATGGATGCTATGGCTTTTCTACAAGATTTGCATGACATGCATTCTGCTAAATGGCGTCCAATAAATTCAGGTAACTATAAAGTTAATTTTGATAGTGCACTATATACAAACTTGAACATAGCAGGGAGAAGTAACAGCTGGTGTGAGTAGTAAACCGCACATAGTCAATGTGGCTAATGAAATTGAAGTTGCCGCAAACTGCATGGGCTATACGAGTTTTCCCTGGAATTAGCATTGTAATTATTGATGGGACTCTGGTTTTGTGAATGTAGGACTAATGTCTTCAGGACTTGAATTGGAGTCATTGGACACATCTTGGAGAAGGCAAGGGAGGAAGCACAAAATTTCATAAGTTTTCCCTCGCCGAGTTGTTTATGTGTTAATAAAAAAGGGAAAAATTATGATTGATAGAGGAAGCAGAGAAGATTCGGATTTTTACCATGCAATACTTATCAACTACCATTAATGATATACGCAGTTGAATTTCCTTCACTTTTTCGCTAACTATTCTATAATTCCTTTCAGCTTTGATAATCTCCATTTCAGTTAATTCAACCCTCTCCTCCAACTTCTTTGACAAAATATATAAATTCACACCCTTAAATCATTTTGAAAATTTTATAAAGATATTGAAACCATAAAATGGGGAATTAATTTGGGAATTTTTTGTGAGCCCTAGCTCATGAATAGAGGTGGTTTTTTTTTTTTTTTTTTTTTTTTTTTAGAATAATGCAAGAAATGGGCAGCCACGAAAGGACTCCAAGGTGGTGGTGATGGATGCTATGGCTTTTCTACAAGATTTGCATGACATGCATTCTGCTAAATGGCGTCCACTAAATTCAGGTAACTATAAAGTGAATTTTGATAGTGCACTATATACAAACTTGAACATAGCAGGGAGAAGTAACAGCTGGTGTGAGTAGTAAACCGCACATAGTCAATGTGGCTAATGAAATTGAAGTTGCCGCAAACTGCATGGGCTATAAGAGTTTGCCCTGGAATTAGCATTGTAATTATTGATGGGACTCTGGTTTTGTGAATGTAGGACTAATGTCTTCAGGACTTGAATTGGAGTCATTGGACACATCTTGGAGAAGGCAAGGGAGGAAGCACAAAATTTCATAAGTTTTCCCTCGCCGAGTTGTTTGTGTTAATAAAAAAGGGAAAAATTATGATTGATAGAGGAAGCAGAGAAGATTCGGATTTTTACCATGCAATACTTATCAACTACCATTAATGATATACGCACTTGAATTTCCTTCACTTTTTCGCTAACTATTCTATAATTCCTTTCAGCTTTGATAATCTCCATTTCAGTTAATTCACCCCTCTCCTCCAACTTCTTTGACAAAATATATAAATTCACACCCTTAAATCATTTTGAAAATTTTATAAAGATATTGAAACCATAAATGGGGAATTAATTTGGGAATTTTTTGTGAGCCCTAGCTCATGAATAGAGGTGGTTTTTTTTTTTTTTTTTTTCTTCGCCCCACGCCCGGGAGAGGTATCAATTTGGGATTTTGTTTTAGATGATTTGGGTATTTTTCTTTTTGTCCAAATTTTCTTACAAGACCTTTCTCTTAAAGTACATGTGTATCCCATATAAATGGATCTCACATGCTATGAGAGGGTGGTTTCACTTTCATGAGATACCCACTCATACGTGTGATCAATAGTTTCTTGTTATGTATTCCACTTTGTGTGTTTTGTTTAAAAATAAATGGGATGTTCTATGCTAGATTTTTTAATGCTAAAAATAGTACATATGATAAATATTAACGAGAAAATACAGAATGATAGATAGTGTAACGTAGTATTGTGACCTAAATTGAACCCCTCCCCACCCCAACCCTCCTAAGGGGTCTACTTGTTTCTACTATATGAAATCATTTTTCATAGTACAATTATTTTTTAAATCTCAATTTTTTTTTTTCTTATCTATATATACCTTTTCCAAATAGCATGTTACTGAAACAAAAGCTATATCAAAGACATAAGTGACAAGACCTTGAGATGGTGAAGTTTTGGCCACTATTTCTTCTTTTACTGTACAATTTGCCACAATTTTTGTCACAACTTGATGATGTGTGACTATGATTGGTGAACCAATAATCACATGTGAATCCATCACTTTTTTTCTCTACCATTCATAACTACACATGTTATCAAATTGTAGCAAAATGTGTAATAAAGTGTGTCCATCATAGTTTTAAAAACCGAATCGGATCGGTTTATTCAACCAAAAACCGGACCCTCAATTAGTCCTATAAAAACCGTAAAAATCAGTGATTCAACTATAATAATCGTCAATTCAACTGGTAAAAACTGAAAACCATATCATATTTCGGCTCTTTAATTTTTTTCGATTTTTAAAACCATGGTTTCCAGACATTTTTTAGACCCCACCCCTTTTTCTTTTTCTTTTTTTTTAGTTAAACCATTACTTAACTTTCATTACTTAGGACAACTGTCCAAGGCGATAACATCCATATGAATTTGAGTTACAATAGCACTGGGGGTATCTTCCACCCAGATCAGTCATTCTTGTACATTAATAGCTTCCTTAGCCATGAGATGTGCAGCCATATAGCTTCCTTAGACCCCACCCCTTTTTTAATTAAACGAAAATGAGTGCAGTACTGATCAGGTAGGGGGGAAAGTGAAGAAAAGAACTAGTCTCATTTAATGATGAATATATTCATATATGAAGGAACTAAAAGTGCAGATTCTTTTTTAGACTCTTGTATTGGCTCTTTAGCGTTTCTAATTCTTTCCTCGGCAAAAATAAAAAGTTCTTTTTGAGACATTATGCTGTACACTTCCACTTTCAAAGTTCAAACTGCACTGCAGCTAGATAGTTACTCTCAACCTGCAGTGAATTGCCAGTCCTAATCCGAGCTAGCATCTGAGCACCATCATTAAGAAGTATGGACCATAGGATTCTTTAATTAAATTAACCGCGTAAAACGAATCCCATTTTGGCTAAAAAGTAGTAAGCATCCATTTTTTCAATACACATTTGACCAAATTATAAAAAGACGGTTGGTTTGGTCGGACTGATCGCGAACTGTTAGAATCTAGCTATCAATGCTCGAGGCTTTATTGAAGAAAGTCCAAGTTTGAACAGAGTTTAGTTTAGAATGCTCTTTTCGTTGTAGGGAAGACACTCATGACTCAACACCAACAAAGACAAAGGGCCTCATCTACATTAATGATTTTTTGGTGGAGTTTGGTGTAAAAGTAGGTGTATGTGACGGCAAAGAGAAAAGGAACTAAGCTTTTGGAGTTTGTCTCCTCTCCTTTTTGAAGTATGACTTATGTGTGAAGTAGTCATTCTGTTTAGCCTTTAAAATGATTAGATTTGGTGGTAAGAATAATAACAATAAAGATTTTTTGGTTGCATACGAACAAGATTATGAGGGAGACCACCTAACGGGAAAAAAATTAGAGATAATTAAAAAAAGCCATGAGGCTCATAATAGAATAAGTTTGTAGTCAGCAGAAGTCAAAATCACATCGCTTTCATTGGTATCATTGCTGTGACATTAATGATTTAAGAGGGTGCTAGTTAGTTCCTTTTCGTTGAGGCCAAGAGAAAAAGAAAAACACAGGAAGAGGGTGCATAATTAGTTAAAGCCAACTTGCTAGTATTGTTTGTCACGAGCTTTTTCAATACGATAATGCATTGTAGTTGCCCAAAAGTCCAAAACTCCGTAACTCTCTCTTCTAAGAAGAGTTGTGTGTGATTTCACAC